>NC_133755.1:148029155-148629155 GCF_036562045.2 Rhinolophus sinicus
TGTACTATAACCCCAAACTTCCAATACCCTTTGACTTGAGGTCAAAGGGGAGCCTCACAGAAGGTAAAAAGTATGAAAAAGAGTGATGTCAGGAAACTTATCCCCTTGGATCCCTCCTGGTGAAATTACTTAGGGCAGGTTATGTCCTCAGTGGGAAATCTCTGCCCCTCCCCAGGTGGCCTTCTGTTCTCACCTCTTCCCTGGTGAGTCCTCTTCTCACCTCTCTGGACATGGGGAGAAGCGGGGAATAAGAGCACTTTTGTGATTGGTTCTGGGTCCCTGCATGATCCAGTTATTTCCTAAACTCCATTCACACCTTGGTCATTAGTCCCTTTGCAAACAAACCTTCCTTAAATTACTCTTATGTGAGTGGGCCATCTGTTTCCTGTGAGGAAGGATCCTGACTGACATTTAGATGACTGATAACAAACATGCCAAAATCAACTTTAGAATATGCAGAAAGAAATTTGGCAAGCTTCACTGTAAAAGAAAAAATAATTCACTAAGAATTTTCCTCTATTGTGTGTCTTTTCTGAAAAAGACATTATTGAGGCATCTAAGAGAATACAGGTTTTGGACTCCAACCATTTCTGAAATGATACTTCTGTTTTTCGTGAGGGCCACTAAATGTCTAAGTCATGGAATGACTGGCATCTAGAGTAATACTTTGGAAGTATTTAGTGAGGTTAATCTCTTCTTGAAAAGGTATACTGATAGAAAACCACTCACCATTCCAACAATACAAAACTATTTACCATGATTATTTTTCAAATTCCTCATCTTCTCATTTTACACCTGTAAGTCTAAAAAAGGCATATCATCATGTAAATCATGTCCTTTGAGAATTTTCCAGTAATGATGGTGGATTTTCACTGATCCATTTTATCTCTCTTGCTTATTTCTCTCCAGTGACTAATGGGGAGTACTCAGAGCAGGTAACTCATCAGTAATTAGGTGTCCTATCTGGTTACCTATCTACTAATGGCTTAATAAACTGTATCAAAGAAACATATTTTAAATAATTAAAACTCATTAGGTTTGTTGGCTTTTATCTTCAAACCTAAACCAAACCAAACAAATATAAAGAAAAACATTGTGCTAAGTTAAAATTAAGTTTGCTGTTTTCCTTTTGTTATCTGATTCATTAATTCAGCCAACATTTGAACATTGACAAGTGTTAGTTTAGGAACTGGTGAGGAGAAAAAAAAAAAAGTAAAAACAATACATTAATCCTCCTTTGGGGGAGTTTCTAGTCAGCTGGGAGGAAGCAATTATAAGCACCATGGTAAAGGTAAGCCAGCAACACACATAGAAGGGGAGTCTAAGCAGGTAGGAGGTAGTCCAGAAACTCTTCCTAGGGACATCATATAGGAGAAAAGTTTTGGAGAGTAAGTAGAATTAGGCTAAGAAAAATAACAAGGACTTTCCTAGCAGAGGGACAAACACATATAAAGATACAAGAATCCAAAATAGTATGATGTGTTTAGGGAACTGCTAGTGGTGCTTAGGGCTGGAGAAAAAGGTCAGAATAGGAAAGTAAAACATCACAAATCAAGAGAAGTTGTCAGAAAAAGATTGCCAAGCCTGGAGCAAGGTTAGAAAGTTTATACTTTATGCAGAAAGTTATAGGGCTATATCATTTAGAATGCCATGGTATGCAAGAATCAGAACATCTTATGGTAACTGGCTTAAAAATAAGGAAATGTATTGGCTTCTGTAAGTCTATGGTAGAGTTGGCTTCAGAGTTAGCTAAATCCAGAAGCTCCCTATGATTTCCTGAGGTTTTCCAACCTCAGGTGACACTGGGTCCAATATCAGGCTATGATAATGATCCACACAGGCAAAATACAAAGTCAGACAATTAAGTTTGTGAACTCATCCTAGAAAAAATGCTACTTCCCTCATTGCTGAATATCAATCACTACAGTCACCCTTGAACTACTCCCCTTGGCAAGCTATGCACTGATGCTAGTACCTAGTCCACCCTTCAAAGCAATTTTGGAACTGTTTTTCTGGAATGGCCATCAGAGCTGTAATCATATTACCCTTGATGTCCTGAATGCCATCAAAATATCTTCCTTTCAATATTTCCTTTATCTTTGGGTAAAGAAAGAAGTCATTGGGGCCCAGATCAGGTGAGTAGAAAGGGTGTTCCAACACAATTATTTGTTTACTGGCTAAAAACTCCCTCACAGACAGTGCCCTGTGAGCTAGTGCACTGTCATGATGCAAAAGCCATGAATTGTTGGTGAAAAGTTCAGGTCATCTAACTTTTTCACACAGCCTTTTCAGCACTTCCAAATAGTGAACTCGGTTAACTGTTTTCCATCTGGTACAAATTCATAATGAATAATCCCTCTGACATCAAAAAAGGTTAGCAACATTTTTGTAACAAGTCCACGAACTTAATTGTCGCACCTTTGTATGCCACTTCCTTTGACTCCCATGTATATATCAAGAGGTCCAAAGGGAGAGAAGAGGCTTCTATCCCAGCATTTGAAGCAAGAGTTCTGAGATTCACCCAGACTGGAACTTTTTAGGTCACATGCCCACTTTTAAACCAAGCAACTTCTGGAAATAGGAAATATTGCCATGAGGCACATGTCAAATTCTCAAAACTCAATCATTTCACAATTAACAGAGCTACACTCTTTTTTAACACTACATTTTACTAAAAAGCCCATTAACGTTATTTTAAGGAAATGCTTTACTTCTTTCCACCAGAATAAGTCACCATGGTCAAATGATACTGTTGGGGAAAAGGGTCATACACTATAAACCAACTAGAATTTCATTATGTTGGTTAATTATACGTGGTAGATACAAGAATCCCCATGCCTGTTCTCCTTTCCTAAGGAATTGGTGAGGACTGTTAACCAGTATCAGATGACCACGAACAGTGCCACAGCGTAGTGTCGATCCTATCAATGTATACATTTTTCTGTATTGACTAGTTCATGCTGAAATGTCTAAATTGTGCTGCTGGCATTGGTTACTGAATTCTTACTTCTTTCCTAGATATTTTTTCAGCATCTAGTCTTTTGAGAGTGACATCTTTGTCATTTGAATTCTTGAAGAGTTTGCCTCCCTCTAATGTGCTTTGCACAATGTTTCTATGTCCACCCCATACACTCCCTTCAGCGGCCACATTCCCTCTGGGGTGATCTGCTTGCCCTCACCTCGGTGGTGACTGATGTATTTAAAGCTCCTTTTGTGAGAAGTCACTTTTTTGTTGGGAGTTTCGGTTGTTCACGGGGCTTGACACTTCAAGAAAAAGAATATTTAACACAAAAAGATGAAGCCACTTTTGAGCATTATTTAACGTACAATATTCTGTAGGATATACCTCTACCAACTAATTAATTTTATGAATGTCTATATCAATGCTTACTAAAGTTCATTTCACATTTGTGAAATAAGAGTAAACTTTTTTCCTTCCCTTTGAAAATTGTTTCCCTTGGCTCTTGTTGATTCTTAATGTTGATCTGCATATGGATGGATAGGATTGGTTAACCTCCTTCCAAGTATTGTCTAATTTCTAACAATGTTGGGTCAACTCTTGCATGTGACTCCTATTGATTATACGTTAATTTTATTATCTTCTCAATAAGATGATAAATTTCTTAAGGGTAACATCAGTGTTTTCCTCTCAATTATTCTATATTCCTTCTAGCGCTTGGAGGGCTAGATCTTCAATGAGATTGAATATATAAATGATAAGTAAGATATGCTTTTAAAACTAAGTTAGAAAAAGTGCTCTTAACCATACTCCTTTTATTTCTGTAAATGATTAAACCAAGTGTTTTATCTAAAGATGGAAACTATCTAGTATTAAATTATGTGGAATCCACTAATGATTTTCTTCATAGGAAAGGATACTTTTTTATAAAAATGATTTCCATTCACCATTTCTGTTGATGACTTCAATTATAGGGTTTGAAATTTGCTGATGAAATTTGCAGAGAATTCTAAACTCACAGGAGCACCCAAAACAAGTTGATATAAATTGACTTCAATACTTTGCAAAAATGACCCTATAAAAATCCAGTGGAGTTTACTATAGTTGAGTATGTAATACATTTTTAAGATTATAAGTCATAAGATTTTGTTAGATATAATAAATAATATAGAATCAATGAAGAGCTATGCCATACAATATTTTTTGATTGCCAAGAAAAAACTATTATTGGTTGTTTTGAAAGTAGAGATTTTCTTTACATTGTTCTCATTTGGGATTTTTAACAAACTACATATTACGTTAAAATTAAGTACTATTTCACTGTAGTATCAATTTTACCCCTCTTGCTTCAAGTAGTATACCTCACACTCTGAAGAGTTGTATGTCCTAATGCTTAAGTTGGTCACCTTTATTTTAAATAGTCACCTGATGAATTCAGTAGATTTTCTGAGGTCCTTTTCAGGTCACTAACCTATTGTAGCTTTGAAAAAGAAGTCGTTGTGTAGAATAGCAAGAAATTATAGAACATTTCTCCTCCTCATCTTTTGAGTCCCATAGAAGTTTACATCTTTATTTGTTTTGCATTACAGTTAGCTTTATACTAGTCTTATTCCTTCATTATTTTGTCTCTAAAGAGACAGAGACTGTGACCATGTATTTTCTCATCTTTTGCATCAGTAAGTAAAGTTATTTTCATATAAAAGGTGAACTCCAAAGTTTAGTGAGTTGAACTGACTGTCAGGAGAATCACATTATAACCCACTCTTGCTGTTAACTAGTGATGTGATATTTAATGAATCACTTAATCCTGCTGGACCTCAGTTTCTTCATCTGTAAAATGGAGTTAAACCAGATGATCTTAAAAACCTATTCCAATTCTAAAATGCTACAGAGCGTATGGTGGCAATGACCAAGCTTCAGTCATCTCTAGTAACATAACACCATTAGATCTATGGAACATGTTTATATCCCAATCTGTTTGGATTTCATCTGCTACTAATCATCTACAACCAACAAGAAGGCTTGGATTCCACAGTTTTATTAAGGCTCTTTTCATTAGCAAATGTGCTGAACTGTGTTTGTTTAATGTGTTTGGATAACTGCTCCTACTCCATGTCAAGTATGAATAAAGGGATCCTTCCCTATAAGTCACTCTGGAGAGATGTTGCACCCCCTGTAAAATGTTTTGGATTATAGTATTTGCATTACTTTGCCATGTTTCCCCAGGCAGAGACTTGTCTGGTGATGCAGGCAAAAGGATTCAAGATGAAAGTTTTGTTTGTATTCCTGTTTTTCATCCTGATTTTCTAACCTGTACTGAAACAAGTGATTGAGCCTAGTTTACCTAATTAGGAAAAAAATAAGGGTGTGTAAGAGCTGCTGACTCTCAGGTATATATGGAAAATGTCAAACGCTAGGAAGGGTTTATTGTAGATTAAAGGTATTCTGAAATAACGAGTTTCCTCAGTTTCTAAAACTACATATTTCTTTAGCCATAATTCTGTAATGAAGCAAACACATACCTCCACCCACACACACACACTTTGCTGAGCTGCACTTTGGCACAAAGGGTGTGACTGTAAAGTCATAATAAACGGAGCGGCCAACAAAAACCACATAACGAGGCCCACCTATATGGTATGAGCGGGTGGAGGATATGCCTCACTAAAATATTTCACCTGGCATGGGTTCAAGTTTTGAAGTTGAATGAGTCTGCTCTTGTTTCTCACTCAGTCCAGAAGAAAGAGGACTTGTTGGGCAGGAGATGGGAAAAGAAGGAAGGAAGGAGTTAAGTGCTCAGCATCTTTAGTTCTTTTACTTTGCTCCTTTTCAAACAAGCACACCACATTGAATAGCATGTGGAAAATTGGCATTTCCAGTGAATAAAAATTAACTGGCAAACAACAAAAGGAAAAACGGAGGAATGCTGTTGGATGCTGTTTGGCTTGTCTTGTCTTGTCAGAGAAAGAACATGTGTGAATTGAATGGTTTAAGATTAAGTTTACCTACATGTCTGGCTCCTGTTCAGATGTTTTAGATTTCTTAGTCAACCTGTTTCATTTGGTAGTTTTTTTTTTTCGTGTTTTTTTTTTTTGTTTTTTTTTTAAAGTATGACTCTTTTTAAGTGAAGGGTAAAAAGGATAAGACTATAAGGACCATGGGTGAACAAATGTTCCACTTCAGAAAACTTGCTCCCTTTTGTTTCCTTTTGGGGAAACATTAAAAAAAAAAGTTATTTAAAATGCCAGAAAATCAACAAAAGTATCTGTACAGTTCTGGCTTTTGGAGATTGCTAATCTGATACTTTCAAAAGAAAGCATATCTTTTTAAGAAAACACACACAATTTTTTTCAATATCAAAACACTTTTCTTCAGGCACACCAGCTCCCTCCCCTCCACAGTATGCTGAATGTACTTAAAATGTTTGAAGTTAAAACCTCACTTTATTCTAGGGAACTTAAAAGCTTTCATTTGTCTTACTGTGCTGTGAAGTTATCCACTGACTGAGAGTGTTTGGTCTTAGTGAAAAAGCCAGAAGACAGCCTCATGGCTGTCTTATTTCTTGCTATCTTCCTCTGGAGCAGAACAGTATCTGACAAAATACAACTTATATTTTCATTCAAAGAAATTATCCTCTAAATACAGAACAGATATCCTTTGCCACGCCAATCCTATCATGACTTATGATTGAAGCAATTAATCAAAGGCAGATATCTGGTGAAAGAACGTATGTTCAGTAACACAGACCAACTTCCATAAAGAATACCTTCATGAAAAGTTGTGCATGCATATATTCTAGTGATAAGGAAGTCAAACATGTGAAATAACTCACAACCAAGACCTTTCCAACAATATCAAGATCATGGGGTTTTCACTACTGAGGAAATGTCATTATAATAACTGTGCATTTTAAACTGTTTAACTTTCAAAATAATTGGACATTAGTTTCACGGGAAAATAATCATGAGGAAAAAAATTACCTATAAATGATACTGCTCAGTAAAGCCAGACTTCATAATTCAATATTGATTATAGCCATCTGAAAGGTAGGAACTTTCAGAATCATGGACTAAGAGAGGAAAGTTAGATCACTCAATACGACGAAGATGAGGTAGCTTAGGTTAATGATATCAAGTGACTACACAGCAAGTAATAAGCAAAGCATGATCAAGACTCAGTTTTCCTGACCCCTAGCCCTATTCACATTACACTACAGAACATTCCATGCAGTTTCTGGGGTGGTATATTTGTCTTAATTTCATATCAGTGTCTCTGGCATTTCGCATTCTCCACAACTTTAGACTGAAGCTGTGGAGACTAGAGTGAATGTCAAACTAAGTTTCTTTAGCTAAGAGTGGCAGTGTTTCTCCTGAGCCCAGAAATACCCAATGGCTCACTTTAAGTGTGGAATGAATGAAATATTCTACTCTCTTTCTAAAAGAAACAGAAGCTCGATGACTAAGAAAAAAAACAAAATTATTTTCTCTAGTGATTTTATCATTTTGATGAGTTTCTGCTAGAGATTGACAATGTCTTTCTAAAAGCAAATATTCCGGCAAAACCAAAATAAGAGAACTGCTATTATAGTTTTTTTAGTGACCTCTTTTTCAATTTTGTTCGTGTGTGTATGTGTGCATATGTGCATACAAACTATGTTAACCTATTTTAAAGTATTTGGACCATGAATAAAGGACAATTTTAGAAGTGTATATTAAATAAAATACTCCAAATGTAATTTTTATGTTCTAAACTGGATTCATTCTATGACTGTTGTGCTTGATTTTATTTGTTAAAAATAAAATTACTAGATTTAAAGAAGAGCATGTTCAACAGACTTTGAAATGTCTGTAATTGTTGACTATAGCAGCAGGTGATTAAGAAAGAGTTCAGAAACTCTTCTGCATGGACCTCCAAATTATTCATCATTTGAATCAGTACAATGTGTTCAGCTTTCACAGACCAGTTTAGTATCACTGCCAATTTAAATTTGGCATCTTGAGAGCTTATTGAATCTTTTTAACCAAGTGTTTGGTTGTTGTTCAGAATTTTGCAAAGTAGGAAAGTACAATTATTGAATATAGGAAAGTACTTGCCCATGAAAATAAATTTTTAACACTGTTCCTCTAAGACTAGTGTTCTCTTGATACTTCGTATTTCTCTTGTAGCCTGATGAATATGCAACTAAATTCATCTTCCTGGAAACTTCCACCATCTTACTTAGGCTCATAATAGTTGACTTCCAGTACTATAGTACAGGGTAATTTTAACCCTCCAGGAAACTAACACTGAAAGTATTATTTCTAATCACAGTTTTCTTTTAAGCTTACCTTTAAAGTCACCTAATAAAAGTTAGCTAAAACAATAGTTCTTAATTACCTTCCTATCTAACTAGTTTAATTTTTCTTAGACACTATTTATCCATAATGTCAAAAGAGGGAACTATACTTCATACAGAAAACAATGATTTGCCTTCTAAAAATTCAATTTGCGCAGATGGCAAATAATTTATAATATGTATGTTGCCTATAATAGAACACATTACATATCCTTCAAGGATCACTAAAAAGGGTATCTCATTTTACTTGAAGCATGAAGAAGAAGCCAGATGGGACCTTCAACACTGCCTGGATGTCTCCTTAGCCAGATCACCCAGATCCTTAGGTACATTTCCCACTTTTTGTGTTACTATAGACAAAAGTGTTGCTAACTTTCTGCCACTACAAAACAAAGATCCCTTTTCTCCAGTATCCAACATTTCCTCACTTTTCTTTAAGCTTTTCTAGCATCCTCTTCAAAGATGGTCAGGCTTTGCTGAAAGTCAATTCAAGGCCCCTTCTGTTTTCCCTAACACTCTCCTTAGGTGCCTCCAGATTCTTCTTACTATCTCATCCCAAAAGCCACTGTTATTTTTTAAGACATTTGTGGTGATAGTACACCACTCCAAGCACGAAAATTTTCATTAGTATATGTATTACTGTGTAACTCATCACCTCAAAACTAAGACAACAATATTGTTATTCTTTATCATTTCTTAGGATCAAGAGTTTTTGAGCAAGTTTCTGGATGGTTCTGGTTTCAGGTCCTGTATAAAAATATATCTCCTATATTTCAGCTAGGAGAGCAGGCACCTGTAGGTTTCACTGGGGCTGGAGGATCCTCTTTCAAGGTAGCTTAGTCACTGGGCTGGGGGGTGGTGCTGGTTGCTGAGAGAGGCCTCAATTTACCACCACATGGATCTCTTGTTAGGGCTGCCTGAGTGTTTCTGGCTTTGCAATAGTGGGAGACAATTCTCCAAGGGTGTCTCACATCTAGTAAGCAGAGGAACTCAAAACTTCCCCTGCTCTGAATTATCTTTTCAAAGTTATTTATGTAGCAAACAGCCTTGGTAGATAGAGACATTCTCCCTCTACAGCAGAGGGCAAATTAGTTTTCTTTTCCCATATATAAAAAGGCAATATCTCCTTAAGAGAAGGATAAGAAAGGTCTGTTGCCTGTTATAAAAAATGGATTCCCTAAACATGGGGTTCATCTCCTTTAACACAATCTACTGCATAATTAGGCATCACTTGGGCCACTTTGCTTCAGTCTGTGGGAATTGCAGCTCAAGGAACTGGCACAATGCTGATACTTTAGTTACTTCTGTTGTTTGGAGTAATAAACTGTCCTTTGGATGTGACCCTAGAGTCTTGTGTCTTCTACTACCATCCATGAAACTTACTAGCTTGCAAGTAGGGTCAAATCTCAGATCTTTCACAGTTATTGACAGGCAGCTGGCTCCCCACAGAGTGACTGAGCAAAGAGGTCAAAATGAAGGAAGCTGAGATGAGTTTTTGACCTAGGTGAGAAAGCTCATTTCCACAAAACTCGATTGGCAAGCCCTGATTTGATGTGGGACTACACAAACCTGGAAATACCAGAAGGTGAGGATCATTGAATGCTGTCTAAATACCTGGCTACCACAGCTCTCATAAAAATTGTGAAAACTTGAGCTCTGAAATAATATGTTGATTTTCTTTGTGTTCTCTGCAGAATTCATTCTAATGTCTTTCATATACCATCTACTCAAAAATATTTTTGTATTGAATTACAATTTCTTGAAAAATATTACATATGGTGTAGGGAGCAAGATTTCCATATGAAATGTGATGAGTAGGTCTATAAAAATAGAAAACATTTCTTAATGTACCTTTTATTATCTAATAAGGAGAAGAAATCTAAGCAATGAATCAGAAGCGGGACATGAGTCTTGTAAACACTGATAATAAGAGATATAACTGGATGATTTTGATTAGTTAATATTTTCTGCTTTATTAAAATCCTCTGAACATTATAGAACCAAAAGAATAAGATTTGTGGAATTTGTGATCAAATTTCAAATACTCCACCCATATGAATTTTTTTGGAGTGAGGTAAGGAGAAAGGAAAAAAAAGGACAAAAACAGTCTAATTTATTCAAGTAACTTAATTATAAAACAATCAGTAAAATCAAAGATTTTCTTTTAAATCAAAAAATTTAATATGTTGTCACTTTTTAAAATGAATCAAAAAATTAATAACTTAAGTAGGGAAAATGATTTCTATTAATCCCTTGATTGTTACAGAATTCAACTGAATTTTTCTGGAAGTATACTAAAATTCCTGAGAGCAAGTGAATATGGATTAAGTTGGAGACATATGGTCATATTTCATTGTATGTATATTTAAATTTGTAATTTCAACTTTATAAATTAAGGGAATAAGAAGTGTTTTTTCACAAAACAAGGCCCTTAGCTATAAGTAAATTACTTCCTCTGATGCTCAAAGAAACAATAATTTAATCCAACTGTAATGATTTACTGAAGTGAATAAGAGATAGAATGATACCCAAACCATGTTTACTCTACTTCATGTACAATTTAAAGGGCTTTCAAGGTTAATTTTGACATATCCAATCCTTCCCCCATAAATGTGTTTAGAATTTGATCATTGAATATAGAACAACCATACTATGCATATTTTTATGAAATTTTATGACGGGGGGGGGCGTAATAGAGATTTGAATGTGGTGATGTTTTTCACCTAAACATACATAAATCAAACTGCCATCTCCAATTCCTGTCTCATTTTGGTTCATGATATCAGTTCAGCTAACTGAATAGGCTTCTTTGAAAAACTGTGACTGAGATGTATCAAAAAGCCTGCCACAATCTCTGCGGAAATCATTTGCAAATTCTTATGCTGTTATTATATTTCCTGGCCTGGGAGCGTAATGAGTTTAAAGCATTAATTAGGAACACATTCCATCTCCTGCCTCCCATGGTTAAACTGTTTAATTAAAGGCCTTGAAGCCTTCTGGGCAAAACAATCTGCTCATGGTGTGATCCTCTCCCTCTTATTCTCTTTGCTTTGTGCTTCTTCATCTTTTGGAACATAATTCGTTTATTCTAGGCCTGTTTGGCATTCCTCCTTAGGCAGCAGGAGACAAAAGAAGTCAGTAGTAGTTTGGTTTTTGTAGGTTCTCAGACAGATTGATTTCTGATGTTTGAAGATAGTCATGCATTACCCAAATATTTATTGAGTGAGTGCCAACTAAGATTCCTGACACTGCCGGATGTTTTGAAACAACTGATGAATCAGATGCAGCTCCTTGCTTACGTGTGAAGGAGTGTTCAGGCAAGGAGAGGGGATGAGACAGGGACATAGCTATCTACAACTCAAAGAAGCAAGGGGTAAAGCGCTGTGGTAAAACATTACAACACAGTCAAGAGATTATTTCTTGACTGAAGGAATTAAGAGAAGACACGTGGGTGAAATGGGATTGAAGTTCTACTACAAAGGGTTTAGATGTGTAGAGGTTGGGAAGTGGGAGAAATGAAAAGATGGAGAGAGAGAGAGAAAGAGAGAGAGAGAGAGAGAGAGAGAGAGAGAGAGAGAGAGAGAGAGAGAGACAGAGACAGAGACAGAGAGGACAAGTAGGCAAGGGAAATGTGAGCCACCAAAGCAAAAGATATAAAGGAAAATAAGGGGGAATAAATTTGATTTAAGGTAAAGCAGGGAAGATGGACTTCAAATTCTACAGATAACAGGGAATCATTGAAGATTTTTATTTATTTATTTTTTAAACAGGGTTGTGACACAATCTAAATTTGCTTAGTACAAGAGGATGAAAGTAGTGAGACCATTTAGGAGGTCAAATCCTGCAGGGTCTTGCTAGGTCTTTTTAATGATTGTGGGCTTTATTCCAAGACAAGAAGAAGGCATTATTAAAGGGTTTTTAATTGGGGAACTAGTCATTTAGGTTTGTGTTTTAAATAGCTAACTCAGGCTGGAGTGCAGAGTTTGGATTGGAAGGAATTAAACTAGAAACAGAGAGAAAAGAAATGAGTGTGTCTCTCGTAGCTCTTAGTATTTGCTTTCAGCCCTTTCTGTTTGATAATTCATTTTAGATAATGACACACCCTCTTGCTTGACTTGGTATCCTCCTTCAAGCACCTTTTGGGTATTCACCTTCTTGTTACTCACCTTGTGACTATAGCTAAGAAATGTCCTCTCCTTCAGTGGAATCAATACATTTCACCCACTCACTACACGGCTTCCCAGTAGGGAGATAAGGAGATAATTAGAGAGAAATAATGCTATTTGTCACTATGGTCATGACGTATAAGTGTGTGTGTGTGTGTGTGTGTGTGTGTGTGTGAACATGAGCAGGGGCTCATCTCAGGGTTCGAGTCACAGAGTTTAAGCCAGGTATAAGAGAGTATGAGGTTGGCTCATAAATGCAAGTGTGGAACAAAGGAAATCAGAATTTATGTCTTAGGCTCAGCAGCTGCAGAAAGCAAGAACTCTGAAATTTTTGTGTGTAGGAACAGGTGGAGAGCAGGTACTATGTCCAAAATAAAAGGGCTGATTAACGTTCTGTCAAATGGAGTGATGCTGGGGCACCCTGAGAAAATGGTAAACTGGAGAAGGGGACCTTTCTACAAAGAACATTTAACCAAGGCTGTGGGAAGAAAGGGGATTGGTAAGACTGTAAGAAGTCAGAACATATATAGCTTCTTCCCCATTTCTTAACATCAGAGAGCAGGGTCTATGTTCAAAATCCCGGCACCTTAAATGCTCTTTGGGTAACCAGTTTTTATACATTTGGGTTGATAATAAAGATAGTTGAACCAATTATAAATATTTCCTTTTGGTGAGTAGAAATAAATCTTCTGGGGGAAGATTTTGGTGAGTAGAAATAAATCTTCTGGGGGACAAAAGCCTATGATATAAAGAATTCTCTGCTGGTCTCTTTCTATGTTGTTGGATTAACTCCAACACCCTGTGACTAGATCAACACTCGCAATGTAGTATGGAATACATATGTTAAAAATGCACTTTTATGAGTAGCAAAACATGACATGGCAAGGGATTGAGTCTCTTGTTCAAAGTTACATGGCAAATTGGTGTCGTGCCATCACATGTACAATTTATGATCAGGTCAATGGAAGGGTTTGCGTTTGCCAGGATAAGAGACTCAGCTTCAAACCCAGTTAAAAAAAAAAAGGACAATCAGTGGCACAGATGAGAGGATGACCCACCACTAAAATAGCACGAGTAGCACTGTTTTTATGACTTACTTCTTGTACTTGATCCCGAAGCTCAGCATAATGAAATGTAAGAAAACATTTAGAACATACAGCTTATGAAAAGTACTTGCCTTCCTAAAATGACATGCCCACTCATGACACTGGGTTAAATGCAACTATTTAATTATAAGAAATCTAGCTTAGAAAATTATAAAATAAGAAGCCATCAAGGCCCAATCCCACAATCATTCTTCGTATACTGTTACACGTTATTTGCATAATCTAAAAAATTATTTCATGCGTCTGTCACTGAATAATCATGTACCCAATCTCATGTAAAATAACTGTATTTGCCAATAGTTTGTAGTCTGAAGTAAAAGTAAAACTCTTCAATTAGGGAAATGTTACAAAATGTTTCAATATTTGCCTATATTGATTTTATATTTTTTTCCAACATATTAATTTATGCACTCAAATAATGTTGGCAATTTTATTTAATGTCAAATAGCATAGGTCCCTGTTTTCAAGTAATTTATAGTCTAGAAAGAAAAATAAGAGATATCTGTATACTAAGAAACTTTCTTATTTATTAACATTAAAGATATTTTCCCACTTTATGAATATATTAAAGATATTTTCCCACTTCACGAATATAAAATGATGTATAGTAGTTTTTTCCACATTTTTAAACATATTTATAGACATTTAAAAAAATATTTTAGTCTTTGAAATTGGCTTAGTTTTTCCTACTCCAAGATTTAAAAAAGATTCTCCTATATATTTTCATAGTATGTTCTTTCATTTTCACACTTATGTAATTAAATTTTCTACAATTAATATAGCATGAAACAGAACTTTTAAATGTCTAGCAGTTTATAAAGCATTATACACCATTTTCTCCACTTCAAACAATGAAATAGATAATATTCTTATTCTTGGAAATTTTAATTGTTATTTAAAATTAATTTTTAATAAATATTTTTGGGAATTTTTCTGAATGTATTTATTCATTTCATTAATCTAACTATTCCAGTGACAATTAAACCATGTTCTAATTATTGAAACTCAAATTGGCCTACTTACCTTCATGTCACTGACTATACCCTCAGTTGGATCCACAACACTGCTAGACAATATTGTATCTGTTGGCAGTCTTTCCCATTCACATTGTGGACAGTCCACATTTTTACGTATTTCATCTACCAGAAGCTTGATAGATGAAAGCAACAAGATTAAAGAGTGACATAAATTGCAAATATGTGTTTTATATAAAGAATAATTTCCTGGAAGTAACAAATTGAATACAAGGTGACAGGAGAACCATTTCTCTTTTCTTGAATTCTACCATTGGGTGAACGAATAAGGGAAAATAAATTTTCAGATTTTTTTTTTTTTAATTTTTGAAGGAATGTAAAATGGTTTTTACATTCAATATTATTTTACATTATTTTCAGGTATACAGAACAGTGTTTAGACATTTATATAATGTATGCAGTGATTCCCCCCATGAGACTAGTACCCACCTCGCACTATATTTAGTTGTTGCAACATTATTGATTATATGCTGTATACTGTACTAAATTTTCAGATCTTGATTAAGCACCTTCACTTTCCAAATTAACCATTTTGATTATTCTGTTGTTGTTGTTGTCGTTCTTTACAAGGACCACTTAAGAGTCTTATTTAAAATTATCTTCCCAGAGGCAGTATTATGGTATAGTGTTTAAGAAGAGGTGAAGTCTGAATCCATACTACCTGGATTTGAATCCTAGTTTCAAATGTGATCTTGTGCACATTAATTAACCTCCCTGAGATTCAATTTCCTCATCCGTAAAACAGGGATATAATAGGACCTCCCTCATGGGACTGATCTGAGGGTTAAATTAGTTAATACTCATATACCTAAAAGACCTCAGTCATGCCTTGGCATAAAGTAGAAACTTGATAAATATCATTATCATTAATACTATTATTATACCAAAGCAGCAAATATTATGTTATTGAGTGAAAAACATGTTTTGAACTTAATTATATAAAAATATTTTGATATCATGCAAGGGAAACTATCAGTTCATTATTTGTGTTTGTTTGTTTATTTCACATTCAACCAGTTATGATAATGCAAAGCCATAACCTGAATATCCCCTTTATTTTTATTTTTGTTTCTCACATGACACAGCTAGTGCTTTTAACTCATAATACTTTACGGACATTTTTACCCATGATAGTTTCAGCTCTTCACTCTTTGTCATACCTCTTGAATCATTTATTTAATTCCTTACTTTTATTATTCTTATTATCTGAACAGAAAGCTAGCACAAGTTAGAAAACACATGGCTATTTGAGTTGAACTTGAGTTTTAATTTGTGTATATGTCATTCATTACCTATGTGTAACTTAGGAGACAGATAATTTAATTGCTCTAAGCCTGAATAGCATCAGGTCTAAATTGTGAACTATAAAACTTATCTTGTAGGATTATAGTAAGCATTAACTATTATATATTTAGAATACTTAAAAAGGTGATGGGCACATAATAGATAATCAATGACAGCACAAAGTTAAATATGAATAGCAGAAAGGGAGCATATAGTTTCCCAACATGTAATACTCAAATAATAAACATTAAAATAAAAACGAGAAATTACTTTTCAACTTTGGTTTTGGAAAAAAAATAAACATATATTTTTAAAATCCAGTCTGGCAGAGGATTGAGAATAAAAATGGAAGTCTCATGAACAGTTGGTGATAAAGAGTTAAATTCTATAGAGGACAATTCTGTAGTATCTATGAAAGTTTAAAAGGCAGTCTTCAACCCAACAATTTCACATTTATAAATCTCAGGTAAGAAATAGGTTACCTGAGATTTATAAATGCAATAGGTTGGGAACCTGGCAAAGCAATCTACTAGTCATCAGGAAAGTCTGAATCAAAAGCAAAGTGCAGGAAGAAGCATCTTGACCCTGAACTAAGGGCCACCAGGTACTTTCATTTCAATGTGAATATGAATCACCAGGTGGTTTCCTTAAGAGGCAAATTCTTGAGTGAATTTCCAGCAAGCTCCCACACTGGTCCTCAGCTCACACTTGTAATATCAAAGCTCAAGTACTTCCTGCTAAAGCCGTGTTTTAAACAAGAGAGTAATGAACTGAGCACTATGGTCCCCATTCCTGCCCCTCCCTACCTAGAACCAATAGCATTCAGAGTCAGAGCACTTTTTCTGATGATCCCATCCTGTGTCTCAGAATCCAGCTCAACACAACATTTCATCTTTCAGGTATAAATTGCCGAGTTTGACCTGCAAGGTGCTCAGATGCTAAGTCACTTTTCACATTATCTTATGCAACAGGTTCTCAAACTTGAGCGGGCACTAGAATCACCAGAGAGCTTGTTAAATAGATGGCTGGGCCCAATATCCAGACTTTCTGATTCAGTAAGTCTGAGATAGGGCTAAAAATTTGTAACAAATTGCTAAGCAACACAGACGCTGTCGGTCAAGGATCACACTTCAAAACTGTTGTTTTATGCAGTCGTTCACATACAAGAAAACCAAAACCAAAACGAACTCATGCCAGAGTCAAGTGATGAAAAAGTTCAGATACAAAAGAAATATTTTTCTTATTTGGATAAGTTAAACTGGAAAAGCAGGTGCTCTCAATCCTCCCAGAACAACAAGGAAATAGGATTGGAAAGGCAACTGCGAAGCCAAGGGCACTCTCTGAAAAATGCCCTACATCCAAGCTGAAAACAGAAGTGTGAAAAAATCTTACCCTGTGAAACAAGAGACACATTGATTCATAAGGTGTGTAAGCATTGCTCTTAAAAGTAATATTTGATAAAGATCAATCTTGTGAACTATAAAAGGAGAAAAAAACTATCTAATACGCACCCATATTAAAATATTTTCTAACCATTCCCTTGGTAAGACTGTTGCAACGAAGTACTCCAGGTTTAAGCTAAAACTTTATGTGATACAAGAAAAGAAGGATAATTCTGTGATCTTATCTGCCTCAAATGTTGGAAGGACTCAAGTGTTAAAGCAATGATCAAGGGGAAGCAAACATAGAAATTTTGTTAATAGTGATAATTCCTTTATTTGAAGTCTGTGTGTGTGGTCCTTTGGATTGAAACAATGCCTTTAGGAATGATGTGAAGTTTTCATGGCAAGATTTATCCAGGGAAGGATTTGGGAGAATCAGTGAGCCTGGAAGTTGTTACTGCTCCTAATATGACTTTTAGAACACGTAGCATGAACATCAATAAGCTTCTGGATGATTTTATTTCTTTCTATTCCTAATGGTAATTGAATTAAAAATGGACCAGACGTTTATCTAGTGTGATTCACTACATCAATTAGACATTATCTGGCTACAAAATTTCCTCTTAGATTTGAAAAACGTAGAATTGTTTTTTTGAATTAACACCTTACCTTGAGAGAACATGATATACATTTGGAAATAGTAGGTGAAGTTAGCCAATAAGAATGGCTAGATTGTCCTAAAAAGCATAACAGATTTTGGGGGGTATATTATAAATTTACTCTTTAAAAAGGGCATTGCATTACTAGATTTAGAATAACTTTTTCCAAAGCAGGAACCAGGATCTGGAAAAGCTATTTAAAGTTATTTTAAGTTTGATAGGCTACTTTTAAAGTTTTTAATTGTTAAGTTACGATATAACTATATAAAAGTAATAAAATGCTGACATGTATACAAGCAAAAATGAAATTTTCACAACTCCTATTGGGGTTTGATGTTTTTCCTTCTAGAATTTTTATGTTTTCTGTCAATCTATTTATATCTGTGTGTGTGAATTACATATACCTATATGTGTATAAATGCTTTCCTTTACAAGAATTTGAATATACATTGCATACTTTAATTTGCTTTACACAAACTAAATACCTTACTGTTTTATGTTTTCAATTTCAATATTGTGGAAATTTTTCTGCATTTATTCTATATTAGATGTGTAGACCTATCTCATTCATTTCAATAGTGGTATTGAATTTCAAAATATAGACATACACTAATTTAATAATTTCCCCATGATATCTCTAAGTTGGTACCAGATTTCTGGTATTGCAAACTGTGCTGCAATAAACACTCTTAGAAACACAACTTTGTGCACATACAGTCTAAATTTTTAGAGGCAGCATTGCCAGATCAAAGACTATAATGCTGTTAAATGTTTGATGGTGCCACTTGTCTTCCAAAGAAGCTTCTACCAATTATTCTTCCACCAAAAATTTGACAATTCTGTTTTCCACATCCTCTCTCATACTGAATACTATAAAAATATATTTATTCTTTGCCAAACTAATAGGTGAAAAATTACATCTTATGTTTTTTTTTAAATATATATATATAATTATTTAATTATTAGTTAAATTGAAAGAACAGTGAAGAATTCATCCTAGTAAGAGTGAGGGGAAGAGGGAAATAGGGGCAGCACATTTAGTTATCAAAGTATATTAATTGAGGTTAAGGCTTAGTTGGTGACGTGGACACTCCAAAAGACAGTGGTTTAAATACTATGTAAGTATTTTTCTCTTTCTTCCTCATGAAAATTTCTGGCTAGCTGAGGCTAGTAGGGCAGCTCTGATCATGTGGTCATTCAGGGACTCAGGTTCATAACATTTGCTACACCTAGTATATCATCTCCATCTGCATGGTGGAAGCAGGGTTGTGAATATCTGCATTTCAGCTTATGAGAAGAAGAACACAGAAAAATTTCAGGGCAAGCAACTTCTTTTATGTAAATGCAGTAGACATGCACACCTCATAAATTCTCACATTCCAATGGCTAGAGTGCAGTCAGCTAGCCATGTGCAGCTACAAGGGAGGCTGAGATATATAGTCTCTACCTAGACATGTATGTGCAAAAACAAACATAATAGATTTTAGCTATTTTCCTGAGAGCTTCTTCCCAAACGGAGAGATAGTTGCTTTGTCCTCAAATTCTATGGTTCTGTTCTCTCAGTAACAGAGGCTTCAAATAACATCTGTAAGGACTGAGAAAAAAACAAACAAACAAACAAAAAACGTTTTCCAGGTGAATAGTTGCTACCCTAGGAAGTTGGGACTGTGTTAATTTTCTCCAATAAAGATAGCTTGTGTGGAATAACAAATAAAGTAAGATTAAGTGTCCGATAATCTAATCATTCTCCAAAACCATCTTCCCAAAAGCTGATTCAAGAACTTCCTTGGTCTGGAAACTGAGTGGGAGACTATAAAAAGAAATGAACTCCCCCTTTGGCAACTCAAGTCAGATTTTTGTTTACCAGACATGCACTTTTTTCAATTATATAGATCAAGTAATACCTTGTCGGCTGCCTGTCCACTTTATGTCAGGAAACATTGTCATCAATTAGCTGCAGCCACAGATTTCTGCAGGTCAAAACACTGGTTCCCATTCAGTCTCTGAGGCCGATTATGGTAATTGCAACCACCTTGTCTCTGAGGGTTAAGCACTACCACATGGTCTCTGCCACTTCAGGATTGTGGTATCCCCATTGAAATGAGAGATCCCAAGAAATGAGAGATCCTCATACAATGGCAGCATCCTTCACCTTTATTTTCAGTTTGCCAAAGACAGCCACCACAGAACTTTTCAAGGATGCTGTTCTCTTCTTGGTGAATTTTCTTAATTTCTTATTGTCTTATTGGAAAGAGTGTTCTTTGGGACCTCCTGATGGATGTGGAAGGAAGCTGTGCAGGTTGTATATAATACATATACCTCAAGAGTCTCAATTCTCCAAACCTCTAGATTCCTTCTTCTACAGTAGGGCAAGGAAGTTCTAGCATCGTGACATCATGAAATGATGGTTTTCATTGAATCCAGACTCCAATAGTCAACAAAGAATATTACTAGAGATACTTACAGCTGCTCTGGCTGGCACAATATATTCAAAATGCTAGGTAAGTATACCTCTATTGATAAGTTGGCCCAATTAACCCTAATATTTTGTCTGCTTCAGCATAACACTCTTAGAAAACATCACCACACAGCTCATTAGGCTCCTACTGATAGAATTTTAAAAGATCGTCTAAGTCTTATACTGCATACTCTGCCTCTTCTGGAAATAGACTTAGCAATTCACCTGAGGGATCCTAGGGTCTAGCTCTAGTTATGGGTATAGAGGTAACGAGAGATGGTGGGACTAGGTATTAAGAACTGACATTCTTTTGCACGGCAGACCCCAGATGAGGTCATCAGATGGTCTTTATGCATGGAAAGATTATTTTTCTCACACAAGAGAGGCTCTTCACACAGGTGTCTTGGGATGATTTGGGAAATCAAAGTTCATACCTTTGCATGTGTCTTTCCAAATATCCTCATCCCAAGTCTCAGAGTTCAGCTTCTCTACAATACTCTAACATTGTCATAAGAGCCTTAGTGATGCTATACATTTATATAATGTAGCAGTTCTGCAATTGAAACAATTATATTTTGGGCCAAATTCTCAGGCATGTCTGCCGTGTACTTACTAGAGAGAAGGAGTTCTTTCAAAGTCAACACAGAAGCTTTTTATTTAGTTTTCCACTAGTTCTTTGGGTTAAAATTTAATCCCTGTACTTATTGTTCTGTTTTTGTAAGCTCCTAGCACAGTCAGAAACAGCTAGTCTACCCCATACTCTTTGTAATTATCATGATTGTCATAGAAACTAAATGCAACAGCCAGTTGATATCTGGCTCTTCATCTCACATCAGCACTGACATGACATGCCATTACTAGTCTCTCATTTTCTTCCTGTTCATCAAATACATTAACAAACCAGTTATAGAATACCATATTGAGGATCTACTTTGTTACTCTTGGTGTCCAGTACTGTATCAGTCAAAATCCTTATAAGAAACAGAATTCTACACAGATGGCTCAAATGAAGAGATTTTAACAAAGCGCTACTTATGGATGGATGTCTAGGGTGACAGGATAGTGAGGCACTCATAGACAAACATTAGCAGGAAAACAATACAACTCCTAGTACCAAAAGGTCAAGGAGAAAATGAAGTTTCTCAAGCCCAGAAAGGGCTAGAATTATGAAAAAGGGGACATATGACTATAGCTTCAGACTTGGAGGGATGCAGTTATGCTAAGTATACCTGCCAAGGCATGGAAGCATCAGGGAAGAAATCCTCTAACTTCTTTCTCCTCATACCCTCCAGTTCTCCAGTGTTCCACTGGCTTAACTTAACTGGAAGCCAATCAGCAAGGGAAACCAGAAGATGTAGTCCTTGGAGGTCAACCTCCCAGCAACACAGCTAGGCAGGGGAAGGGAGACATGGAACTGTGAAGGGGTACATGTGGGTGGGGTGGAGGAGAGATGCAAATGGAGACCTAGCAACAAAGGTAACCATCTTACATGTCATCTCATTTTATCCTTTTACTAATACGATCTTCATTTTCCCGTACTTTACAAATAGGGAAAGTGAGGGTCAAAGTGGGTATTAATAGATTGTTTCAGATAATATAACTAGTAAATGGTCAAGTCAATGATGAACCCACATCTAGTGTATATTTATATTCTTCCATCTTATACATCACATTATGACTGAAACATTTATATACGAGCATGAAAATGAAAGGAGACTGAAAGGGATGAAACTGGAATGGAAAAAAGGCAGAAGCAAGACATGCAACTCAACATTCTTGAAACAAGTAATTTCAAAGACATTTGTTTTCTTAAGAGAACTTATCACAATCTGAGATTACTTATTTACACATGTTATCTGTTTCACTTACTAGAATGCAAGGCTAATAAGGGCAAAGATTTTGTTTATTCCTGTATTCCTGGTGCCAAGATCAGTACACAATATTTAGTAGATTCTCAAAAAAATATTTGTTGAATGAAATAGTAAATGAATTAATAAATGAATGGGTCAGGATATAAGCTTACTCCTTTGGAAAACTAGGAGCATAGAAGTGTATCTCTAAATATTAAATTTTCAAATAGTTCTGAATACCATTTAACCTTTCCTGAATATTTCTTGGAAAGAGATATCAAACTGTATAGGTATCTATTCCCTTGTTTAAAAATGTGAGTAATTATAGATATACCTACACTAAAGGCAATCAATTGCTTTTATTCCAAATTTTAACTTCTATAATAATAAAGATACTATCTTGACCATACAACCTTTTAAATACTCACTAAGAAACACTTTATAATCATCGTTTCTCTTATTTAAGATAAAAACCACTGGTTCCTTCAGCTTTTCTTCTATAAACTAATTTCTATTATAGATATGTTACCCTTTTGTGAGACGTCTTCTGTGCACAGCACAATTTTCCAATAGTTATCTTAAAATGTTAAAACTTGAATACATTTATGTAATATAGTATTCCGTATGTTGACTGATTAGTGAAGAGCAAAGTAAAACAACTGCATCCCTTATGTTGGGAAATATATCTCTACTACTTAACCTATAAGTAAAAACTATTCTTTTTTTTTTTGTAGCCATAACATGTTGTTGATTCAAACTGAACACCCAGGGAACCAAAATAACTGAGTACTTTTCACAGCAACAGCTCCTAAGTTAAATTAATTGTGTATAGGTCCAACTGATATTTTAAAAACAAATTTTTAGTTTACTGGACTTTTATAGGCACAATGTTTTCTGTTTTTCTCATAACCTATCTGTAACACTTGGCACAGTATCTGGTATACACCACCACCACCAACTACAACAACACAAAGACAGAGAATACTTATGAGCACTTATTAATGTTCCAGGCATAGGATACATATTGTCAAATTATTGTTTCATTCACTAGAGTTGGCTTCTGATTAGTTAGTGGGACTTTATTATTACCAGCATTGCCTATACATTTAAAATTCCAGGTTTAGGATGATGATGGGAATCCATTTCCTTGTGATATTTTTTAGGGCTCATCAGATACTAACCTCAGATACCAGTCTATTGAGCCGGCACAGATTCACAGTGGGCATCACCAGAGCTGAGTCACGCTCTGCAACTAGTTAGCACCCACATTTTCTTATATATGCTTCCTTTTCTCATTTCCTAACTTTTTAGCTGTCTTTTTGCACAACTTGTCTAACTCCATGCTTTGTTTAAAACATAGTAAGGTAGATAGAATAAAGGGAAGTCATTGCCATATATAAGGATATACTGGAATTTGATAAGCATAATTGTTTCAGTGCATGTGAGTGAATGACAAATGTTCATAAAAACATTTGCTCCTCTGTGTGGGCTGTAAAATCCTCTGTGTATATCTGTGATTGTCATCATAAGGTGGGATTGATAAAATGTATACACATAATTTTCTTAAATAAAGCATTAGTATTTTTTAAAGGTATCCATTGTAGTATATAACATCAGTGGCAAGTTACATCAGGTTAATAATGCAAAGCCTGAGATGGAGTCAAGAAGCAATGGGAGATTTTACCCAACTATATCCCTTGCTATTGGTTACTATAGTAGCTGATTATTTTTTTCAGTTCTCCCTCCAGCCATGTGCCTGGCAGTCATGTGCATGAGTAGAGTATATTTTCCCACTCCATTGATGTTGGGTTGACCATGTGAAGTTTTTGGCCAATGGATATGGAATTCTGAGTCCAAATCTTGACAAGGATCACACATTTCTCCTTGCCTTCCACCATGAGGAGACCATGGCTTGGGTAACTCATGGTCCTAGCAGTGCGTGAAGACATACAGAGCACATTTGCAAAGTCCCCTTTGCCTTCAATTCCTGGCCTCCTGTCAAATACTGGGTTAAATGAATTGTCATCTTACCATATTAAAATTTTATTTTTATGGTATCTACTAATGTGATTAGTGAATAAAAGATACCTAAAAGAAAAGGAAGAGTTTAGTTTTATTAAAAAAGGATACATTGGGGGATGGAGGGTAGGCACAGATGGTCAGTGGTTTAGTCTACATACATCATACTTTCCAGTGAAATTCTGTGTGCATTTCAATTAGCTTTAAATGTTAGAGGTTCATTTATAGAGTACGATATATCCGCTTTTCATATCTCCATCACGTGTCATGGAAAAGATAACATGGACTTGGATAAAACTAAAAGAAAAAGACAACTTTCTTTTCGTGGGGGGTAATATTCTGAAACATGCTGCAAGTATGTTGAAGCTTTGTTTTAGGTATCTTTTACTCTCATCCTGCAATGAGAAGCTGAATGGAAAAACTGATCTACTATTTTTAAATCTGGGAAACTAGAAAGCTACTCTCCAATGCTTTTATGGATATATAACTAATGAGAAATAAAGCCAGTTACATTCTTTAACTCCTGTCACCTCCCAAGAGTGGTGGCTCTAATTTAGCATGACCTGCTGTCAGCTCAGGAAATTTCCACCCTGAGATTTTCCTAGCAGAGTCAAAATCAGTCACAGTCAGAAACAGATAAAGATTGTTTTTATGAGAGTGCCTGAAACTGCATTTAAATTCTATCTTTAAAAGTTGCAAAGGACTTGGCTAATGATTTTCCATAATGTCATTTTTAAACTATTTTGGCATGTTCTATGAACAGTACATACATTTACTGTTCAAAAATTAATAAAAAGGCATTATATTTCTTGGAACAGAGTATCTTTGAGAAAGCAAAAATCCATCCCAGTACACTGACGTTATTCAGCTTATTAGGGGTGACAGACTTAGGCCTGGGTAGACCGTGGCCTGGCAATAGATTAAGAGTGAAAGAGGAATTTGGAACAGGCTGGGTCTCAGTCGAAATGATGATGTGGGTTCCAGGTGGAAGGAATACTGGGTGGGTTTTGGAAATGTCTCCATTCCTTTTCCCCAGCTGAATTAAAGGTTCTCCAGAGACATACTTTTATGCAGTTCTAAGCCTACTATGAGGCAAATTCCAGGATCCATCTATTATCCCTTCAATTTTTCTCCCCTGAATTCTGTAAGGCTGTTCAAGAATATCCAGTAAAAGAAGAAGAAGAAAAAACATTTTGGAGATGGAGTTGTAAATGAGGGATGGATTCATAATGTGGTCAGTTGTTAACTATGTAGTGAGTAGACTAAGAAACAAATATAGAATGGTCAACTCCCCATCATTGGAATAATGGGGACAAGGGAAAAGAAGAAAGAGCTTACAGATAGGCCAAATTGCAATTAAAGCAAAAGAAGTCACACGGATTTAATGTAAAAATTATATATTTAGGGCCTATCCACCATCTGGGAGCAAATGTTTTATTCTGTATGCATCATTTGAAAGTGTAAAAATAGTACAAGTTTATTTCAAAGACACTAGACTCCAAATAAATTCTTTCATCAATAATGTCCAAAAGGTTTATTGTTATAATAAATAGCCTGAACTGAACTGTTTACATTTTAACACATCTATTCTTTGTCATTTATTGCAATAGGAGCTGAGTTAAGCAGACTTACAGTCCAAGTTCCCTCCCTTCCTTACCTAATTTCTCCAGCTTCACAGCCAATAGGGTAGCCTTTGCCTCGGTTGGGTGCTAACCCTGTAATTCACTCAGAGGTTAAATGTAAGCCCATAAGAGCAGGGACTAAGCCTACCCTGTCACCATTAGTTGGCCAGGAGTGCAGTGTTGTGGTTTGAGGAGCTCAATGAGCAACACCTCTCTACACTGCTTGGTTCATGAACCAGCGGAAAAATAGAACAACAAGTAGGACAGATGGAGAACAAAACAATTCACTACAAAGCTGATAAAGAAGTACATGGCTTAAATGTGTGGGCAAGTGGATGTCCTAATACTGATCCTCAGAATTAGATAAACTTATCTACACAGGAACAAGTAGTGCTGGACCACCAGACACCTTCTCCCCAAAAAGAGAATGGGAAGAGTAAGGGGCTAATTTATACATATTTAGTTTCTTCTAGGCTCTCCCATTAAATTGAATCTTTTGTCTCCTTGAGGAAAAATATAAGGGGTGGAGAGAGGCTAAAAGTATCACATTAGCGGGATTCCTCTACATGGAAGGTGACATTAGGAACACAGAAGAATCACCCTACTACCTTCCAACAGTGAGCACTGTCACGGAGCTGATAGGTGAGAGGCTGGGGCACTGTTGTTACATAAAGTAGTGTCTCTTGGCTACTTTTAGTTGCAGACAGCAAATGCCTTCCAAAATGTAGACTTTTGAATGATTTGTAGAAATGATAAAAGTTCACAAATGTGTTGACTCAGTGTTTGCCTCCACAAATTAACATTAACCAATCCCCAAATAAGCAAGAATTTAATTTCCCAAACTGTCCTTTAAATTTAAGAAACAAATCTCAAGTACATTGTTGTCCCTCAGTGGAGGTGTCATTGAATGAGGCCACTGATGGAATTACTTATGAATCATGGGAAAAATCCAAGTGTCAAATGAAAATATTTTGAAGCTATCTGGAGATTTGTGAAACATGTTAGTCAATAAGAAATCCTTTGGTTAATTCTGTATAGAATTGTATAAAATACACCCAGGAAAATCTTCAAAACATGCAAATATGGATTTATATTTCAGTTCCAAGAAAAACAGAACCTCACAAAAGTCCCAATTTAACTGATTTTAGGGTCAAAAGTCTTAGAAACTACTGAGCAGCATGTGGGTCTCATCAGAACATAACTGAGTCTGGTCAGCCAAAAATTCACCCCAAATTGTCAAATGGTTTAAAAGCCCCTGAGAACATGGGTCAAAATTATTAAATTATATTTGAGAAAAAGTTTTACCATATTTCACTCTTTATAATGGACTGTTTTCTGATTCTATTTATCTAAAAACAGCTAATACTTATTTAAATAGTGCCAAATGATTAAAAAGTTGTCAAATGCAATTACTAAAATAAAACAAAAGGACTACAAAGTTATACTTATCTACGTGGAAAATTTAGAAAGTATATAGGAATGGTTTAGAAGAGGAAGATAAATAATTTAAATAATCAAGCCTAAGTATTGTATTTAGAGAATTAAGTTTGTCAGAGAATTGTTTTCTCCTTAAATCTAAGTGAGTGGAAACTGCTAATAAAAATCACAGATTTGATTTAAAAAAATTATGAATAATTCGGTTTCTATTTTTAGCTATATTTCTTATGAAAAAAATATACAAAATAATTTAGGCACTGTCATAGCCCAACTATGAGTTCTGATTTCATATGGGTCAATCACAAACAGATATTTCTGAATAGTTTAGACAACCTTATCCTTGCATTTTTTTTCCCATGATGTTTTCACAGAAGGAATATAACCTATTAAAAACGTTATTTGCTCTTATCAATTTGCAGTAGTATATTATCACATCACATATATTTTTGTCTAATCTTCCATTACAATATAATTTCAAGGAAACGTTTTAATGGAGAGTCACATAAGTCCAAAAATACATAGAACATTACAGAAACAAAGCTTCTACAATTTATACTTCCTTGCCTTTTCCATTTCTCTCACCTCTGCCTTTTGTTTTCCCAACAGTCTACTTATGACTATTTTCTCAACCTCCCAACATGTGTGATAACTCGACTTCAATCTAGTGATTTTACACCCAGTATTTCTTCAGTAATTCCTAAATTTCTAACCTGGATGTTTTCCTATAATCTGTGGTTCAATCCTACTTTTGTATTTCTCAATAGAACATTTTTGGAAAAGAAGCTATGTCATCATCTGAAACTCAACGGTTATCAGCAGAACTCGTTGCCTCTCTCTTGCACTGACTTTCCACTCCAACTCTGGGCTGTATTTAGAGGCACTCTGTCTCAGTTTCTCAAGCCAGGAACTTTGGAGTCATTTTCTTTCCTCTATCTTTCCTCCTTTATAACCTCTCCATCTGTTTTTCTCACTACATCTAATTAATCATCAAATAAACTATTTTCCTTTGACGTAGTGCTCTGATATGCCATATATTCTACAATGGGATGCACAAAGAAACAGTTGTTTTAGAGTACAAATATTAACTCCACTAGAATTAGAGGTCAATTTGAATAGAAACTGAATTATTACAAGTTTGGTCTCATTACTCTTTATTTTGACAAAGTTTGAAGGTAGATATATGTACTTGGTGCCAAAATAATCATTCCAACTATGGATTAACATCAGGCTGATGAAAATAGAATGTTATAATATTCTATGATAAAACTTATGAGTATAGAATTATTAATTAAAGTACCCAAGGTATTTGAACCCATCCTACAACATTAACTGGTTTTGACTTAAAGGAGTCTCAAGGTGCCATATTTCTTATCCTGGATTCTGGGACTGATTATATAATTTGGGAACAGCACAGCTTCAGATCCTGTAACAAGTTATTGGTATCCATGATTCTTTAATCCTGGTGGTCCTATGACACAAATAATGTGAATTATCTGTTCATAGTCCCTGTTCTAACATCACCTCCTCATTCCTTTTATTACCTGCTAGCCAACAGGAGAGTGAGCCATCTTATGAGATAGCTTTCAATTCAATCTTGTCAGAAGTAGAAGATGAACAAAACAGGTAGATTTCAAGACCCTTCCATTTCTAGAAATGTTGCTTACCTATTTATATATCTTTAAAAATGATTTGATAAGTGTAGTGATTCTGTATTTGTGAAAGATTTGTACCAAGAAAAATGTCACCACAGCAAGAAACCTCAGCCATTACATAATACGAAGAACATTGTAAACAACTTACACATATCAGTTTAGTTTATATAATTATAGACTTTGCTTTCCTTTGAATAACATTTCTTTGTCAAATAAAATAAAAAGTTCAGTAAAATTTTGCCAGATTATTGAACATACCTGTACAATTTAGTTGATTAAAAGATATGAGTACATAGATGAGTTTAACTGACCAAAATGCATAGCTATCTTACTAGCTTAACTCATTAATCAGCTAACAGTGGAATAATCAGTAGTAATTAGCCATCAGTCTCCTTTTCATAGTCATTTATCAATTAAAATGTTAGCTTTAATTTGGAGTATAGGAAATATAAATTGAAAACTACTTATTCTAACTACAGATTCCAGTGACCGATCCATTATTGCTTTGCTTGTTAAAATTTCTATTAGATGACATACAGGTCCTGTGGGTATTTCCATTTTCAAGGTGAATGAATGTATCATATAGGACCTGCATGTAAAATTACTTATCGATTAAGTGTTAGAACAAATGGAAGAATTCAAAATATATTTAGATCTTACTGTGACCTCATTTAAAAATGTAAAAGGAAAAAGCTACTGTACAGCAAAGAAAACCAACAACAAAATGAAAAGCAACATACAGAATGGGAAAAATATTTGCAAATTATATATCAACAAGTGGTTAATATTCAAACTATGTAAAGAATTTATGTAATTCAATAGCAAAAAAAGTCTGATTAAAAAATGGGCAGAGGATCTAAATAGACATTTGTTTCAAAGAAGACATATGAATGGCCAACAGGTACATGAAAAGGTGCTCAACATCACTAATCATCAGGAAAATGCAAATCAAAACCACATATCTCACAATGAGATATAAACTCACACCTGTTAGAATGCCTATCATCAAAGAGACAAGAGGTAACAAATGTTCTCGAGGATGGGAAAAACAGGGAGTGCTTGTGCATTGTGGGCGGGAATGTTAATTGGTGAGGTTGTGGAAAACAATATGGAGGTTCCTCAAAAAAGAAAAATAGAAGTACCATATGATCCAGCATTCACATTTCTGGGTATATGTCCAAAGGAAATGAAAACAGTATACTGAGAGAGATCCAAGATAGTGGAGAAGATAAATATTGTGCCTGCTTCCTTCCATGAGCACATTAAAATTACAGCTAAATTACAGAACAATCAAACTGAAGAACCACCTAAAGTTTAGCCGAACAGTGTTATAACTAAGATTATAAAGAAGAAGCGACATCAAGACTGTTAGAAGGGGTAGAGATGAGAAACGGGCTGGCCACAAACCTCTGTGAGGCAATTGAGAATCAGGAGGAAAATCTTGGTCACAGAGGTTTCCCCAGCAGAAGCAAGTGACCCCAGCCCCACACCAGGCTCCCCAGCCCAGAGTATTGGTGCCAGGAAGAGGAGCCTCCACAACATTTGACGGTGAAAAGCAGTGAGAATTCTGACCATTCTTGCCTTGCAAGAAACATTGCAAGAAACCGAGACATTCTCTTAAAGGGCCCCACGCAGACTCATTGGCTCGCGGACACTCACCTTGGGCTCCAGCGGTGAGTGGTGACTGGGGGAGGTGTCAGAGACATACGGGGAGCAGAATGAGGTGTGTGGCTTTTGGCCAAGGGCTGGAGGACAGTCGCCATTTTTCCTATGTGGGTTCTTCCTTCTGTGCAGCCAGCAGGTGGGCACAATTTTTACTGTGCTGAGCCCTCCCCCACAGGTCAAATCTGAATCTGGATTGGTCAGGTGAGCTCCACTGCTCCACCCTGCTGACTCACTGGGATCCTGCCCTACCTAATTCCCCCAATGCTGGAGGAATTTTCTCCTCAAGCAGCCAGTCTCAACCACATTGCACTCGTTTTTGGAAAACTATTGGAGTCTGAGGGCCCCAGATGGGTGGTCACTGGCTTCAGTATGCTCTGAGACATTTGCTGACTAGTTCCAGGCTTAGCACTGGAACCAAACCAGAATCTGCATTAACCTGATGAGTACCAATTTTCCCACTGTAGTATGGTAACTACCGGAGACCCTGTCTCACCCAACTTGCATACCGCATTAAGCTTTTACCTTAAGGGAGCCAGCAGGTAGCAGCAGTCCTGCCTTTTTGCAGAGCTACCCTGGGCCTGGTACTGGTGGCAGCCATCCTGGGTTCACAGCACAGCCTCTCCCACACACCTCCAGGTTTAGCACAGGCAGCAAACAGCCACAGATCTCTTTGTAGCTCCTACCTATCTTGGTAGTCCCTGGAAGTACACAGGCAGTGAGTTACCTGGGCCTGAACTGGAGCCCCTGCTAAGAGGCCCCAGAACCAATATACCTGGATGTTGGCTTCAGACCACAGCAGAGCACCACCCAATGAGCCCCACAAGCAGCACACACAAAGGGCTGTCTTAACAGGCACCAAAGCCCACTGGGGTGAATCACACTCAGTGGGGTAAACCCCCCACACAGCAGTCTGTAAGCTGTGGACATGACCAAACCCCACAGCCAATCACCTGAGGGTCAATCCCACCCACTAATATGCCAATAGCAATAAAACAGGAGAGCACATAAAACCCGCACAAGGGACATTCTGGAGCCCCACAGGGCACCTAGTACGTAAGTCCACCCAGCCAAGACTGGGAGATATAGCAGATCTACCTAATACATAGAAACAGACACAGAGAGGCGGCCAAAATGAGGAAACAAAGAAATATATCCCAAATGAAAGAACAGGAGAAAACTCCAGGGCGGGGGGTGGGGTGGGGGGGGGAATCTAAACGAAATGTAATCAAGCAACCTACCAGATACAGAGTTCAAAACAATGGTTACAAGGATGATCAAGAAACTTAGTGGGAACTTCAGCAAATGGATAGCAAACATTTAAAAGGACATAGAAACCACAAAAAAAGAACCAGTGACAAGTGAAGAATATAATAACTCAAGTGAAGAATGCACTAGAAGGAATCACCAGCAAACTAGATGAAACAAAGGATCAAATCAGCAGTTTTTAAGACAAGGTAGCATAAAGCATTCAACTGGAACAGCAAAAAGAAAAAAGAAATGAGGATAGTTTAAGAGACAATTGGGACAATATCAAGCATAACAACATTCATATCATAGAGATAGCAGAAGGAAGAGAAAGCAAGTGATTGAGAACCTATTTGAAGAAATAATGATTGAAAATTTCCCTAACCTGGTGAAGGAAATAGACATACAAGTCCAGAAAGTGCAGAGTCCCAAACAAGTTGAACCCAAACAGGCCACACAAGGCACATTATAATTAAAATGGCAAAGGTTAAAGACAAAGAGAGACTCCTAAAAGCAGCAAGAGAAAGGCAATTAGTAACTTATAAGGGAGCTCCAATATGTTTGTCAGCTGATTTCTCAACAGAAACTGTGCAGGCCAGAAGGGATTGGCACAAAATACTCAATGTGATGAAAAGCAAGGACCTATAACCAAGACTACTCAGCATGGCTATCATTTAAAATTTAAGGACAGAGCAAGAGCTTCTCAGACAAGAAAAAGCTAAAGGAGTTCATCATCCTCAAACCAGCATTACAAGGAATATTAGAGGGACTTGTTTAAAATGGGGGGGGGGGGATCAAAATTATGAATAATAAAATAGTAATAGTTCTTATCTATCAAAAATTACTTGCAATGTAAATGAATTAAATGCTCCAATGAAAAGACATAGGAGGGCTGACTGGATAAGAAAACAAGACCCTTACATATGCTGGTTACAAGAGACTCATTTCAGATTGAAAGACACACAGATGGAAGGTAAAGGGATGGAAGGGGATGTTTGCTAAAGAAGAAAAAACAAAAAACAAAACAAGAAAGTCTGGGGTAACAGTGCTTATAGGACAAAATAGACTTTAAAACAAAACCTATAACAAGAAACAAAGAAGGAACCAGTTATTCTGCTTCTGGGTATTTATCCAAAGAAACCAAAAACGCTACTTCAAGGGGATGTGTGCGTTCATATGTTCACAGCAGCATTGTTTACAATGGCCAAGATGTGGAGGCAGCCTGGGTGTCTGTAAATGGAAAGATAGATAAAGAGAAGGTGGTAATATATAAAAGGACTATTGCTCGGCCATGGAAAGAATGGGGTCTTACCATATGTGCCATCTGTGCGGGGGGGAGAGGGGATGGACCTGGAGGGTATTGTGATGAGTGGAGTATCAGACAGAGAAAGGCAGATGAAATGTGATTTTTCTTATATATGGAATATAAAGAATAAAATAAAATAAAATAAAAAACAGAAACAAACTCATAGATACTGAAAACGTTTTTGATGGTTGCCAGACGAGAAGGGTGTTGGGGGTTTGGGTGAGAAAAGGGGGAGAATTAAGAAATACAAACTGGTTGTTACAAAGTAGTTATGGGGATGTGGAGTATAGCATAAGGAATATAGTCAATAATATTGTAATAACTATGTATGGTTTTAGATGGGTACTAGATTTGTTGGCGTTAAAGATGGGAGGGGTATTGGGAGGCCAGGTGAAAAAGGTGAAGGGATCAAGAAGTACAGATTGGTAGTTACAAAACAGTCACGGAGATGTAAAATAAAGCATAGGTAATATAGTCAATAATATGATAATGAATAGGTATAGTGCCAGATGGGTTCTAGATTAGTTAGGGGGATTACTTCTTCATTCATATAAATGCCTAACCATTAAGCTGTACACCTGAAATTAATATAAAATAATATTGAACGCCAACTGTATTTGAAAAATAAAAAAAAGTGGGAAAAAGGTGAAGGGGAAGAAGTGGTTCAAATTTCTAGGTATAAAACAAGTCATGGGGATGTAATGTACAGCATGGGGAATGTAGTCAATAATATTGTGATAACGTGGTATGGTGTCAGATGGTTGCTGGACTTATCATGGACTTCTTTAGGTATATAAATATTGAATAACTATGTTGCACCCTTGAAACTTATATAATATTGTATGTTAACTATATTTTTAATAAAAATCTTTAAAAAAATGAAAACAGGATACCAAAGAGATATCTACAACTTCCATATTCATTGCAGCATTACTCACATTAGCCATATATATATATATATATATATATATATATATATATATATATATATATATTTCAGCCACTGGAAAAGGAAATCCTGCCACTTGTGACAACATGAGGACATTAAGCCATACAAAGAAAGACAAATACTGCAAGATATCATTTATATGTGAAATTTAAATAAATAAATAAACTCACAGAAACAGAGAGTAGAAAAATGGTTGCCAGGAGTGTGGGGGAGGGAGGTGGTGAACTAGGGAGAGGTTGGTAAAAAGACACAAATGTTCAACTTAGACAAATAAGGTCTGAGGATCTAAGGTCTGAGAATCTAATGTAAAACATGGTGACTGTAGTTGATAACACTGTATGGTATAATTGAAATTTGCTAAGGGAATAGAAAAAAAGTTGTCATCAAACGAAAAAAAAGATAAAAATGTGAGGTGATGGATGTGTTAAGTAACTATTAATACTAGATGGTGATAATTATAACAATGTATACTATATCGAATCACCACAATGTACACTTGATATATCTTACTATTTTGTCAATTATATCTCAATAAAGCTGGAAAAAAAATTTAAAGTTTTCATTCAAACCTGTAAATTACTCCTTATCAACCGCTATCTTGTTGAATATTTTAAAAGTGCTGAAACAGATCTTCAGCCCCTCTCAAGGACTAAGGTATCAAGTGACATTTATCTTAGTTAATAAACTCTTCTGTAACAAAAATTACACAAATTCATGAGTGAAAGGGTGAAATTGAGGGATGGTTGATCTCTTGTTATCACTGTAATCAATATGTTTATAAGCATACATGGGGAACTAAAAAAAAAAAAATAGAAAACAGAAGTTTAGCTTTGTATTGTTTCTTCAGGTGCTTATAGCGGTGGGGTCCAGGGATGACTATCAATGGGGCTTCCAAGAAGTCATTTTACCTTGTTTCCCTGAAAGGCTCCAATACAAAAAACTCATGGACAGACTTCCCAGACGCTATTTCCTTAATCCCTTCTGCTTTAGGCAAAGCTACACACAAATGCTCATATTAGACAAAGGTATTATTTTTATGGAGAATTCCACAGCTTACACGGACACCCCATTCCAGTGTTTAACAACTGTCATGAAATTCTGCCTTATTCTATAAGGTCATTTTTTTCTCCCTGCCCTGTGCTCTGATGAGATTGAGAACATCTGGTGCTCATTCGTAATATAATGACATTTCCTGCTCCAGAGTTCCTTTTTAAATCACCCTCACCCTTCCCTTCTTTAGGCTAAATTCCAGGTCTGCACACTCTTCTTCAGAGTCACATGTCCCAAGCCTTTCAGTATCCTTGCCCTCCTCTGAACCCATACAGTCACTCTCCTCAAACCCAGAAGTGGGCTGTTGGCTGAGAGGAGCAGAACTTCCCACTTGACCCCAAGTGAGCACTCACAGACCACCTTCTACATCTCTTCCAGGCAACTGCTTGCTCATTCATTCCAGTTCTCAAACACGCTCAGGGAAGAGACTTCACGGAAGAGACTTTCTTTTCATCATCTTGTTTTTCTTCTGTCCCAAAGGGAAAGAGCAGAAAAGGTTGAGCTTTGAGAGTCAAGTGGCAGACAGCTGTGGTTTCGGCCTCCAGCGGTCACACAACTCAAGGGACAGGAAGGTCAAAGGAAGCATGTAGAACCGCAGGCTGTTCACGTGGCTCGGAGGAGGAGATGGCCAACCCCTAATAAAACACCGTCTGCCGGACATGCCATTGGGACTGGCATGCTAATTGAAAACAGCAGGCATGGGGCTGCAGCTTTTGACTTTAGCACTCAATTTAGAATAACTTTTCCTTCTACAGAAAAGGCAGTACTGGGCCAGTAAAGCTGTGCTGTTATAAAAAAAAGATCCAAGCAAACCAGCATCTTTGTCTAGCAGCAGATGAAGAAACATTTATCTTTATTTACTTTTTCAGGAAGTTCATGTCTTACTTATTTCCTCTCAACTGGGCCAAAGCTTGACACTGCTGTACACAAAGGTTTTATTATCTTAGGATAGAAAATATCTATCAATCCAATTCATCTTTCAATAATATGAGTGCCTGTTATTTTTATCATAATTTTTATGTATTTATTTTTTTTTCTAAATCAAAATAACACAGGCACATAGTTCAACAGTGCAGTTCTATATTATTTGCGTTGAATGGCAGCTCACCGTCTACCTCATCCTAACCCGTTTTCCTTTCCCAGAAGCAACTTCTTTGTAGTTTTTTAGCTATTTCGTTTGTTGCTTACCTCTGTTCCTTTACATAACATATTTTGTGTTAGTTTTGGTTTTTCAATATTAGGCATTGCATAGTGACTTTCTACAATGGAAAATTAAAATCTGGCTTGTGTCACTCCTGTTTGTTCCCCCAGCCTCATTCTCTTCCTGTTTGTTTCCCCGGCCTCTCAATATAGTTACATCATAATTTTGGCTAAGGCAGTATTCATGTTATTATGACTAGGCATAATACTGTTTATAGTATTATAATGCTATTTATAGATAAACTATACAAGATCATGGGATTACTCTTCAATACTTGCACAACTTTTTGTTTTCCCTAAAGTTTCCATTTTTCTCACTTTGTGTTTAATTTTCTATGTACTTATCACTAATTCACTCCTGAACTCTCTTCCAGTTATCTATATCTTCTTCCTAAATGCTCAAACAAATCGAGTGTTTTATCAATTTATTTTTTTCGTGGATACAATTATCCTAATGCTTTCTGATCTTCTCTAATCTGAGCTTGTTTCCCCGTCCACAGCTGTGATCACTGTCTCTCTCTTCACCATTATCCATGTGTTTCCCTTTTGAGTGGATCTGCTGTTCTCCAGATTTCATCTCTTCCTCTTTATGGATTTATTCCCTCATTTTGGTGGAGACATCCTCTTGACAACTTTCTGAGAAGGTATACATAAGTGACATTTTTAAGATCTTACAAGTTTGAAAACATATTCATATGGTCACATCTGATAAATTGGTAATTTTTGGGGCTACAGAATTCCAGGTTAATTATTATTGTCCCTCAAATTTTAAATTTGTTGCTTTATTGTTATTTAGTTTCTGGTATTTGCAGTTAAGAACTCTAAAGCCATTCTGATTCTAGATCCTTTTTTATGTAATCTATTTTGTTTTCTTTCCAGATGCTTATCTGATCTTTTTGTCTTTAATATTCTGAATTTCACAATAGTATGCATTGGAGGAGTCCATTACCAACACTGTGCTGGGTACTTACTGATCCATTTCAATTTTGTAAAATTATCTTGAATTATTTGCCTTATGATTTCTTTAATTTGATGGTTTCTGTTCTTTCTTTCCTTAAGTGTTACTTTTTAAATGTTGAAACTTCTGGATCAATATTCTAATCTTCTTTTATTTTTTTCCCTTTATTTCATTTCTTTTGCTTTTCTACTTCCTGTTCCCCCAGTCCCATGTTTTTCTTTTATTGTTTCTGTTGGATTGTAAATTTCTACAATCATATCTTTTAGATTCAGAAAATTCTTTTTTGTTGTTTTTCTATTCTGTTTTTAGGATTATTTTAGGATAGAAAATTTCTATTTATTTTCCATTTGATAGCACCCTATCCTTATTTCATAGATGCTATATATTCTCATATCTTTGATGACAGCAATGATTCTTTCTTCCCTCCCACTCTCCCCACTGTATAGATTCTGGATATCTAAGCCGCTTTTATTCTGTTTCTTTTAGGATATTTATTCAATTTCTTAAACAAACCTTCAAACAAATCTCTTTTCAGCCCCACCCTCAACTCACTTCCACAGGTACCAATACCACTTTACTGAGCTGTTTGAGGCATTATGGTATAAACTGGATTGTTGCCCATTTTCCCAGCTATTGTCTTAAGAATCAGTTTTCCCTGTCTTACAGTGTAGATTACCATTTATTCTGCTGTTAAACTTTCCAAATTTTCGTACTCACATATCATTTCTATTTCTCCGTGTAGATTTCATTTAGTAAACTCTATTTTCTTATGTTAGTGAGTTTGCAAGCTGAGTGAAGAAAATTTTATATGTTCAATATGTCATCTTTAACTGGAAGTCACCGTGATTATCATTTATTCTTTCACTTATTCATTTAAAAAGTCTTAACCAGGAATACAAATGAGACGATCACATGGGAATAACCATGCAGGTGACATTAATCCATACAACTTAATACTTCCCATTGCATTACATCTACTAGATTCACAGATTAATATTATTATCTTGAGTTTTGTAGAGTTTTGAACTGGCAATCTCTTCCTATAAACAGAAATAACTTTCGATTCCAGCCCTGCAATTTACTAGACAGACAAACTAACCTCTTTAGGTTTCAATCTTTTCATCTCTAAAGTGGGGATAAAATAACTTCCTTTGCAAGAATAAATGTATTATATTCAAAATGCCTGGAATGTGGCCATTATTATTACTTTACAACTTTACAAAAAATATTCCTCAAAATTATTGCTTACTCTAAAATAACTATTACTGTGTTTTTAACTGCAGCTGTGACTTTGGATCAAAGTCAAATAAAACTCTAGTGAATATTGATTGTAAATGATACAAGTATGTTCTGATGTCAAAATTTTGAAATACAAATACACATTATGGTAGTTTTTTGGTTTTGTTTGTTTTTCTGTTTGTTTGGTTTTTTTTTGTTTTTTTTTACAGTTGCCTTGTTCCTAATCTTAGCACAAAAGCTTTTAGTTTGTCACCATTAACCACAATATTTGCTGTGATGTTTTTACATACAGTCTTTATTATGTTGAGATAATTTTCTTCTATTCCTACTTTGCTAAGTGTTTTTATCATAAAAGGGTGTTAAATTTTGTTGAATGCTTTTTTTTGCATCTATTAAAATGATTATGTGATATTTTATTCTTCATTCTGTTAATATGGTGTATCACATTGACTGATTTTTGTGTATTGAATCATGCTTACATCCCAGGGGAAAATATCACTTGGTCATGGTGTATAGTCCTTTTCATATGCTGTTGAATTTGCTAGCACTTTGTTGAAGATTTTTGTTTCTATGTTTGTCAGTGATATTGGTCTGTAGTTTTCTTCTCTCGTAGTGTCTTTGTTTAGCTTTGATATCAGAGTAACACTGACCTTGTAAAACTGAGGTTGGAAGTTTACCTCCTCTTCAGTTATTTGGAAGGTTTTGAGAAGGATTAGCATTAATTCTTTAATTATTCAGTAGAATTCTGATCATATTTTCTATTTCTTCATGATACAGTCTTTGTAAGTTATATGTTTCTAGGAATTTATCCATTTCTTCTAGGTTATCCAATTTGTTGGTGTATAATTATTCATTGTAGTTTTTATATTCTTTTTTATTTCAGTTGCATCAATTGTATTATCTCCTTCATTTCTATTTTATTTATTTGAGTCTTCTCTCTTTTTCTCTTAGTTAAACTAAGGTTTTATCAATTTTGTTAATCTTTACAAAAAACTAAATCTTAGTTGAGTTGATTTTTTTCAATTGTTTTTCTGTTCTTTATTTCATTTGTTTATTACCTAATATTCATTATTTCCTTTCTTCTGCTAACGTTGGGCTTTATTTGTTTTTCTTTTCCTAGTTATTTGAGGTGTGAAATTTATTCATTTGGGATATTTCTTCTTTTATAATACAGGTGTTTATCATTATAAACCTCCTTCTTAGTACTATTTTGCTGTATGTTCTAAGTATGTTACATTTTTGTTTTTGTTTGCCTCAAGATATTTTCTAATTTCCTTTTTCATTTGCCCCTAACCCATTGATTGTTCATGACTGTGATATTTAATTTTCACATATTTGTAAATGTTCCAGTTTTCCTTCTGCTATTGATTTCTAGTTTCATTCCCTTGTGGTTAAAAAATATATGTTTGGTATGATTTCAATGTTATTAAATTTGTTAAGACATTTTTTGTGACCAAAAATATGATTTAATCTGGATAATGTTCCTGGATAGGAATGAGTATTCTGTTACTGTTGGGTGAAATGCTTTGTATACGTCTGTAAAGTCCATTTTGTCTACACTGTTATTTTAGTATGCTGTTTCCATATTAATCTTTGTTTGGTTGCTTTATTTATTACTGAAAGTGGAGTGTTAAAATCTACTACTGTTATAGTCATGTTCAGCATAACGACCTTTTTTGGTCAATGACAAACTGCGTATATGACTGTGGTTCCATAAGATTATAATAGAGCTGAACATTTATTTTTGCTTAGTGATGTCATAGCCATCATAATGTCATAGCACAACACATTGCTGATATGTTTGTGATGATGCTGGCATAAACAAACCTATTGCACTGCCAGATGTATAAAAGTATAGCACATACAATTATGTACAGTACATAATACTTCATCTAATCTACTATTGATTTCTTCTAATGTATTCTTCATTTCAGTTGTTGTATTCTTCATTTCTGACTGGTCTTTTTTTATGTTTCCTCTCTCCGTTTTTATGTTTACTATCTCTTTTTTGAAGTTCTCACTGAGATTATTAAACATCCTTATAACCAGTGTTTGGAACTCTGCATCTGGTAGATTGTTTATTTCCATTTTGTTCAGTTGTTTTTCTGGAGCTTTGTTCTGAGCTTTCATTTGGGACACATTTCTTTGTCTCCTCATTTTGGCTCACTCCCTCTGTTTGTTTCTATGTATTAGGTAGCGCTGCTATGTCTTCCAGTCTTAGTAGAGTGGCCTGATGTAATAGGTGTCCCTTTGGGCCTAGTTGCACAATATCCCTGGTCACCTGAACTGGCTGCTTCAGGTGTATCCCTCGTGTGGGTTGTGTGTGCCCTATTGTTGTAGTTGAGCTTGATTACTGTTAGCATGTCAATGGGAAGGATTGACCCCCAGGTTGATTGGTTGTGAAGACTGGCCGTGAATACAGTGGAGGAGTTGTTGTGCAAGGGCTCATCCCATGAAGCAAGATTCACTTTAGTGAGTCTCTGGTGACTGCTGAGTCTGCCCTTTGGGTGTGTTATTTGTGCAAGTAGTTGGGTGATGTTCTGGTGTGGTCTGAAGCTGGCTATCGGGTGTGTTCTGGGATCTCTTGGCAGGGGCTTTGGTGCAGGTAAAGGTCAGCCACTGCCTGTGCCCTGCCTGGGGCCACTTGCTATGAGCTACAAAGTGATCTGCAGATGGTTGCCTCTTGTGCTGAGCTTGGAGGTGCCTGGGAGAGGCTAAGTTGTGAACCGAGGCAGGCTGCCACAAGTGCCAGTCTTGAAGCTGCTTAGCAAGAATTATAGGTCTACCAAGGCCACATGCATCTTGTTTGGGGGTTTGTCACTCTTTAAGAGGTATTAGGAAAGTCAGTAGCACAAACAACGATAGAACATTTATATGGAAAATCATCTGGAAGCACATGTTGAGTGGAGCAAGGTCTCAGGGAATCACCAAGGTGAGGTGGACAGTGTTAGCCAAGATAATGGAGACTCAGATATGGTGCCTGCAGGCTGGGTGAGGGGCAGGATCAGCCAAGGAACAATGGCTTCTGCCAGCACTTCTGTCTGGGAGAAACCTGCCCCTCCAGCCCTCACTCTGAAGCCATATAAATCAAGTTCCTCCTCTTATGTCCCCTGCACCTTTTGAACAACTGCCCCAGTACTAGAGCTCATAGGATGAGAGTCTGTCAGAGAGTAAGTCCATGAGCAGGCCATTTCAGAGGCGTACCGGGGACTCCAGCTGCCCTCCCTCTCACTCAGCCATAATCTCTGCTGGATTTCACAGCCAGAAGTGATGGTGACTTCTCCTACTGACACTGGAACCCTGGGCTGGTGTGGGCCTGGGACCCCGTGTTCCTCAGAGGGGGCCTCTGCAGCCTAGATATCCCTCCCAATTTTTAACTGTTATGTGTGGATGTGGAACCAGCCCATTCCACATCTCCGCCTCTCCTACCAGTCTCAACATGGCTTCTTCTGTGTATCCTTAGTTGTAGGGCTTTGGTTCAACTAGACTTCAGGCAATTCTCAATGATGGCTGTTCTGTAGTTTAGTTTTAATTTTGATGTGGTGTTGGGAGGAGGCAAGCATAGCATTTAGCTACTCTGCCATTTTGACCAGAAGCTCTCATGAGAGTTTTTGAATTAAAGTATATTTTTCAGTTATATAACCTGACCTATCAGATACTACTTGAATGGAATATCTTTTTCCATTCTTTCACTTTTAACCTTTATGTGTGCTCAAATCTAATGTGAGTATCTTGTAGAGAGCAGATAATTAGATCTTACTTTTTTTAAATCCATTCAGTCACTCTGTCTTTTGATTGGGTAGTTTAATTATATTTAAAGTGATTACCAATAGGAATACGGTTTTACTATTATAATTGTATTGTTTTCTATTTGTCTTCTAGTTTTTTGTCCCTAGTTTTTATCTTTTGCTCTCTTCATTTGTGTATTATTATTATTATTAATTATTATTATTAATTTAGCAACATGCTTTGGCTGCTTTCTCATTTTCTTTTCTGTATCACCTATAGGTACTCTTTTTGTGGTTACCATGGGGTTTACATAAACATTTTATATTTATAATAATCTATTTAAGCTAATAACAACTTCAATTGCATGCAAAAACTCTACTCTTTCACTTCTTCCAGCTACATACTTTTTTATTGATGTCACAAATTACATTTTCGTATTATGTATCCATTAGCATATTTTCAGTCATAGTTGTTTTCTATATTTTATTTTTTTTAATTCTGTATTAGAGTGTAAAGTGATTCATGCAGCACTATTACAGTATTCTGTATTTGTCTATATATTTACCTTTATCAGTAAGATTAGTACTTTCATATGCTTTCATGTTGTTATCTAGGGTTCTTTAATTTCAACTTGAAGGAATCTTTTTCAGTATTTCTTGTAAAGCAGGTCTAGTAGTGATGAATTCCCTGAGCTTTCCTTTGTCTGGGTAAGTCTTTCTCTCCTTCATTTTCAAGAACAGTTTTGCCAGATATAGTATTCTTGATTAGCAGTTTTGTTTTTTTTCTTTCAGTACTTGACTTTATCACCCATTTCCTTCTGGCTTACTAGCTTTCTACTGAGAAATACTCTTATAGTGTCATGAGGGCTCCCTTGTACATGAAAAATCACCTTTTTCTTGCTGTTTTCAAAATTCTCTGTTTGTTTTTGCCTTTTGACAATTTGATTATAATGTATCTCAATGTGATCTTTAAGTTCATACTAGTTGGGATATGCTGGGATTCTGGAATCTGAACAAACATTTTCCCCTCAGATTTGGGAAATTTTCAGCCATTATATCTTCAGTAATACTTTCTTCCCCTTTCTTTATTTCTACTCTTTTGGAACCCACATAACACACATATTGGTCTGTTTGGTGGTGCCATAAATCCCTTAGGCTTTTTTCACTCTTCATCTTTTTTTCTTTATACGTCTCTGACTAGGTAATATCAAATGCTCTATCTCAATGTTTACTGATTCCTTCTTCTTCAAGTCTGCTTTTGCATCCCTCTAGTAAGTTTTTCAATTTAATTATTGTATTCTTCACTTTGAAATTTTCTGTTTCTATCTCTCTGTGGTTATTACCATTTTGTTCATGCATCATTTTCCTGAGATTGTTTTGCATCTTTATGATGGTTATTTTAATCCTTTGTCAGTTAATTCATATACCTCCATTTCTTTACAGTCAGTTTCTAGAGATTCATTTTGTTCCTTTGCTTGGGCCATGGTCCCTTGTTCCTTCATATGACGTGTTACTTTGTGCTCTGATTTGCACATCTAAAAAAAAAAAAAAATAAGTTCACTCTTTTTGAACTTGCTTCATACAAGAAAGACCTTCACCAATTAGCCTGGCTAGAGATTCTGAGAGCTTGTCAAACGTTTTCTGTGGATGTGTATTCTCTGGTGTTGTGCATTTAAATTGCCAATTAGAAAGGGTTTGCAGGTTCTTTTTTCATGCATTCATAATCTCTTTTTCTCTCTGCTGTCTGTCTGTGGTACTGCAAGTTCTCTGGACTTCCATAAGCTGCCCAGATCTTTTTGTTCTCAAAGCCCACCAGTCATCTTGAATATCTGAGGTCATATCAGCACTGCAAGTCAAATGAGAGTGCAGCCAGTCCCACAGATAGTTCCCCCTTCAAAAAATATCCAAATTGTGGATACATGATCCAACTTTTCCCCTCTGCAGGGAGAAACTAGGAGTTGGAGGTTTTCTCTCAGTCCATGTTGGGCCAGGAGGGAAGGGCAATCACAAGTGAGTGTGTGCTAGTTCAAACCTTCATCTTTGTTCTTAGTGGCCACCGAACTGGCACTTTTTCCCTGTCAGTATTTAGATTCACACAAGACAAAACCAATCCCTCTGGTACTCTGCCATCCTCAAAGTTAGGTGTATGTTCTACTCTTTCTCTTTCCAAGGGAAGCTAGGACTTGGGAATATCTTCCCAATTACACTATACTATATCAGGGGAGAAACTCTAGTTAGGGAGTACCATAATTTTTTCTATCAGATTTTATGTGGCTTGCTTTAGGCTTATCTAGGGTTAAGGAACTTCTTAAATAGCGTTTGGGTTTCTCACAGAGGAATTGGTCTGTGTATTATTGTTGAATCAGTATCTCCATGTGAGAAGGAGGCTTTCAGTGTCTATTCTGCCATTTTTCTGACATCCCCATTCAAAGCATAATTAATTTTATAAATAATAATAAAAAATATTTCCAAATGTGAAGCAGTTATTAGAACATGCACGTACGTTATTAAAGGGGTTTTTGATAGTGCCAACTCCCAGTGTTCCTTTCCTACATCTCTCTTCTCCAGCTCACACTGTGGTTGAATTTGAGATTTGGATTGCAAAGAAAATTTCTGAAGGAAGGAGACCTTACAAGGAAATTTTACTTGAGGGCCTACTGATATTTTTAGAGTATCTAAAATGAGTCTCCTGTGAAGTAAGTTTCTAAAATTTCATGCCTTTTCTCTCCTTTATCACTAAGTCTTGAAGTTGGAAATCTATATTTCATATTAATAGTCTTATTGAATGAGTGTCAGAACTTTGTGTCATAAGTAGTCCAAATCATCTTAATTCCCCTGGCCTCTTTTACAAATATCTTTTGGATAGAGAGATGAGTCCCAACTGCAATTTTTTTTATTAGCTATCAACTTTCCATTGACCAATGGTTCATTTTCTCATTTAATAAATCACTTCCACTCGCTACACAGTGGGAAACTTCTTGGTGCATTTCCAACATAACTGAAAATAGTTTGATGTTCTTAGCTTCTCCCTGAATATTTGAATGAAGATATTAGAGAACTTGCAAAGTCTCTATGTGCTGAACATGGAATCACCACACAGTTTGTCAGCTTGCCAGAGAGCTAAACAGAAGCAAACTGCAGTTGAGAGAAAATTATTCTGCTGGCCAAAAGGAAAGATGAGCACATTTGGGTTACACATTCCAGTCCCAAAGACTGGGCTCAGCTATATCTGTGTGTATGTATACACATATCATAGAATATAAGTATAAGTTATTCATAATTATTCTAAAACTTTTTTTCTTAATTTTCTCCCTCTGGAATAGAGTGTTACCACAGTATATGTTCCATTATCTTGGAGCTCTTCTTTGTCTTTACTCCATTTTAATGAAGTAACTTATTTTATTCATAAGGCACAGTGATAACAGCTGACAAATACAGAATGGAATAAAATCTTAATTCACGAAAAGGTCAACAATAGACAAATGGTTAATTTAAAATACTTCTCCTCAAATAACTTTCCTTAGATGAAAGAACAAACCTAGTCTAACAGTCCACAAAGCTATTGGTATATATTTTTTATTCTCTGGCCATAATGATTTTGGTGGAAATATATCCTGAGTAATTTTAGGAATAGTATCAGTAAACAAATAATCTTCAAGTAACATATATTTAGCATTTAATCTGTTCACTTTACTGTTGTGAGTGCATAACATATAGTGTCTAATTGTAATGACCATAACAGAGAGGAAGATGTTAAGTAACCTGATAAAAGTCTCACAGCCTGATAGTGGGAGAGCGGGAAGTGAAATCCACTCTGTCTAACTACAAAGGCCCATGCTTATAAACATTATTTTACTCAGACTTAATTCTTGGTGCTCAGGAATAATAACACAGACTGCTAGGTCCATAGCCATAAAGAATAAAGAGATGTGATAGGAAGGAGCTAAATTATAAAACATCATCCTACTCTCTTTTATGGTGAAACAAATCAGCCATCGCAAGGGAGAAAACCACATATATATATATATATATATATATATATATATATATATATATATATATCTCAACATATCTATATCTAGATCTATGTCTATATTTCATTGTGAACCTGTAAAAAGGTCTCACTTTTTTTTGTCAATATACTTGTTCAAAGATTGAATTGAGTGCATGGTAACTTCTTAAAGCTCTATCCAGGAAAGGATAAGAAATTTATATGGTTTTTTTTTTTTCCTTTCCTAAATGGCAAAAAGCCCAGACATTTTTGTTACCATTCCACAGTAAACATTTGTCTCTCTAGTCACCCAGATTCATGATTCATTTGTTAGGGGCTTATGGGCACATTTTGGCTAGCAGCCTGCCATGTGCCCATGTCCGGCATTGAGTGAGTTCTGCTCAGAGGAAGTCTCCTTATGACCATACAAGAGCATGTACACGGGGTTTCTAACCAAAAGCGGCTTAGCAATGAGATAGGTATGTAGCACAGGCAAGGCCGAGGGAGGCACCTCGAAACACACTCAGCACTGAGCGTCGTTGGCTGGACACTGCAGTTGCAGAGCTGGAGGACGACGGCTGCATTGTTTTATCGTGCCCGTGTGCATGTTGGCTAGGACAGAGATATGACTGCGGTAAGATCCTGCCACATGTGAAACACGTCTGGAATTGCTATATCACGTGATGACTGTATGCTTACCTGTTTCGTTGTGATTTATAATAGTCTTTGGAGATATGCAGTCTCGCTATTTAAAATAGCCTCATCATTTAAAAATAAAATGAGCCTTCCATCAACACTGACTATAAAAATTTGCATAAAATGTCTGTACTGTTGCCCTCCCACCTTAACTTTACCATACTTGGAATTCAAGCTCTCATCTCCAAAGGAGCCATTGTGCAAAACAAGAACCATATGAAACTTAGAAAATAGCTGAGAATATAAATGTAGGGTAAGTGAAGGGGCTATAAAATAAGGGATTAGTTGAAGCCATATCTTTTTTTTTTAACTTCCTGTTTTGTATTTATTCATTCTTTCAATGAATAATTATTGTGTGCCTTCTATGTGTAAGGCACGGTAGTAGGACAAAATGAGAGAAAGATAATTTTGAGGCACAGAGTACTTTGAGAGGTAGGTTGCTGCTGAGTAGTGTGACAATAAGCATAGTTTAAAACAGAAAAGGAGTGTTGCTGAGTATACCTAAAAAAAAAAAAAAAACTGAACAGCAGGCAACATTCAAGTGAAAGATTAATACGTATAAAGAAGTCAAAGATTCCCAACATATATTGCATATGCCAAAATTGTATCCATAGCCAGCCCTATAGTCAGGAAAGAAATAAATGTGGGTTCTCTGCCTCCTTCCTTTCTGCTGAACTCAGAGCTTTGTCTCAAATATAATAACCACAGTTCAACTTAATTACACACTCAATAAGATTCAGGTGGGGAGAGGCTATAATTTGACATATTTTTTCTTGCGTGTGAAAAATTATATTTGAAAGCTAAACCATTTACAAGCATATTTTGAGTGTACCTGCACGGAATCTTTTTTTTTTTTTTTTTCCTCCCTTCACAGGACCTAACTTGTCATGGAACTATATAGAGTTTAACTATCTATGTAAAGGCAAGCTGAATACCTAGAAAAATTTCCTTCTTCACTGTTAAAAGTTCAAGATATACTTATGGCCAGTATCTTTCAACCTATCATAGACACAAAGTTGTTTCTTTTGGGTTTCTAAGTCTGAGACTTCTTAAATCCTAAATATTCACAAATAATGCATTAATGATACATTGAAACTATTTTTCTCTTGAGTTTAAATTTGTGGTAAAATTTTTCTTCAAATTTTAAAAACTCAGAATTAATCTAATCCTTCTTTGGGTGAAGTTTTCAAAGCAGTGAAAGAATTTTTTTTTTCTCAACTCTGTACCAAGATCATTCCAACTAATAGTATATACTTAAATTCTTGTGAGTAATCTTAAATAATTTGCCAAGAGATCAGCTTAATAACTTGAGGAAAAGAATAATTACATCTGAGATGATTGGGCTATGACACAGGTACATTCTTGTTATATTCCTTTTTCTTCTCTGAAATTTCTTAGACACAAACAGTTTATCAGATTTAATTACATTTTAGGAATTATATTTAGAAACAGTCATGAGACTTCATCCTTAGTTTTTATGGGACCTGGATCTGAAGAGATAAATCAGAATGGTTGTTAAAATCTGAAGTAATATTGTTGAGATTCTACTGGCAACACAACTGCTAATTTGGATTAAGTGTTGTGACTTTATTACATTTTAGTCATAAAGATTGAGTGTTAAATATTATAACATTTCATAAAATGTTAAAGAGCTCATTTTGGGTCACTATTCTGGTTCCTATTTGTATTTTTCTGGATATGCATTTAAGAGTAGAGTAGCTGTCCATATGACTGACATACTGAGAAAAAGAATTAACTACCGTGTTTCCTCAAAAATACGTCCAGGTCTTATATTAGTTTTTGCTCCAAAAGATGCATTAGAGCTGATGGTCCAGCTAGGCCTTATTTTTGGGAAAAGACGGTAAAAGATTTTTAAAGTTTTATGACTAGAAAACTCCCAAGGGAATCAAGATATCCCAGAAACATTATTAACATATTAAGGCAGAAATCCCCCATTGCTCTGACTGCCGTACACTAAGAGGTACTCCACAGACAGTAGCATAAATCAGTGAAGAGTGAACCTTGCTTCTGCCACCTAATAAACATCCTGGGCATTAGTTTCCACATATATAAAGGAGAGAAATAAGTGGTACTAAATAGAGTTGTGAGAATTAAATCAGATCTTGAACAAAAGCTAAGAAAGTGGCTGGGACAGAGCAGCTTTTCAATAAATGATAGCTGTATACCAATGTATACCAGAGAAAGAAATGCTGAGCAATAATGAGCAAGTAAATCACCACAACCCTGTGAGTCCTGGGTTTCAGTCCTAAAGAACTGGTGAAATGAAAAAAGCATAGTGTTTCCACTGACCAATTTGTGTGGTGTGTGTGTGTGTGTGTGTGTGTGTGTGTGTGTGTGTAGGAAACACATGTTACTGATATATGAGCGATTTAATTCTAGTTCTTTATTTTCTTTCACTCAACAGGCAAAAGCCTCTTGTGCTCAACCTCTTCCTTCTTAGTGCTTATTTGAAGCATTAAGTCCTATGTTCTCTAAGAGTATATGATTGCTAATGGGAGCTAATCATGTAAACTACACTCTACACATGTGTTACCTAGTGCTTTACCCTTCTTGGGTCTAGAAATGTTTTAACTTTATTAAAAACTTAGCTCCTTAAGAAGGCACTAACTGAAAATTTTCATTGTTAGAAATTTCAGGAAAGATTATGGGTGAGGGGGTTCATGATCTAAAAGTCCTTGTAGATTTCTGGACACCCTTCTGCACACAAAGCCAGTCCTTCCTGTGGCTTCTGTGTTGTTTCATGGTCCATGTCAGGTAAATGTGGGGCTGTATTATTTAATCACAAGACACCTATTCAACTTTATTCTTGAGTTCTGGGATGTAACTTCTTTGGAAAAGAATTTAGCAAAATGTACTCTGAGCCTTATTTATATCCAAATATTCATATACAGTTAAAATTCAGTAACTGAAAATTTATGTAAAATAATTCAAAGGAAAACAATATACAATAGCAATGTGCATAAAAAATCACTGAGGTATTGTTTAGAGTAATATTGGAGATAATCTAATTGCTTAACAAGGGGGAAACGGCTGAATGAATATCAAAGTAAGTCAATAAAATATGTAGTTACTAAAGGACTCATTATAAAAAACATTATGTAATAACATGAAAATGGCATGATATAATGTTAATTGAATAAAACATAATGAAGAGCATATTAACTCATTATTACAAATTCAGGAAATATGTAAGCATGAATACATACTTGAAGTAAAAACTGCAAATTATGTATTATGTATTATGATAGAAATTGTGAATGATTTTCCTTTCTTTTTCTGTTTTCTATACTGACACAATTCTTTTTGTACAACAGAAATCAATACTGAGTAAGCAACACATAATTGAATATAACCTACAAAACACACTATACAAAATATGTTTAAGTATAATTCTGTATATCAAGATTTAACCTGGTACTGTTTAAATTAATACTTATATGGATAGTTCAATGCACAGTCACTTTTGTTTTTCAGTTAGTAACCTAGAAAAAAACTGAGAGTAAAGGTAGTGACTAAGACGTAGAAGACATGGATTATTGCTTCAACTAAGCCACTAACTGATGGCTTAACCTGACACAGTTTATTTATCTGAAACAGAATTTTTTCACGTGTAAAACTCAGCAGGTGAACTGAAAGGTTTTTGTAGGTACCCTTCTACTCTAAAGTTCTGTGAGACTGAGCTTATAGTTCTTTCTTCAAAGCCTAGCTAATGTTTATTCCCTCTATTCAGGAACTATCTTGCATGCTAATAAAATTAACTACTATTACTTATTTAGGACATCTGCTGAAAATGTGACTTAGTTAAATCGCAAACAATCATAAGTCTTATCCACTATTAAAAATTTCTTCCCAACTCCCTGTCAATCCTAAGAATTTTATCTTTGGAGTTGCATAGGGTAAAAATCATATATAGATGATTATCTGAAAATGAAAACTAGAGTGTAAATATTTTCTTTACATATGCTTCTTCTTTTTAAACTTCCTCAATAGTTTTACCCAATTTAAATTTTAATTTAATTAGGAATCATAGAACTATGTCAATGAAGTTTTCCACAAAAATATGACTGGATTAGGTATATAAATATAAATATATATATATATATATATATATATATATATATATATATATATATAATTGTAATTACTAACTGTAATTAATTAAAAATCCATACATTAGGATTTGGAGTGATTGAATCAATTTGCTATGAATATAACACAAACTACTGAGGATATTTGAAAATAAGCTCTAGCAAAGATTTCCAAGAATCTCTCAAATAAAATATATTCTAATTCTTACCACCTTAGAAGTAACTGGATCATCACAAAGGAGCTACGTATAGAGTTGGGGCCGTCCAGAAACAGATTACTTTTTGACATTTTCAGTGCCAGGAAGGAAACCAATTGCCTCTAATCAGAGACTTCGGTAATTAGTACAATTCAAGAGCTCACCACCTACAGGAAATGAAAAAACAGAACACAGTCTGTTAAAGCAGCTTGTTTTGCTTTGATCTTCAGTAAAACTCTGCTGCAGTACCCTAGCATTCCAGCTTAATTGAACATGAGGGTTCACAATGGCTACAGCCTGTCGGCAGCTGATTTCAGTGAGGAAACTCCACCTTTTTTGCTCTGTTCCCTATCGTGTTTGACAAGAAACTCTTCCTTATAGAGATAAACTTGTGAAATGTTATCTGATATGGCATGAAGACAGTGTCAATTTGAAAACATCGATATATTTGAATAAGCTACAAAACATTTAAGCTTTGTAGGAACCAACTATATTTCATTATAAAATCTTTCCTCAAATAGCTGACAGCATACACACAAAGTCATTTATCCAACAAGTATCTATGGAATATTTGTACCATTACACAGACTTTTTTAAAGTACAAGAAAGGACAAAAATCACAAAATATTTAGCCCCAGGAACCACAAATTTTAAAATTCCATGTACTTTGAGATTTGTTTATTTAGCTCAAATTGTGGGTCAGATAAGAGGCATTCTGATCTGCAGACTTATTATTTCAGATGCTTTATCTTCTGAGTAATATTAGTCAGGTAGAGATTCCAGGAATGTATAGTCCGGGAAGTTTCAAAGGGCAACATTTTTGTCAGAGTTAACTAAGAGGTAGGAGAGAGAGAGAGAGAGCGCAACAGATTAAACAAACTATTCCCATAAACACTCTTTGCCACTTATAAGAATGACTCCATGCCAAGAGAGCAAGGATAGAATTGACCCAAGTAAAGTCAATTCTAAAGTCATGCACTGGGCTCGGCACAGGATCTGGCAATAACTACCAAGATAGCCCCTAATAGGAGCAAATACGCATTTCAAAGCTATCAGTCTAAAATGGCTCCTGTAGTTTGTATCCAATGACCATTGCACATAATTCTTTATGGTTTTGCCTATTAGTTGTTTGACTTTTGAATTAAGGCAAATGAAGCATTAGGTTAAGAGAACATTAAGTCTCACCAGGATGAAATGCTACCAAGGGCCTTTAGGTTTTCATCTACTGACTTGGTCCCATCCAATCCTTTTCAGTGACATTTGCTTAAACTGAAATACCTACAGTTACTTACTTGTAATTGGTAAAACAATCCTTGGTGTGGCTTTATTGGAGGTGGGTGAGCAAGAGAAAATTTATTAAAGATTTTACTCCATTTTTAGAATTCATTTTTTTCCCATTTCTTCTTTTAATTAAATGATGCCAGCATCAACACTACTTGTCCTTTTTGTCCATAGTCTTTCTAACTGACAAAAAGTTTAGATGTGGAAAATACAGGAATTATACACATTCCTGACAGGTTTTACCCTTGAGAAATTTTCACATCCTTGTTTTTGCTCCCTCTTTATTTTATCCTTTCTTACATACTTGTGATTTCAAGAACAACCCTGAAATTTTAAATCCAGTTTCTAAAAATTCACAGGTGACTTTTCAACCTATTTGCTTTTTAATTTATTATTAACCTTTTAGTTCTGAAATAAGGTTTTGGAGCTTAGTTTCTTTGAGTTCATGTAGTCAAGTCCACTAATTTATGCAAAGGGCATGCGTATTTTTACTGAATCTCACAATTTGTTTCAGTGGAAATCAAATTACAACCCAGGTTTCCAGGCTCCCATCAGTGTTTTTTCCGCCACATCTTATTGTGGCTTTTAAGATGCAATATTACAGATAGATAGATAGATAGATAGATAGATAGATAGATAGATAGATAGATAGATAGATAGAATAACACCTGAGTTTTTTTTAAATAAATATTTCTGCTAATAACCAGCAAAATAAAACATTGGAGTCCTCCCCCCACCACCCGGTGTATTTTAGTGAGGAGCTATAATCCCTGACAAATTGAGACAATGAAAGAAAGAAAACAAGGGTCTTCTCAGGCTCTCTTGATCCAGTCAATTCTCAAGAAAAAATTTATTCTCCACTTAGGCTGGCCTTTCCTAAAGACCAGAGACCTCTTATGGGATTGTTTCGAATACTGGACTGTGGATAGAAAAATTCTCTGAGAAACAGGCTGAAAGTAAAATCCTGACGTTGGCATGGTGTATTTTAATAGTAACCCTGAAATTGGTTACAAAACATATGTTTTGTCTGATTCTAATTGTGTATATCTTCAAAGTCATTTTGTTAATAGAAACTGTTCTAGCCTGTTATTAAACTCGGAATCCTTTTTTAAAGGGATAAAAATTGCTTTGGTAAGAACTTTAACATTAAAAAAGTCTATTAATTAGATCAACAAAGTCTAATAAAATGAAGACTATGCATCTTTATTCAGGATTCAAGCATTAGTCCAACTTAATTCAAAATTAATATATTGTTAATATTTTATGGTTATAGATAGTGACAAAAATTACTTTGCCTCTAACCTTATGTGATGAAGAATTAGTGAGATATAGACATGGTTATATGTTTCTAAAATTGCATTTCTCAGGGAAATATATCTATCTTCTGAATATTTTTGACAACAAAGTTGCAGTTTTTCGAATAAAAGACAAAGAATGACCAACAATGTTAAGGGATTTTGAAACATGCAAAATAGTGAAAATGGGATAGGAAAAACTGAAGTAACAAAATAAGAAAAGAAAAGAAATCAGCTGAACTGTCAAGTTTTCTTAATTTATTGAAAGAAGCCTTTAGGAGATTAGGTGTTGAGTCTTCCGTTCTCATACTTCAAGGTGAGATAATGTTGGCATGGCCATTTAGAGCCCTCACCTTTTCTACCTTGTTTGGCAAGCTTTAGATGAACGCTTCTGTAGTTTAGTAATACCTTCTCTTTGGATATACTTTTCATCTCTAAACAATATATAAACATTACACCTCCAGTTCTAGGAGACCTTGAGGCACAAAGTAAAAGCAGAATGGATGTGATCATGGGAATATCCATAGTGAGGCATTAACACCTACAGTTAAATATGTCAGCATCAGAATTCCTACCGCACCACCCACCATTTCACACAATTCAGCCAGCTGACTCATTCAAAACCTCAAGGCTAATCAGAATAAATTAATGAGTCACTATTAATAAATGAGCAGAGTATGTCGCTTTATTCCTCACTGGGGTAAAATAACCCTCTTGAGTACTTCTGAAGTGAATGTATATCAACTAGCGAGTCTGTTGAATTACTAAGACTATCTTTGATAATTTATGTACTTAGAGAAGACATGAAATTTTCAGAGCTCTGGGTTAATATGTACCAGGTAAGGGCAACTGTAAAGAAATTATTTACCATATATTTATGAAGAAAAAAATTGACTGACAGACTTTGTTATGACTCTTAATAATAATGATCATATTTTATGAGTATGGTGGGATGAAGCAGTCAGACCTGACCTTGGCATTTCTGTCAACATGTTCATAATTCATCCAATGGAAGTATTCAAAGAAAGCCTTTTGTTTTGCCCTTTCTTTTGAATTCAGAAGTCTCACACTGTGCATAATAATATTTTTCACTCCTATTAGGTGATATAATCATAAGAATGTGTTTAAGATCTGCAGGTAAGACATTCAATGTAAATGCAATCCGTTATTGAGGGAAGTCAAAATGCCCATTCAAGTGACTGGGAGAAAACAGAAATTCATCAGGACTCAAAATCCCAAATAAGACTTCCATATTAATTAGTGCTGATTTTAATATTAACTATTTTAATAAATTATTTTTCTTTGTTTTTTCTATTCACTTAAAAAGTATTTAATAGCTTTATAGAATTACAGTTTGTATACCATAAAATCCACCAATTGAAAGTATGCAGGATAATGATTTTTAGTAAAATTTAGACTTGTGCAAGGACCATCTTAATTGAGTTTTAGATAATTTCCCTCACTCTAAAAAGATCTTCCACATCTGTTTTCAGTGAAACCTGCTTCATTTTTAGTCTCAGGCAACCACTGGCATAGTTTCTGTCCTTACAGCTTTGCTTTTATTAGAAATTTTATATAAAAAGTGTTAGTCAGATAAAAAGCCCACCCTCAAATGCCTACACCCCAATCCCTGAAACCTGTAAATATATTACCTCACATAGCAAAAGGGACATTACTGACGTAAATAAAACTGTCAGATGGGAGATTATCCTGGATTATCTGTGTGAGCCCACCAGTGCTGTCTTTGAAGACAGAGGAAGGGGCTCATGAGCCAGGGAATGCCGGTGGCCCCTAGAAGGGAAAAGTTAAGGAAAACCAATTTTCTTCTAGAGTTTCCAGAAAGGAACTATACCCAAAGCAATATCTACTATAAAATAATCAGTGATCTCTTTTGGAAGGATTGCTTGTTATTTATTGATAGCATATAAGCACCATGTACAGCCTTAAAAAGCTGGAGCTATTTTTGTTGGTATTCAAAATGGTGGAACCCAGAGAAGCTGGACAACGTTTTAATATTCTACTACCTATTTCCTACCATGGAACAAATAATAAAGAATTTCTTTTAATTTATATTTTGTTGCTGTGCCATTATTGCTAGTCTAAGAAGAACCATTTAAACATTTGTTTAAGTGAAACAAATATTAGCTAGTCATTAGCTAGCACATTCCTTTTGCACAGTCTCAGTGAATTTTTTCAAGTTCTGGATCTCTCCTTCATTTAGTCAGACCATTGTAAAATATGAGTAAAACTGTCAATATCTGAATATTCCCATTTACCTCAGACTCTGAAGAGAGTTAATGTGGCACACTTGACATTTAGCCTAATCACCATAATCACAACAAATCACGCAGGAAAATGTCAGTGAACAAACAAACAAACAAATTAAAAAAATCTTCCTCTCAGATAAGCTGGTTTAGTTTTCTCCAAATGTCTATTTGTGGGAAAAGATTTGAGAGTCCTCTTGTTTCCAATTTATAGTTGAGTTGAAACAACTGTATAGAAGAAGACTATCTAGATATCTGAAATAACTGAATTTTGGTTTAGGACTAATCTCAATTCATCTATTTGGCATATGGAGTTATAGCTTATTAGAATTAAAAAAGCAATAGATAACACATTTACAGACTTTTCTTTGTATAAATTATAAGAGTACACCTCTAGAAATGATTAGGATATGTTAAACCACACATATCATTCTGAAAATTATTTTTCCTCTGAGGGCTAATTGCTGAACTTTAGCTTTTGCTAAGATATCGGCCACTGATGAAGTGTGGTCATGTATCTACACGGTCTGTAAAGTTATCTATCCCCCTGATAAGTCCAGTGCCCATCTGACACGATACATAATCTTTACAACATTATTGATTATATTCCCCATATTGTATATCCTTGTGACTATACTATGACTATTAATTTGTACTTTCTAATCCATTTACTTTCTCTCTCATCTCTACCCCCCTGCCATCTAGCAACTATGAGTTTTTTCTCTGTACCTCTCAGTCTATTTGCTTGCTCATTTATTCTGTTCTTTAGATTCCACATATAAATGAGATCATATGGTATTCGTCTTTCTCAGTTTCACTTATTTCACTTAGCATAATGTTCTCTAGGCCTATCCATTTTGTTGCAAATGGTAAGATTTCATACTTCTTTATAGCTGAATAATAACTCCATTGTATAAATGCACCACGGTTTCTTTATCCAATTGTCTATTGATGGGCATTTTGGTTGTTTCCCTATCTTGGCTATTATGAAAAGCACTGCAATAAACATAGGGGTGCATATATTTTTTTTCGAATTAGTGTTTTGGATTCCTTTGGATAGATACCCAGGAGTACAACTGCTAGGTCATAAGATAGCTCCATTTTCAATTTTTTGAGGTACTTCCATTCTGTTTTCCATAGTGGCTGCCCCACTCTGCGATTCCACCAACAGTGCAACAGGATTCCCTTTTCTCCACATCCTCGCCAACATTTGCTTGTTGGTTTATTGATGATAGCCATTCTGACTGGGGTTAGGTTGTATCTCATCGTGGTTTTTATGTTCATTTCTCTAATGATTAGTGACGTTGAGCATTTTTTCCTTATGTCTGTTGGCCATCTGTATGTCCTCTTTAGAGAAATGCCTCTTTATGTCCTCTGCCCATTTTTTAATTGGATTGGTTGTTTTTTGGTGTTCTGTTGTATGAGTTTTTAATAAATTTTGGATAGTAACACCTTATCAGATGTATCATTGACAAATATCTTCTACCATTCAGTAGGCTGCCTTTTTGTTTTATTGATGGTTTCCTTTGTTGTAAAAAAAAATTTTCGTTTGATGTAATCCCACATGTTTATTTTTTTCTTTTGCTTCCCTTGCCCAAGAGGATATATCAGTAAAAATATTACTAAGGGTAATGTCTGTGAATTTACTTCCTATATTTTCTTCTAGGAGGTTTATGGTCTCGGATCTTACATTTAAGTCTTTAATCTAGTTTGAATTTATTCTTGTATATGGTTTAAGAGGGTGTTCCAGTTTCATTTTTTTTGCATGTATCTGTCCAGTTTGCCCAGCACCATTTATTAAAAACGCTGTTTTCATCCCAATGTAAATTCTTGCTTCCATTGTCATAGGTTAAATGACCATACAGACATGGATTTATTTCCAACTCTCTATTCTAATAGAGTCTAATTTATGGACTCTCTATTCTGTTCCATTGATCTGTGTGTGTGCTTTTATGCCAATACCATGCTGTTTTGGTTACTATAGCCTTGTAGTATGCTTTGATGTCAGGTAGTGTGATACCACCCACTTTGTTCTTATTTCTCAAGATTGCTGTGGCTATTGGGGTCTTTTATGGTTTCATATAAATTTTAGGATTATTGTTCTAGTTCTATGAAAAATGTCATTGATAGTTTGATAGAGGTTGCATTGAATCTATGTATTGCCTTAGGTAGTGTGGACATTTCAACTATATTAATTCTTCCTATCCATGAGCATGGTATATGTTTCCAGTTATTTGTATCTTCTTTAATTTCTCTCTTCAATGTCTTATAATTTTCTGAGTACAGGTCTTTTTGGTTAAATTTATTCCTAAGCATTTTATTGTTTTTGAAGCAACTGTAAATGGGTTTTCTTAATTTGTCCTTCTGATAGTTTATTGGCGTATACATACAACTAATTTCCGAATATTAGTTTTGTATCCTGCTACTTTACTAAATTAATTTATCAGTTCTAATAGTTTTTGGTGGAATCTTTAGGGTCCTCTATATATAGTATCATGTCATCTGCATACAATGACAATTTTACTTCCTCCTTTCCAATTCGGAGGTCCTTTATTTCTTTTTCTTGTCTGATTGTTGTGGCTAGAACATCCAGTACTATGTGGAATTAAAGTTGTGAAAGTGGGCAACCTTGTCCTGTTCCTGATCTTAAGGGGAATGCTTTTAGCTATTACTCATTGAGTATGACATTAGCTGTGGGTTTATAACACATTGCCTTTATTATGTTGAGGTATGATCCCTCTATTCCCAATTTGCTAAGAGTTTTTATCATACATGGATGCTGGACTTTGTCAAATGCTTTTTCTACATCTATTGATTTGACCATAACCATATGATTTTTATTTTTATTTTTGTTAATGTGGTGTATCACGTTAATTGATTTGTGAATATTGAACCAACCTTGCATAGCAGGAATGAATTCCACATGGTCAGGGTATATGATCTTGTTAATGTATTGCTGAATTTGGTTTGCTAACATTTTGTTGAGGATTTTTGCTTCTATGTTCATTACGGATGTTGGCCCATAGTTTTCTTTTTTTGTAATGTCTTTGTCTGGTTTTGGGATCAGGTTGATACTGGTTTCATAAAATGAGCTTGGGAGACTTCCCTCCTTCTGGATTTTTTGGAATAGTTTGAGGAGAATAGGTATTTCTTTTTTGAATATTTGGTAAAATTCTCTGTGGAGCCATCTGGTCCAGGATTTTTATTTGTTTGGAGCTTGTTGATTACTGATTCATTTGCATTGGTAATAATTGGTCCATTCAGAGTTTCTGTTTCTTCTTGACTCAGCCTTGGGAGATGGTATGCTTCTAGGAATTTATCCATTTCATCCATATTGTCTAATATGTTGCTGTAAAATTGTTCATGGCATATTATTATTATTATTATTATTATTGTTATTGTTATTATTGTATTTCTGTGGTGTCTGTTGTCACTTCTCCCTTTTATTTTATTTCTGATTTTATTAATTTGGGCTCTCTGTTTTTCTTGATAAATCTAGAATTTGTCAATCACAAGTTCTAGAAATATAATTTCCTGCTCTCAATAAAAAAAATATAATTTTTCCAGTTGACAGGTTAAAGAACATCACTTCTGATATCCAGCATCAGTTGCAGTAATCAGTGTGGGTAGCTGAGTGGAAACAGACTTTATTTCTTATGTCTCAGATGACATGGGCTTTGTCTAAGTCTTGCCTGGCATCCTGAGAAGTCTGTATAGCATCACTATTTCTTTGCTTTTCCAGCAAATTCTTTTCTCTAATTTTTGACTAAAAAGGAGCATTCACATTCCCCAATGTCTTTACCTTAACTTCCTGAGAATATTTATAGTGCTGTAGATAATATTAGTAAGTGTAATTTTTATTGCTTTCTTTAAGTGTTTAAGATTTTCTGTTTCCTTTTTAAATTATCGCCAAGTAACATGTTAAATATATATGCAGTTACATTTTAGTAGAACGTTAAAATGGTAAAGAGAAAAAGGACATTTAGCTTTTTGAATTCATTATGAGAATTTTCAAAACCATCATTTGAAAAGAATGTTTCTCAGATATATTGAATAATAGTATATTCTCTTTGTTGGCCTACCCAAATCTGAATTTGAACATCAAAACCCATTTATTTGTTTCTCTATAATTTTCATCAAAATTCTTAGGTAAAATTACAGGCCAGGAATCAAAGGGAGTGAGATTATGTGATATAGAATCCTTTATTTATTTCAAAACAAATTTGGTATTGTTAAATCTACTTAAAATCATCTTGGTTTTTCCTTTTAGTGACTTAATGATCTTTTAATAATTTTAATTATATTTAAGTTTTTGCATATAAGTCACGAATTAAAGCTACTAATACTTGACTTATAGTTTTTAACATATGTAGACATTAAAGAAAATTTGCACATCAGGAATTTCTTCATCAGAAAAAAAATTGGTTTATTTTCTTTTGTAAATATTTGTGATTTTATGTGTGATTGTATGTACATTTAGGCCTACTTGTATACCATCATCTAATTTTTAAAAAAGCTGATTTTAAAATTAATTTTTCAACTAAAAAGACAACTTGGAGTTGAAAAACTCAGACAATAATAAAAAATAAGGGTTGTCTTTTGGATTTACTGGGGTCAAAATGCAGTACCAAATATCACAGGCACTGTCTTTTACAATTCCTGGTATTTTTTTACTTTTGAGGGTATCTTGATGTACCATTTGGTCTCCTACTTTTACTTTCTTGTTTGCCAAGGCAAGTCTCAATGAGGTGTAGAAAAGATATCTGGGGCCAAATAATACAGTGTGGTTGAAAAACACTTGCCTCATGTAAATGTAGTCTCGGTGAGAGTATCTATGATTTGCCTGTCCAACAATAATATCTTGTGGTCTTGGAAAAATCCTGGTATTGTTGTTTTAATTTGTTTATATGCAGAATTTTAAGGGTTTAATAAATGTCATTAAATATGAGATGATCGTTCAAGTTGTTAAGTTAAAATTATTTTTAAAATAAATCAGCAAAGTAGTGTTTGCTTTCAATATAACATTTTCTTTCAAAGAATTGTGGTAGAAATAGTTGTGTAAAAGAAAAAAAAAATCCTTAATATCATAAGTGGCATCCTAAAGAGATTGTTGTCAATAATGTTACAACTCATTGACTTATCTAGAAGAAGTTTTCGATGGTATGCCATTATACATATTGCAGTAAATCTTTGCTTGATTCTTATGTCTATTTTCATATGATGAATTACAAAACAGCTGTTGCAATGGCCCTACTCCTTCTCATATTTTGTGTTGTGGTTTAGGCTTATAAGTGAAGCTTTTCTTCACTGCTTGATTTAGCAATGCTCTTGTAGATATGTTATATAAGGTGAGTTTGCTGAAACCGGCTAGTCAAGGACCATTGCAAAACTCCTGAGAGTTTTGTGTCTCTTTTGACAGCTCATAGCTGCAAAACAAATTTTGTTTCCAATGTCCATATAATACCTAAATTTGGAGTTCCTGGAAAATAATTCACATTAATTCCTTGGATGCTTCTTCCTTCCTAGGACACTCTGCCATCACACTGATATGTCTGTCATAAAAAGATGGCAACGGTATTCTTACATTCTTAGCATTCATAGCACTACATTTTCTTTACTGTTTGCAAAGTATTGTATTAAATGTCCTAGGGGAGTCTGCAAGATGAAAGTAGACATTTCTTATCATGAACCCCAGGTTAAAATTCTATTTCTGAAACATTTTGGCTATGAGGACAACTTTCTTAAACAATCTTAGCCGCAGTTGCCTTATGTATAAAACAGGGCTAAGAACAGAGGCTAAATAGATCATAGCTTTCTTATATTTTCACCTCAGACTATTTAAAGTGAAGCTGACTTGTAAAAAGCTAAGCAACAAGGACTAGAGCAACAATGAAAAAGTACATAACTTGTGTCATGAAAGATCCCATGAAAACATCCTTTAAAAACAGTATCTCTCTCAATAATGTCGGATAAGTTGTAATGTCTATAAGATAGGAAAAAGGCAGATGTTATTTCCTTTACTATCAATACAACCTCTGGGATAGGTGGTGGGGTAGACTTGGTTACTGAATCTTCTATCTGCCTATGTATACTATTTTGTTTGAGAGAGAGAGAGAGAGAGAGAGAGAGAGAGAGAGAGAGAGAGAGGTGTGTGAGTGGAGATACCCTAGTATACCCTAGGGTGAGTGGGTATACCCTAGTAATAGGTGAATTGCTGGGATTCAGAAGGCTTAGCTAGGATTCAGGACTCAGTCCTGACACTCACTTGTTCTCTGATCTAGACCCTTAATAGTGGTTTTCTCATATTTAAAAGATGGTAATAACAATTTCTTACTAAATGTCCCTTGGATGTTATAAAAATCACATGAGATAAGTATATGCAAGTGATTTATAAACCATAAAGTACCATAAAATGTGAATCCCTCTTATTCAAGGTATGTGTATGTGTCTTCAGATGGAAAGCAAATGCCTTTGGTGCTCTACCATTCTCTCTCAATATTTTTATTCTAAAATAACACAAATAAAAAAAAGCCTCACAAATTAGTATATAATGATGGATTATTATAAAGGGAACACACTTGTAAATACAACCTAGATCAAGAAATATAACTTTACCTGATATTTCAGAAGCTCCTTTATGTGCCCCATCCGTCATAACCTCTTATGGTTTCCCAAACATAACCACTACTCTAATTTTTATAGTGATCATTTGCTTAGTTTTCTTTATAGTTTCATCACCCAAGTGTCCCTCACTAGACCCTATAATTGCATTGTATCCATTTTTTAAAGTAATATATCTTTTCAGTCTCTATTAACCTTCCAGTTCCCTCCTCTGTTCTTTCCTCTTCCTTCCTATTGAAGAATCCAAGTAATTCACCCTGGAAACTTTCCACAGTCTGAATTTCATTGACTGTACACATGGTGGGGTCAGTACAGTTTTCCCTGTCCTGTGTGTTTCCTGAAAATTGGCAGCTGGATCAAGACTCCTCGTCAGAATATTTATACTTTTAGTAATATTATTGTCAGTGTTGGGTTTTATTCATCAGTTCCTCGTTGTCTCTTCTTCTGGATGCTGTCAGCCATTGCTGCTCAATGCCTAGATCTTTTGGTTCACAAGACATTGCAAAATGGTAGTTGGTCAAATTCTATAACTTCATTTTTATATATTAGTTGAAATACTTTTATAAAGTTATGGTTTCCCTCATATACTATTTGTTCACTCAGTGGCATAGTTTATAAAAATAAAGATTGATTGATTCCCTTTTATATACCAGTTTTCAAGATCATGAATTCCAAGTATAATCGTTTTTGAAGCTCAAACTGTTCTATTGAGGCTTGATCCAGTGATTCTTAATCTTTTTGACATCATCTTAGTTGTCTTTGATAGTTGCAGATTTATAAACTACATTTCCTCCTTCAGACCTGGAATTATCCATTTCTCTGAAACCTTGTTTTTTTTTTAAGTGCGAAAGATTTTCAAAATAACAATCTGGGTGCCAAGAGCTTGTGATTTCTTTTCTAGGCCTTTTAAGTGCACAGAACAGGAAAACGTATGTGTGTGTGTTTACACACATGTTTAAATGTATGTATATAAAATATCTCATAGTTTCACACTGATGCTTTCAATTCATATTTAGAACTACTGAGCTTTTATTTAAACTCTTCTGAAGTATACCCATTTCTTCATTTTCCTACAACAATGTCCTTGTTCTCAAGGACACAGGGGATGATAGAATTAGGATATTCCATATAGCTAAGTTGTTTATTTCACATTATACACATGACATCCTCAGAATAACAATACTGCATATGATTACTGAGAATAGGTAATTGTTTTCCATATACTCTCCCCAGACATCTCTATTTTTTAAATAGTGGTACTTACTATGTTTACATTGTCAGAGCATCTTGCTATTACACATTCTCTTTCTCTCTCTCTTAACTCTCATTTATTTTTGGTTCATTTAATTTTGCTGCAATCTCTCACCTGAAATCTTTAGCTCTTGTGAATGTATTTTCATGTACAGATAGTTGTTCAAATTGACGTTTCTGCCAGAGAACAAATGCTGGAAACTCCTATACCACCATTTTGCTGATATCACTATCTAATATTGTTTTCTTTGTATCTGTCCTGCTTGGGATTTGCTGAACTTCATAAACTTAGTAATTGGTACCTTTCATTAGTTTTAGATAATACATGGACAGAATTTCTTCAAAAACTGCTTTGGTTCTATTCTTTCTCTCTTCTCCTTCTGAGACAAAAATGACATGTCTATTAGACCATTTAACTATGCCCCCATAAATTATTTTACACTGTTGATTTTTTCCCTTCGTTTCCCCCCTGTGATTCTATTACCCTCTCTTCAAATTCACTAATCCTGCCTCCTACTGTGACTCATCTCCCATTCAGCTCGTCTACTGAAATATCAATGTCTGATACTGAAAACTTGATTTCTAGGATATCCATTGTTTTTATATATATTGATCCCATTTCTCTGTTGAAATTCTCCTTGACTTCATCCTTTTATCCTCTATCTGAATACACTAATTGCATTTATTTTAAACTCTGTCTGCTCCCTACAATGTCTGGATTATCAGTTGGTCCACTTTTTCTGTTTTTCTCTTTATTATCAGTCGCTTTTTTTTTTAATCTCTTTGTATGTCTAGAAATTTGTGACTGTGTGTGTGTGTGTGTAAAAAAAACTTCAGTCTCCAAATGGTATTTCCCACCAACTACGTCTCCTCCTTTGCACTATTAGATAGATAAAGTGAGAGTTTGATTAATTTAAACATCAGACCAGGCTGTATTGTAGTTTTAGTAAGACTTGATCTAGTCTGGATTTGTCAGTGCTCCTTAGGAATAATCCTACAAAGACATTAATTGAGATCCATGTTCAGTCTCTGTTTACTGAGCCTTCTAAGGCTAAGGGAAATTGAGTTATTTTTATTAGAGGTTTTGAGCTTAGCTGTTTAGACTTCTACTCCATGCAAGTTTCAAATTCTGGGAAAAGTCTTATAAGGTAGGCTGACCATGCAAAATCTTCTTTTTAGTGAGACTTTGTTTTCCAATCGCTAACAGATTTTGAGAAATTTTATTCTGTCTTCTAGAATGTTTGGCCCAGTCCACCAGCCTTCTGTGTAGTCTATTAAAAACAAACTTACATATTATGTTGTAACTACTACTTGCGAATGCTAAATGGTGAAGGCACTTTTTTCTCTCTCTCTCTAGAAGATATATTAAAACTGATGTAAAATGAGAATGTATTTTGTTACTAATTTTTTGACCTACTCACATACAACTAAACATTTATACATATTGTAATCAATGTGGCTTTTATTGTTAAGTAAAATTTAAAATAATAACATTTGGAGGTATCAGGAACCTGACAGGAAATTATACTACAAGTCTATAGTAATCAAAACAGCATGTTACTGGCACAAAAACAGACACATAGATTAATGGAACAGAATAGAGAGCCCAGGAATAAATCCACGCCTATATGGTCACTTAATCTACGACAATGAAAGCAAGAATTTACGCTGGGGTAAAGACAGTCTATTCAATAAATGGTGCTGGGAAATCTGGATAGACACATGCAAAAAAATGAAGCTGGACCACCTCCTTACACCATATACAAGAACAAATTCAAAATAGATTTAAGATTTAAATGTAAGATCTGAACCCATAAAACTCCTAGAAGAAAATATAGGAAGAAAGTTTACAGATATTACCTGGAGTAAGATTTTTACTGATATATCCCCTCAGGCAAGGGAAGTAAGAAAAGAAATAAACATATGAGATTACATCAAACTAAAAAGTTTTTTCACAGCAAAGGAAACCATCAATAAAACAAAAAGAGATCCTACTGAATGGGAGAAGATTTTTGTCAATGGTATATGTGATAAGGACTTAATATCCAAAATTTATAAAAACTCATTCAACTCAACACCAAAAACACAAACAACACAATTAAAAAATGGGCAGAGGACATGAAGAGACATTTTTCTAAAGAGGACATACAGATGGATGGCAAATAGACATATGAAAAAAAAATCAACCTTACCAATCATTAGAGAAATGCAAATAAAAACCACAATAAGATACCACATCACCCCAGTCAAAATGGCTATCATCAATAACTCAACAAGCAATAAGTGTTGGAGAGATTGTGGAGAAAAGGGAACCCTGGTGCACTGTTGATGAGATTGCTGATTGGTGCAGCCACTAAGGAAAAAAGTATGGAAGTATCTCAAAAAACTGGAAATGGAACTACCTCATGACCCAGCAATTCCACTTCTGGGTATCCATCCAGAGAAATCTAAAACCCTAATTCAAAAATATTTATGCACCCCTATGTTTAGTGCAGCACTATTCACAATAGCCAAGACATGGAAACAACTGAAATGACCATTGATAGACAACTGGATTAAGAAACTGTGGTACATTTATACAAGGGAGTATTACTTAGCCATAAAGAAGAATGAAATCTTACCATTCACAATGATATGGACAGACCTGGAGAACATTATGCTAAGTGAAATAAGTCAGACAAAGACAAATACCATATGATCTCTCTTATATGTGGAATCTAAAGAATATAATAAATGAACAAACTAATCAGAAACAGTCTTAGAGATAGAGAGGAAAAACTGAGGGTTGCTAGATGAAAGGTGGGGTGGGGATGAGGGAGAAGGTGAGGGGATTAGAAAGCACAATCAGTAACCACAAGATTGCCACGAGGATACAAAACTATTTGGGGAGTATAATCAATAATGTTGTAAAGATTTTGTAGGGTATCCAATGGACACTTGTCTTATTAGGGAGACCACTGCAGGGATGATGTAGGTGCCTGACCACTGCAGTGTACACCTGAAGCTGAAGCTGAATAAAAATGAATGTCAACTATAATTAAAGTGTGTACACACACACACACACACACACACACACACACACAGTCACAAGAAGTGGAGTACAGCATAAGGAATAGAGACGTGGAAATGTATGTGATATATGTGATGTCAGGGGTAGTAGATTGGAAGAGGGGGGTTATCACTTTGTGAGAGGTATAAATGATAAATGTCTAAGTATTACGTTGATTTATACACCTGAAACTAATAAAAAATAAAAATTAAAATAAATAAAATAATAATCTTTGAAAACATTTCAGTCAAGATAAAATTCTTATTATAGAACACCCTAATTTTGCTAAGCTTCCTTTCATAACGTCTATGTGGATTCTCTTGATTAAGTAATTTCTATTTCCTAAGAGTGTACAAGAACTGGTTCTGTCCCCATTAAAGATTAAATATTGTCAAACAAGTATTCAGTATAGTAACATGACAATAACAGAAAGGTCAGAAAATTATATCTCACTCCTTTTTCCAGATTCTGCCACTAATCCTGTCACTCTAACCTGGGTGAGGTGGGTTAAAGGACGTGAGAAAAGGGTGAGTTTGCAAATTCCTCAAGTTCATGTTTATTTAAACTTTAATCTCTAGAAAGCTACTTTCTAAATATTATCATAGCCCACACCAACAATAGCTTGATTAGAAATTGTTGCTTACCTCACTAGCTGAAGTAGAAAGTAGAAGGCTATGGTTCTCATACAGAATCAAGGAGAAATTGTGAATTTACAGACAAAAGCCTTTTAAAACAGGATGGGCATTTTTTTTTTTTTTTTTTTTTTTTTTTTCAATTTATGTGCACTTGTCCTACTAACTAAGCAAAGATCATTTTAAAGAGAAAATGAGGCTAAGGGTTGATGAATTATGTTCTAAATAAATGCCACTCAAATATGAGAAGCAATTAAGAGGATGCAGAAAAATCAGGATTAAAAAAGGTAAAGGATCTTCCCTGCCTTGCAATGTTGTACATCAAAGCAGAAAATCTATTGAAAGTACTCCAAACTTTAAAGTACTCTAGAAAAATCAATTAATCTAAGAAAGCTATCAAGTTATTCCTGAGTTCTTAATACAGTGCTAATTAATTTTCATTCTTAGTCTGATTTGTAATACACAATTAAAATCACCAAACAAAAGTATTCTTACTTAGTTATTAGAAAACTTACTTCATAGAAATAGTTCATTAATATATATGTTAATAAATATTCTAAAGCTATATGTGTGAGTAGCATCAATAAAATGTCTAAAATGGTGTACCAAGATTATTTTTGTGTTTCAAATAAGAAAAAAAAAAGTTAAATTAACTTAAGCAGAACAAAATATATTGGCTTGTACAACTGAAAATCCAGTTTGAACAAAGTTTGGTCACAGGGCAATTCCCAGCTTATCACTATGGATGGATGGGGATGGGAGTGGGGGGACCAACAGGTGGAGGGAACATTAAGGTTTTTGATTGGTCAAATCTGGACCAAAGGCTCTAACCCTAGGAACCCAGGCCAAAGTAAGGAAGGGTAATGTAGATATCTGAGCCAAAATTGGAGAATAAAGGCCACTTCAAGGATAAGGGATAATAATTTTGGAAGGCATGAATATGAGAGAGAGAGGAGAGAGAGAGAGAGAGAGAGAAGAAACGAGGAACAAGAAAACAAAAAAGTTTTCTTTGGGTAGTTAGGAACTGCTGTTGAACTTTTTGTTCTTTTTAATCTACATTCTTTGATGTAAAAAAAACACAACTAAGATATTGACAGTTATCCTTACTGTGAAACACAAAGATGACAGAGAATTAAATGAGTAATAAGACCCAAAGTATGATCATATACAGAAAGCCTGGACTCCAGATAAGTGCTCCATGTTAGTAAATTCCTAGCGCAATCAACTCATTAAAAGTCGTGCACATCCAAGTCCTCCAGGCACTGTCACAGTGGAGTGTCACAGTGATTTTCTGGGTTGGAGGCAAGGGCACACACTAGTTACCCTCTTCAGGAATATATCTTGCCAGAAGTAATGCCAGGAATGTGTACATCAGGCCTTAGGCAAGAACACTTCCAGATTCCAAATTAATCTTGGGGTATCTAAACTCTCCCTTTGGCATTTTAATCTGTTCAGTGAATAAATCAAGAGGTGCAACTTAGTTCAAGAAACAGAAACTCAATCTTTGGAGTCAGAATCTCAGCATCAGAATTCATCCCATGGATATATCTCAGAGTTCCAGTAAAAGAGGAGACACATGGTTGGTGCACTCCAGATTTTAAAAGGAAGCCCTTACAAAATAGGTTTATTAGAAATATTTATGAGTTTTGTTTTGTTGTTACAATCATTTGCTATGTAAAACATTACCATAAAGCTGATTTTCTGTAATATGTCTTTCCAAAGGTAGCTGTCGTAAGAAAGAATGGGTCACACCAAGTAAAATATATTATCTTAAATTGCAAATTAGAAATGGCATTTGATAATTTATGAGACTCGTCTGCTTCTTAGAATGTAAAACCTACATTCACCTATAATTTATTTCTTCTTGAAATTAAGTAATATGCGATTATAAATTATTTCTTTCAAAACAAGTAAAAACCTTAGGTCCAGAGTCCTTTATCCTCAAATACATACTAATAATATATTTAAGCAGCAATGTCAATTATTTGACAAGTAAATTAATCTGTAATATCAAGATAACCTCTGACTAGAGGCACACATAGAGTGAACCCTAATGTAAAATATGGACTTTGGTAATAATGATTTTCAATGTAGGTTCATTGATTGTAACAAGTGTACCACTCTGGTGTGGGATGTTGAGAGTGGGGGATGTTGCTTTGTGAGTGGGTGGGGAACAGAGTGTATGCAAGAACTGTCTGTAATTTCCAGTTAATTTTACTGTGAACCTAAAACTGCTCTAAAAAATAAATTTTATTAATTAAAAAAATACACAAAAATACGTTTTACAAAATTACATGTTGTTCTAAAAAGCATCACAATTATATTCATAGTGACAGAAATTCAAGCTATTCACAAAACATATTCCCAATTTTTCTAGTTTACTTATTTTCTTTAGGTACTTCTTTCTTCCTTTCTCAATATCTTATAATGATACAACTAATCTTTTTTTAGAAATTAATTCCCTCAGCTTATATTATTTCTGAAATCTCCTGGAGATGGATTTCAACCCATCTTTATAAAAGTATGAAGTACAAGTATTATATTGTTTCAGGAATATTGCATGTGCTTTTGTGGAGAAATCAGTAACAAACCACTCACCCATCTGTTTATTTAATAGAATATTTCAGTCAATGAGGCTGGCATTTAGAGCCAGGCAAGCCTGGTGGCACTGGGCTTTAGCCAAACATCTCAAACTATTTTTCTAAATGTTTTGTGTCCACCAAAATACATAACTGGTTTTACCAACTACTTTTTCTCTTTAATTTTTTAATTTGTGCTCATTGTGAGGAAAATGTAATCCATGTGTTTCATTGGCACTTCATTTGACAAATTATTGTTTTGTAAGAGGAATTTGATGTCCAAGAAGCCTTGTGAGCCTTTTTACGAGCATTTGAAAACCTCTACTCTCCTCCTCCAAGACCCATTAGAACCCCTGGGAAGTGAGGTTTTCCAAAGGCAAGTGGATTTCAAAGTGTAGAAGGCACTGATTTAGTGAAAAAATATTGTGCTCTTTGTATTCCTCATCCTAGAATGTTTTGTTTAGTACCACCAGAAGGATTAATTAAAAATACGGTCTAGTGGATTTAATTGTTAGGCTTTTGTTCCCAATTTCTTGGCTTCTTCTTAATTCTTTTTTAATTCCAACTGTTACTAAGTTGTGTGATGCATGGCTCCCAGTCTATAAATTTTTGTTTTTGTTTTTGTTTTTTTCCTGGGCTCTGAGCATCAACAGGTTATGTTTTTGTACAAAGGCATTGATTACCTCTAAGTGATTTCATTTCCCTGGGGACTGGCTCTATGTGTACATGAATATGCTGGCATTGTTGTATAGTCCTGCACCAAGCCTATTCCGTATCACTAGTGCTGCAGGATTTTTATGTGGGTTATATTTAAGAAGCCTTTGTGGACTCATAAATTTTGGAAACACTGGGTTAAAGGAAGCTAAATCAATTTCTTTACTTTAGGATTTGGGAGCCTTTACTAATTTAATGAACATTGCTCATCCCCTAGAGAGGACAGCATATGGAGAACTGCAGAGATGTGTTCCTCCATGGAACACAGTTTGCTGAGACCATCTGGTTGACTAGAGATCTGTGAGAAAAACTTGGGAAATCCTGATCTACATCTTTTCTTTTTGCATTTATTTCATTTCTCTCCTGGTGTCTATTTTCTAAAAGTAGACAACAAACTGCCTTCTTTTTAAATGTAATTTAATTTTCTTTTCATTAGAAAAGGCAGGGTTGTCAATTTGACTGAAGAGACAAGCCTACCATCAATAGAGAGTCTGAAGTGTCAAAGAATAGTTTGTAATTATTTGCATGGAAATCCTCACTTGTTTTTATTGCTTAGTGGGAAGTATGGCAGCTTGGCTTTAGAAGAACTGGTTTCTTTGATTAATTTCTACCAAATTGTTCTGTTACATACACTTTATCTGTTGTGTATGTGTGTGTGTGTGCGCGCGTGTGTGTGTGCGCGTGTTTGTGTTTTGTTTAAATAAAATCCTGTGAGAATTGGTACATATTTATTCAGTTGGAAAAGAGGAAGTAGAATTTTTTTAAATATCCTAAAACTAAAATAGTTTGGGAAGGCTTTTCTAAAATGGAAAGTTCTGTCTATCTATCTATCTATCTATCTATCTATCTATCTATCTATCTATCTATCATCTACCTATCCGTCCATCCATGCATACATATAAGGATATAGGAATTTGGAATTTTTTTTCCAATGTTATTCTGAGGTTGACCTCTCTAAAATACCTTTGTTAGTATTTGTCTCAATCCCACATCTCAATTTGCTACCTGGTTAAGGAAACACCTTGGGAGATGAGTAGGTGAAAAAAACTGCTTGTCTGAAAACAAGCATGAGAACAGTTACATCCTTTGTGAGAACTTGTATAAATCTTTCAATTCATGGATGCCTTGGGAAGTGTCTGTGTGTATGTGTGCATGTGTGCGTGTGCGTGTGTGCGCGTGTGTGTGTGTGTGTGTGTGTGTGTGTGTGTGTGTGTAGGGAAGGGAGGAAGGTAATTAATTCATGACTCAGAAAAGGGGAAAAAAAACACCTCCACCCTTTTTCCCACGAGACAAGTCTACCCTGGAGTTATATATTCTCTCTTGAGCAGCCTCTTTTTTGCTCTAACTTCAATCTCCATTGTAAGATCATAGGATGCCACCTAAACATATAGTCATTGTTTATTGAAGTCACTTGGGTCAGTATGAACCTTGCCCCTCACTCTGCCCTTGGATTCCATCCCCCAGTTTGCTCTAAAGCTGTCAACAATGATGCTTTCTTCCAGTGCCATGACTCTGCAAGTATCCCTCAGCGTTGTTCCTATTAACAAATAAAGGGTGTCACAAAGGACTCATGACTTCCTCTCTGTTTACATGATTTTTTTTTTGCATTACGTAGGCCACTATGAATTCATATATTTTTTCATAAACCAGTCATGCAACTCTTTATTCACTCATATATTTATTAATGTATGTATTCATCCACTTAATAAACATTTATTCAGCATCTACTACATAGAGGTTATGGATGTTTCTAAAGTTTCTCACTTTGTAACCAAGTAAGTCATTCCAGATTTCCTGCAAAAGATTTCCAGATGAAATGTAAATACAGAACAGAATAAATATTAAAGCCCAATAGCAACATTAATGGCATGTTCAACTCACTTTACCTTACAAATGATGATCTTTTCTTGGGCTCATATAAAGTCCACATAATTCTAGGGTTAATACTGGGTCCAGAATCACAAGGAAAAATGTTTTGCTTAAATATAATATTCCAAATAAGGAACTGAGTCAATCTTCTACAGTTTCCATGGATTTCAACTTCTGATTTTCTTATGGTTTTATTTTAGTTGTTAAGTGAAATATTATTTTGGATAGCAATAGAATGGTATAGTTTATAGGACATGTCCCATAATGGAATTAAATGCTACACTGATATTCACTCTCGTATTTTTTGTGTTAGATAAAATTTAAATAGTGTGGAGAAAGGACATCGTATCTCCAAAGAAGTTTTCAAAACATTTAAAAACAAAATAATTCTCCTTTTATGTCTTTATCAACAGCTCTCTTAAATCTTTGCAATTCTGTTTTTCTTTCAACAAAGCCCCCTATTCTCTGCTTCTGTGTATATCAGATCTCCCCAGAAGAGTTGTCTGTATTCCATGCCTTTAATTTCTTTCCTTCATTTTTCAATTAAACAAATGCTAATTTGGCTTTGTCTCAATTATCATTCCTAAACTCTGTCCTACCAGTTGCCCAGGTTGAAAATATTGGGAGTCATTCCTGAGTCTGCTCTGTCTCACACCCTACATGTAATCCATCAGCATATCATGTCAATTCTACCTTTACATGTCATCGAGGAGCCAACTGACTGACTCACCACTTCTACGGCTACCACCCTAGTCTAAGTCCCCGGACTAATGATAGCTGGTAGACAGGGTTTAGTTGTTAAAGAATACTGTCAGGACTCAAAATGAAAATGCTTATAAATCTAAGGTTTATTGTTGGAAAAGCATATGCTAAAGCAACAGCATTCAAGTGAGGATGGCTTCTAGCCAAAGGCTGTCTCATAGCAAGAGATCTAAAGAGTTTGAGCATAATCTCCAATTGTCCTCTCTCTGCAGGACTCTTTTATTTTCTCTCAAAGATCAGGGACCACAGATGTGCATGGAATACCCTGGAAGCAGGAAGCCCATATGGATTTTTGACTGGGATTTTTTATACCTTGCTGGTCATTCAGGCATGTGTTTTGCTCTGTAACCAATGCCAGTGTCATAGTCCTCTGGGAGGGAGGGTCTCACTGAGACCAGGTACAAATCACCAATCTCACTGTTGTCAATAAACAATGCCAACAAACTGGTCAAAATCATCCTGAAACTTGTCTTGGATTCATGGTTACATTATTTTCAATATATGTCATGCCTTGACTAGATGTTAGTACCATTCAAATACATTTCTTACTTAAGTAAAATAGCTCAGGCTAATGCCAGGCCTGCTGGAATTAACCAACACAGCACAACTTCCATTATTTCTCACCTGAATTATTGCAATTTTCCCAAATTCTATTTTGACACTTACCCACGTATTTTTTTAACACTTCCACAGCCCTCTATGTCTCCCCTTATGACACTTTACTGTAGTTGTTTAATTACATCTTTCCCACAAGACGATAATAATAAACATTAATTGAGTTATTTCTATGTACCAGGCTCTGCTGTAGGCTTGATACACAAATTAACTCATTCAATGCTAACAAAACTTGATGAGGTAGGTGCTACTTTCATGTTGTTTCATAGTTGAGGAACCTGAAATGGAGAGAAGTAAAATAATGTATGCAAGGTCTCATATCCCAGAAGTGGCAAAATAGGTATTAGAGACCAGAGACTCTGCTATTAAGTCCTATAGTATCTGAGAGAACACAGAACTGTAGACATACTTAAAACTTTTTTTGCTATAATTACATATAATTTCATAATAAGCAAAAAAAGCAGACGAGCTCTTCTTGAAGAAAAATTCATAGCTACTTCTGCACTCGGGGTGTGGTTTCTATGATCTCTACTTTCTGTTTTCTCTCTGATAGAACTGGTTTCCTTTGTGAGATCTGTTGTCACAATAGGAATGAATTATCTGTGATTATAGTTTATACATTCTTTGGGATTAAAGATCATGCTTGTCTTATTTATCTCCAGATTCCTAATATCAAGAAAAGTTTCCAGGCAAAATATAGGCACTGGATGAATATGAATGAATGGATAAATTGAATAGGGACCAGAGACACTGGAGAAAGTACATCCAGACTGGGAAAACTACATAAGTAAAGCAATTTCTAAGAAGTATTTTATTATAAGTGTATTATTATTATGTTTGGAATTTTTCTTGAAATAATGGGTTTCTAAAGTTCCTCTAATTATGTGATTTTTCTAGCCTTAAATAGTACATGCTGAGAATATGTAATGACAATTCCCAGTGGGAAACTTTGCATTCTTGGAATGTGATTTGAGTGTCATCACCGATTTTTATCTTTATTATCACAGCAACACTTGCTGTTCAGCCAATGACTATATTCTATGTGAGTTTAATGTGTTAGCATAAAGCAATAAACAAAGCCCCCAAACCTTTTTCACTCAATACCACGAAGGTGATGAATATTGGTATTGTGGCAAAGATCTAAGAACTTGTTACAAGGTTAATGATAGTGTGATTTCTACTTACTGGAGAAGTAACACGCTCTGGAGTTTTTTTTGTAGAAAGTTGGTCTCTCTTTCCCTTCAGTATAGATTTTGTCTGCCCAGCAGAAATCAATTAATCTTTTTATACCCAAGTTTATGCCTCTGTAAACTGAAGAAAGCACTTGCTACCTACACTCAGAAGAATGTTCTAATAAGTAATGAAATCATGTCTGAAAAGCACTATATAAAAACCAAGTGTCTTTTTTTTTTTTAATTGGAATTAGCTTGCTTTCCAGTTTCCAACTAGTTTGTAATCACTGAAGAAAGTCCAATATTTTCTTGACCCCTTTTTCTGGGTAACTCAAACAGCCCCTAGGAATGTGAATGTGCACATATATCACTGCATATATTGAACTCTAGGTCACACATAAATCATTGGTTTACAAGAACAGCACAAGATATTTTTTCCTTAAAGAAAATGAGAGGAAGCTGCCTCCTTTTCAATATTTTCCAAGCTAAGCAGTGTGATTTACCCCTTTGCTATGGTTAGATTCACTTTCTATAGTAAATGTTAAAAAAATCAGTTATTGGGGAAGAACAAAAATGTGATACCACTTTCTCTGAGTCATGAAGAAAACTTTGAACTTACATGCAATAGAAATTACATTACAGAGTTTTGGCATTTGGGGGAGCACTTGGGTATTGATGCAGCAAATCTTAAATAAATATCCAATTGCTTAAAACAGCATCAACCACACCTCTTTTTTTTCATTATGAGATACAGTACCATTTATAAAGTGCTTTCAGTTGGAGTAAAGAGCATTTCTCTGTTACGTAGGTACTCACAGCCTCTGTGCAATCCTCAACTGTTTTTTAGTGATTGGGATATTGGAGAAAATGTATTTATGAATTTTGTACTTCACAACATTTAATTAAATTCTAATTTTCATGAGGCAAACTCATTCTTTCTTCATTCCAGGCAAACGTAATAGAAAGTTGTCAAGAGTAGTAGCCATGTTCAGCTTTTATTAAAATATATTCAGACAAGGAAAAGTATATGGCAGTTGTCTAAAGTTTAGTAAATGATGTATTCGTATTATTAAGATATTGCACTATGATTATTTTCTTGAACTTTTCTCATGCACTTCTTTTCTAGTGGTCATTTATATATTGCTTTTCCTGCATTAATTTGTCATTTTTAAGAGATCTTTGCCAAAAGACCTTCCCCCTCTTTAAATAGGAAAAGGATCTTCTTTTGTTTCTTCATTGCAACTCTCCTCTCTTCAATTAACTATGAGGAAATCTGAAGTCTGAGGAAGGGATCTTAACCCTAAGAAAATCAATTCTATGTTATTGGTCGCCTAATTGGTCTTGGTTGCAAAGACCTTGGAAAGGGAGAAAGAAGAGGAACTTAGGTAAACACTAATAAGAAATAGAATTTAAATGCTAAATTATGTTGTTTAATTTAGGACAGTTAAGGAAGACTTTCCACTTGGAGGTGAAGATGAGCAGCATAGAGAGCTTCTACATTCACCTTGAGCTTTCCTATATAATTCAATCATTCCCAGCATGAGCTTCCCCCACCCCTCCACTTACCAGAAGCCTCCTCACACCCGGGAACATATGTTTTCAATTGGAAAGTGCTTGCAAAAAGACCACCTGCCAGCAAAGAGAATGTTTTCCCTCTCCCAGTGGGGGTCTTACAGACACGTTTTAATGTAGTTAAATAGGAACAGAGCAAGAAGCCTGGAAGAACGATATTATAGGCTAGCCTACTTGTTGAGATTTTCTTTTATATAGAAAAGAAAAATGTATAAGTTATTGAAATGATTATTTTTATTTCCTTTCTTGACCCTCCATTTGAACTCTGAATCCTTTCCTCCCCTGTACCTCTTCTCCATATTTCTTTGTTCAGTCATGTTTTCTGATATGACCCAATGGTTTGAACCAAATAAAGAAAATATTTTAGAAGTTTCCATTTTTGAGAGCTACTACTTTAAAGTGAATATAAAAATCTGTGATTGTGAGTGTATGAAAGCAATTACTATTGTTCATGTTGCATCTATTATACAGTCACCAAAAGAAATCGTGGAGTCTATGCAAGAACTAACAGCTGAAACATTTAAGTATTAAAATTAACCTTGAGCACCAAATGGCAAACTTCTGTGCACAAAGAGTGAAACTATTTGGGGGAAAACTGAGGAGGAGGGGAGTGAAGGAGGAAAGAAACCAAATATCCTCAAAAGAGTTTAGGAATGGGGCCATTCCTGACTTGTCCTCCTGGTTTCTGCCATTTTCTTTTCACACATAGTCAGTCAGGTTATGAAGTGTAAACAGATGCTGGGAGATGGAGTTCTGGGGTTTGATAAACATGTTTTTCTTTTTCGAATGAAAGAAAACCAGGAGGCGGAAATCTCAGCTACAATATTGGGGGAGATAATAAGCTGTGAGTAAAGGGGCCACTACAGATTTCATTTCATAAAATCCGTCTCACAATCAAATAGCTAGAGGGGTGCTGCCTCCTTTGAAATTCTTGAAGCCCTTCTCATCACTTCCCCTACTGGAGGGCATATATTAATCTCACAAATCCAGGGAATGCAAGTAAAACAACCCCATTGGCAGTGATAGCCTTGTGTGGGGTGTGAGTGGACTGGCCCTTATGCAAACACTGCAGGCACATTCCACAGGGATGAAAGTGATCTCAGACACCCAACTACAGTTGACAAAATCTAGGAGGCAGGTGACAAAGTGGTGACATGGTCAATGATGACAGTCAAAAAGCAGTTCCAAGTTAATATCACATACAGAGACTTGTGCCAGCTTCATTCTGTATCACATTGCTACGTGAGAGAGACAAACTGCAGTGAGGGGGAAAAAAAAAGCACTAATTTCACAGGCCTTCACTGTTGTGCAATGAGATTACAATGCAAAAGTTTGCTACCCATGGGAGGTCTTGGAGCACTTCACCACCCAGGAACCCAAAGTGAACTAGATGAACTCTGCTTAAGGCAATAAGCTCAACATTCTGTATTGCATTACCTCACCGGGCAAAATTGAGAAGAAACAGGAATACAATAAGGAAATAGGTAAACTTCCTATACTTTCTCATGACATGCTTCTTTTGAGAATTCGTAGTTTGGTATTGTCTTTCAATAACCTGCTTTAAAAAGAGCATGATGGAAGCATGTGACCTGATGGAAGCAGAGATCTGAGTCTGAGAGCAATCTTTCAATAGATCAGTGTAGTTAAGTCCCTGCCAAGGCAACCCCTGGTCTGTGATCCTAGGAAGCAAGAATGGAGAGTATTCCAGAAGTATCCATTGCTTTCTCTTATTTATTGTAGGAAAATTTACTGTTTATTGTGAGTTTTTGTTCTTTGTCTCAGAAGCCTCGTTCTATATGCAAACCGTGAGTTCACATTTTCTTGCTCTACAAGGAAGGAAACAAAATCTTTTACTTTTGCCAAGGAAGTTAGCATTTATGGTATTTATTTTCTTATGTATAGGTAGTAGCCCAGAACCTCATTTCTCACCAAATCCTCTTCTTATGTAGCATATCTCCAATATTAGAATGAAAGAAAAAAAGTTAGTGTTCGAAGATAAAATTACAGTGGTACCTCGGTTTTCGAACGTAATCCGTTCCGGAAGACCATTTGAGTACTGAAATATTCGAAAACAGCCGACAGCTAGGCCTCAGGATCTTGTACTCAGCGGAAGCCACGTGACATGTTCGACTTCCGAGGCGTGTTCGAAAACTGAAGCATTTACTTCCGGGTTTATGACATTTGTAAACCGAAATGTTCGTCAACGGAGACATTAGAAAACCCAGGTACTACTGTATTTTGTTCAGAATAATCACAGAATGTGGCAGACATGAATATCAGGTTTTAGAACAGGGTGAAGGTCTAAAATAAATCTTTTTTTTTAAATCATGTCTTTAAGACGAATTCAACCAGTTTGACCTTTCTGCCTGTTACCTACACTTCCAGTTCCTGATTCTCCTTCCTAACCTCTAAATTTTGGTTATGTCTTATCATACTCCAACTTCTAGCATATAACCTAAGTTACCAAGAATAGAAGCTGCTTGCTACAGTTTCTCTGAGCAATATGTGTAGAGAAGAGGCATCTCTTATAATTGATATGATCTAAAGTGTGGGAGCTGGAGATCTGAGGAAAATCAATTATGAGCTAAATTATATCAATTATGATGTAAATTATTAAACATATAATAAGATTAATAAACTTTGATGTACACCTGAAACTAATATTGTATGTCAACTATACTTGAAAAATAGTAAATAAATAAATAAGTAAATAAGTAAATATATATATATATATACATGTGTGTATATATATATAAGATTAATCACATTTCATTTAAGAAGCATTTTTTATACCATTTTTATATGGTCCTCATTATGACTACATTAGATAGCAAGAATAGATATTATTTTCCTCACCTTTCAAATAAGAAAGTAGAGGATTAAAAAAATTAAATGACTTGTCCATTGTCCTACATCTAATATTTAGCCAAGTAAAACGTTAATGCCAGCCAGATCCTGATTCAGAGTTCTTCAAACCAAGGCAGCTCCTTAAAAAACATGCACTTTCAATTACTTCAGAAAATTGCTTTAAGAATGTAAAATGATGGACCAGCAATATACAAAAACAATGTTAAATTGCACCCATATAGGTAGGTGATTTGTAATAGAGTTCTGTGGAACAGGAAAACAAAACACACCACCACTGACAGAACCTATATGATGAAGAAGCTACTTAGAATACCTGTAGCCCAGACCAAAATACAAATCTAACACACTCAAAAGTATTAGGTGCTCAGGCCAAGCAGAGTTTTTCTGCTCTGCCCATGTTTACAGAAATACCTCATTTTTACTTTCTAGGAGAAGGTATAAGGATAAAACTATTAATATCTTTTTAAATTAAATGTCTTCAAAATAAAAATACATTTATAAGTTGGACATTTAAAAAATTATATTTTTCTCTTATTAAAGTTGGAGCTTTGCTTATTCTAGAAGAAACCAAAAATATCAATTATTTTAAAGAATATGTATTTTTAGTGATTTAGTTTACACAGTTTTCACACTTCTGATTTTATGTATTCAGTGTCTTTTTCTTTTTTGCCAAATGCAAAAAAATGCACATGTATCACTCTGAATCTTCAAGGCACTTTACAAATGCTACCAAATTGGAATTTAGTGGTTTAAAATGAGCTCCTTTGTATTTTTCTCATGAGCCTCCAAAAATACCTCAATAGTGGTTTTTCTTTTGTTTCAAAAAAAAAAAAAAAAATACTTTCCATATCTAAGCAATTATTATCTGTATTTCATTCAGTACGTATTAGAACATTTGTACAAGCCAAGCTTTTAAAGGAAAAAGAAAAAGTAAGAACTGGTGAGTCCCTGCTTTTGTTTTTATTTTTCCTGTTAAGTTTAATATTGCTGTAGCATATTCTAGGTGTCAAGCACTGTGTGGTTACAGGGTATCCTGACAAAGAAAAGGAAGTGAGTCTAAGCTTTTCAGGAACTCCTGATTGTTAGGGAGATAGACACATGCGTGCCCCATTGCGTTAAAGGCAGAGTGTGTGTGGCCAGTGCTAGAAAAGCAAGCAAACAAGGAATACCATGAAGTCAGCTAATACTAAATCCTTATTGTATGCAAGGTATTTTCTCAAAGTTTTTCATAAACAACAAAGTACCATGGAGTTATGGTGTTGTTGGGGATTATTTTCAACTGCTTGACAAGTCAATATTAGGCCAGTTTATGAGCATTTTAAATGTTTCTCAATTTATTTTGCTTTCATTTCCTCATACAATAATCTTATCAGCTACTTTTATGCCATATTTTTTATTTGCCTCCTTTAATATTAGAGTTTGCACAAATGCAACAGGCTGAATAGTGTCCCCCACCCCCAAAATTCATATGGTAGTGCTAATCCCCAATACCTATGATTGTAATTTAATTAGACACAAGGTCTAATTAAGGTAATTAAATTAAAATGAGGTCAGTAGAATGGACTGTAATCCAATACAACTGGTGTTCTTATAAAAGAGAAAATTTGGACACAGATAGACAGAGGGAAGACCATGTGGAGACCCTAGGAAAAGATGGCAACGTATAAACCAAGGAGAGAGGCCTCAGAAGGAAACCAACCTGCCAACACTTTGATCTCGGACTCCCAGACTCCAAAACTGTGAGAAAAAGAATGTTTATGGTTTAGCCATCCGATCTGTGGTAGTTTGTTATGGCAGTCCTAGCAAACTACTCCGCCACAAATTGTGCACTGATTTCAAGTGCTTTTTCATCATATTTACTTCCATTTTATTTATGTCTTGTATTGTTAAGTAATTCTTTGTAAAAAAGAATACGATATCTAAAAATGAAAACTGAAAGGGAAAAAGAAAGCCCCACAATGGCACTACCTGAGCCACCAACAATAAGTGATCTTGACCTAGTCACACAGGAAGTACGCTTAGAGTCACTGGTGATGCAGCCACCTCTAGATAAACATTCCCAGCCTTGATGATAGAAACAATAACTTATTTGTCCTTTAAAAAATTTAAATAGCAAATAGATAATATTTACATCATCGAAACAGAACAATTAAGAATTAGGAAAAGAGATCAGATGGTATCTCTTTGTTTTCCAGCTCTTAATTCTAAATGATAACTCATGCAATTTTTGAGGCTGTATATACTTTTCTAAAACATTAATATCAACAATAAGAGTGGTCTAGGCCAGGAAAAATAAATATTTTAAGAAAGTGTATATAGCCTGAAAAATTGTATAAATTATTATTAGCATCATTTTTGATTCTAAGCACTTACTGGGGGTAGAGGGAACCATTAGAATTTATTCTTTTTTTTAACTCTTGGAAGTCTGATAGAGCATCTAAGTGCTGCAAACTAAACATTCTTCATAGCCTAGATTCAGGCCTGTATGGAAAGTATAGAACGACTTTTTGAGAATTAGAGGTTTCAGTAATAACAAATATTATTAATAAATAATATTAAATTACTTATTTCTTTCTGTTTTAAGTAGCCCTTCTCTCTAGGAACAACTACTGCTTCTCTTGTCTCTTCTCTGGCAGGCATCCTAACTCCTACCACCTCTCCCTGAAAATGTCCTTGGCACGGAATACTACAGTTCTAAACATGCCCTAAAGGAAATGCCTTTTCTGTTCTATCACTTTTACTTACCTGGAACATCTTAGCTAGATTCCTTCTCTCTCTCTCTCTCTCTCTCTCTCTCTCTCTCTCTCTCCCCCCCCCCCCCCGGAGAATATATTTTTAATTATTATTAATTTTAAACCTTTTTTGAACCATAATATAATTCAGAAAAGTACATACATTCGAATTTTATTTATTGAAATTATCAATTTAAACTGGATTTACAAATATACTGCTCTGAAATTTATTTTCTTATAATTTTCAGTGTCCTCTGTATTGTTGTCGTTTCCCTTTTCTTTTCTGACAGTTATTTGTACCTTTTCTTCCTTGATCATACTTAGTAAAGCATCTTATCAATCATTTCAAAGTACTATTTGTTTGTTTTTTGTCTTTTTTAAACAAACAGAAGCAGACTCATAGATACAGAGAACAATCTGATGGTTGCCAGAGAGAAGGGGAATTGGGAAGCTGGGTGAAAAAGGTAAAGGCATTAAGAAATACAAATTTGTAGTTACAAAATAGTCATGGGGATGTAAAGTACAGCATAGAGAATGTAGTCAATAATGTTGCAGTAGGGAATATAGTCAATAATAGTGCCAGGTGGATACTATGACTAATGGGGTGAGGGATCACTGCATAATTATATAAATGTCTAACCACTATGCTGTATACCTGAAACTAATATAAAATAATATTGAATGTCAACTGTAATTGAAAAAAAGAAATAATTTAAAAAGTACTAGTTTTTGTTTGTATTCATAAATTTTTCATTTTTATTATATTCTAGTTAGTTTGTTTAGGCTTTCATTTATGTTAATCTCTTTCTTCTATTTTTTTCCCTAGATTCTTGTCTTAAAAGGATTGACCCTTGTCACCCCAATAAATTTTAATTAAGAAAAAAAAATTGATCTTTATTTTCAGTCTTCTTTTCAAATAGATACATTTAAGTTCATACATTTTTGTTCCTCAGCCTTGCTTCAGTCATACTCCACTAGGTTTGTTACACAGAACTTTTCAATTGTTGATTCAGCTCCAAATAGTTTATAAGTTCCATGTTGATTTTTGCTTTAACCTAATAATTATTTGGAATTGTGTGTGTGTGTGTGTGTGTGTGTGTGTGTGTGTGTGTGTGTATTTCATTTCCTTGTAAATGGGATATTTTTGAGTAGTGGAATTTCTTGTAATTGTTGATGAATAAGTAAATGTAGTCTGTATAATATCACCTTTATGGAATTTGCTGACATTTCCATTGCGGTCTAGTGCATGGTCAATTCTGGAGGCTATAGTCTGTGTGCTTGAAAACGATATGTAGTTTTGTGTGTATAGTATAGGTGTCTTTGTATAGCTACTCAGGCAGGCTTGTTAAGTACATTACACATCCATATTAGTAGGTGGTTTCTTGGTTCATTTCCATATCCATCCATATTAATAGGTGGTTTCTTGGTTCATTTCCAAGAAAGGAATGTTTAGCATCTCACTGTGGTTACGAATTTGCCCATTTACTTGGTGGGACTATAAATGTTTGCTTTATATATTCCCCTTTGTGCTATTCCAGCTAACTGTCTTGTTGGTTGCCCTGGGCTCTATGGCCCCTAGTGTCCACTACTTAGGCCATGAAGCTGCCTTTCTATCTCTCACCTTCTGCAACAGATCTTTCTCTTGAATATTTTGCATTCTTTGTTCTCTTTTCCATTTGACCTTCTGCTTTTGGGTTCCTTTACATGTTCTAGTCTTCTGAGAATGCTCTTTCTTGTTTTTGAGAATTTAGTATATAAAATGTTCTTTTCTAACTTCTATTTAGATTTGGTGGAAGAGATAAGAGAAGAGGCTACATAAAGCATGTGCTTACTATAGTGCTTTCAAGAGTAAGCTTAAGAGTTACTTTAAAAATGAGTTTGATGGCCTTTCTCTTTCATTACCCCAGCCTCCTCTTTGATCATGAGACCCCTTGTCCCAGCTTTCCAACCCCAACCATCTTGTTTCAGTTTCTCAATGCAGAAAAGTCTTTCTTCACACGGGATTTTCACACATCAATTTTCCCAGCCTGGAATTGCCATTTTCCCTATCATTTACCTACTAACCCTATTTACCCTTTAGAAATCAGGTTAAATAACACTCATATCCTTCTTAGACAATCTAATATAAATCAATCCATTCAGTTCTACTTGTTTGTAGTAGCTTTTTTTAAGTAAAGAACACTAAAAGCATATTTTTATATCTGATTAGATCCTTATATAATCCTTTTTCCGAATTAATTTCAAATCCTAATTGGACAGAGACTATACCTATTTGTTCCTCATTGAGTTCACATTGTCCAGACAGTACCAGGAAACAAGTGTTAAAAGAACATTTGTTGAATGGATGAATAAATACTAACCCCAAATAGTTGCACATTGAAGGTTGAGATTATAAGGATCACAAGCACTAAAATAAAGTTAAAATTCCATATAGATGTGACACATTCTATCTTTAAAAGTTGTACCTATTCTGCGAAATTAAGGAAGTCATAATAGCTACAAGTTATAAAGTGCCAGACATTTTATATTCACTATGGTTAATCTTCACAATAACATTAAAATATACAGACAAGTAAATTGAAGATTAGGGAAATCAAGTAACTTAATCAAGGTCAAGTTATTTATAATATCAGAGCTGGGACTCAAAACAAGTTTGTGTTTGTTTCCAAAGCTTTCCCTTTATTTACATCTCCATTCTATGCACCAATATGCAACATTCAATAATCTAAGAAATACTATTAATTTAACTTTGAAAGCAATTTATTTTAAGGAAATAAATAAAATAAATAATAAGTATCTATTTAATAAATAATTAAATTCATTTAAAGTGACATTTTCAGCTCTGAACTTGATCTAAAGTAAGACAACTATAAAATGTAGATACCAATTTAAATTTATTTTATTTCAAATTTTATACAACTGAAGAAATATTCAGTGGTATCCCTCCAGATTAGGTCTTTAGATCCTTGAGGGCAGACCTCACTAAATTTTGTTCAATTTACCAAAGTGAATGTGCTTGACCACAGAATTTAATGAAAATACTTGAGTACCAGTTTCTATTTCTTCATTAAGTTCATGGGGATAGGCTCCATTTAGTACTTTCTTCAGTCTAACACTGCTATCCATGAAGATAACCACTCAAATCAGTTTGAGCCATTCAGTTATTTCACATAAAAACATCTGGACAATTTACCAAACATTTGGATGATTGATTAAATATGTGACTGAACTGATGAAACACTTGGGCATCCTGAAAAACAAGCCAAAAGATATCTCTGCCTGACTCTCTAAAACAAAAATGGGAAAATCAATATTTGTCTTTAAACCTTTCTCCACTTGCCTAATATTCTAAATGTGTCCCACAAGGAGATAAATATAGTGTGTGTGTATGTAAAACACACACGTTTTACATTCCTATTATCCCTAGAGGGTTTATCTTTATTTAGTTTCTGTGGCTGGATATTAAAACAAAAGTGAAGAGAACAAGTTAGAAAGATTTTTATAAAAACAATAGATTCACTCCACCCTTATTACAACATTATTTCATTTAGCCAGCTTTTTAAAAATAGTTTTGCAATAGAAGCAATAAAGGGAAGGTATAAAAGCCTAAAACCTACTACATTATTATAATTAAAAAGAAAACAATCCTCAGAACAATTTAATACACCAATATAAAATATACCCGTATAAGAAAAATGTTAAATGATAAAGACCATGAAGTAAATGCTCAAAAGGAAAGAGAAACTGAATATACTTTTGAAAGGGCATCTCATATGAAACCCAACAATGACACCTCAATCACTGCAATAATATACACCAACAAAAAGCTCACTATATAAGAATTAGTGATAATCTTAAGTTTAATCTGTCTCATGCTGAATTAAAATAATTTATATTTTGTTTTCTCAAATTACCAATTTTATAAATTTGTTTCATTTACGTGTTTTTATTTTTATTTACTTTTGAAGGCATTCACTCCCAGTACAAAGAAGGCCATCATAAAAAGCAATCAGCTAGAACTAAAGAATACAATAAATGAAATGAGGAACACACTTGAAGGAATCACCAGTAGATTAGATGAAGCAGAGGATCAGATCAGTGATTTAGAAGACAACATAGCAGAAATCACCCAATCAGAACAGCAAAAAGGAAAAGGAATAAAAACCAATGAAAATAGTTTAAGAGACCTGCAGGACAACTTCAAGAGCAACAATATTTGTATCATAGGAATACCAGAAGGAGAAGAGAAAGAGCAAGGGATCGAGAACATACATGAAAAAATAATGACTGAAAACGTCCACACCCTAGTGAAGGAAATTGACATACAAGCCCAGGAAGTGCAGAAAGTTCCAAAAAAAGATGAACCCAAATAGGCCCACAGCAAGACACATTATAGTTAAAATGGCAAAGTTAAAGACAAAGAGAGAATCCTAAAAGCAGCAAGAGAAAGACAGCGAGTTACATACAAGTGAACTCCTATAAGACTATCAGCTGACCTTTCTACAGAAACTCTGCAAGCCTGAAGGGAGTGGCAGGAAATATTCAAAGTGATGAAAAACAAAGGCCTACACTCAAGATTTCTCTACCCAGCAAGGCTATCACTTAAAATTGAAGGATATATGAAGAGCTTCTTAGAAAAGAATAAGCTAAAGGAATTCATTACCACCAAACCAGCACTGCAGGAAATGTTAAAAGGGCTTTTCTAAACAGAAGAAAGGGGAAAACAAACTAACAAAGGAAGGCCAGAAATATGAATAACAAAATGGCAACAAATATGTACCTATCAATAATCACTGTAAATGTGAATGGGCTAAATGCTCACATCAAAAGACATAGAGTGGCTGAGTGGATAGGAAAAGAGGACCTATGCACATGCTGTTTATAAGAGACACATCTCAGATCAAAAGACACACACAGACTGAAAGTAAAGGGATGGAATAAGATATCATGCAAATGGAAATGAGAAAAAAGCTGGGGTAGCAATCTTATTTTGGACAAAATAGACCTTAAAATGAGAACTACAATAAAAGAAAAACAAGGGCAATGAATAATTATAAAGGGATCTATCCAACAAGAGGATATAACCCTAGTAAACATCTATACAGCTGACATAGGAGCTCCTAAATATATAAAACAGTTTATGACTGACATAAAGTCAGAGATCAACAGTAGCACTATTGTAATAGGGGACTTCAACACCCCGTTGTCACCAGTGGAGAGATCCTCCAGACAGAAAATCAACACAGAAACAGTGGCCTTAAATGACACTTTAGACCAGTTGGATTTAACCAATATTTTTCATGCATTTCACCCCAAAGCAGCAGAGTATACATTCTTCTCAAATGTACATGGAACATTTTCCAAGATAGACCACATGCTAGGACACAAAACAAGTCTCAATACATTTAAGAAGATTAAAATCATACCAAGCATTTTCTCTGACTACAATGCTATGAAACTAGAAATCAATTATAAGATGAAATCTGGAAAACACACAAATACATGGCAGCTGAATAACACATTACTAAATAGCGAGTGGGTCAATAATGAGATAAAGGGAGAAATCAAAAGATACCTCGAGATAAACAAAAATGAAAACACAACTACCCACAATCTGTGGGATGCAGTGAAAGCTGTCCTAAGAGGGAAATTGATAGTAAAACTGGAAAATGAACAGCAAAACAAATCCAAAGGGAGTACAAGGAAGGAAATAATAAAGATCAGAGCAGAAATAAATGAAACACAGACAAAAAAACAAAACAAAACAAAACAAACAAACAAAAAAAACAATACAAAAGGTCAATGAAACCAAGAGCTGGTTGTTTGAAAAGATAAACGAAATCAATAAACCCTTAGCCAGACTACCAAGAAAAAGAGAGAGAGGACCTAAATTAATAAAATCAGAAATGAAAGAGATGATGTAACAACAGATACCTCAGAAATACAGACAATTTTAAGAAAATACTATGAGAAATTCTATGCCAACAAATTAGACAATCTGGAAGAAATGGATAAATTTCTAGAAGCATACAATCTTCTAAGATTGAATCAAGAAGAAACAGAAACTCTGAACAGACCAATTACTACCAAAGAAATTGAATCAGTAATCATCAAGCTCCCAAAAAGCAAAAGTCCTAGACCAGATGGCTTCAAAGGTGAATTTCATAAAATATTCAAAAAATAAATAACACCTATTCTCCTCAAGCTATTCCAAAAAATCCAGAAAGAGGGAAGCACATTTTACAAGGCCACTATTACTCTGATCCCAAAACCAGACAGACATTACAAAAAAAGAAAACTACACGCCGATACCCCTAATGAACATAGATGCAAAAATCCTCAATAAAATATTAGCAAACCGGATTCAGCAACACATTAAAAAGATCATACACCACGATCAAGTGGATTCATTCCTAGTATGCAAGTTTGGTTCAATATCTGCAAATCAATTAACGTGATATACCACATTAACAAAATGAAAAATAAAAATCATATGATCATATCAATAGATGCAGAAAAAGCATTTGACAAAATCCAGTGGCCTGTTATGATGAAAACTCTTAGCAAAGTGGGAATAGAAGTATAATATCTCAACATAATAAAGACCACATATGATAAACCCACAGCTAACATCTTACTCAACAGGGAAAGACTCAAATCTTTCCCCTTAACATCAAGAACAAGACAAGGTTTCCCACTTTCACCACTTTTTCAACATAGTTCTAGAAGTTCTAGCCAGAGCAATCAGACAAGAAAAAGAAATAAAAGGCATCCAAATTGGAAAGGAGGAAGTAAAATTGTCTTTATATGCAGATGACCTGATATATAGAGAACCCCAAAGACTCCACCAAAAAACTATTAGAACTGATAAACAAATTTACTAAAGTAGCAGCATACAAAAATAATATTCACAAATCAGTTGCATTATTATACACCAATAATAAACTGTCAGAAGGAGAAATCAAGAAATCAATCCAAAAAATCAGTTTCATTTACAATTGCTTCAAAAATAATGAAATACCTAGGAATAAATTTAACCAAAGAAGTAAAAGACCTGTACTCAGAAAATTGTAAGACACTGAAGAGAGAAATCAAAGAAGATACAAATAAATGGAAACATATACCGTGTTCATGGATAGGAAGAATTAATATAGTTAAAATGTCAATGCTACCTAAGGCAATATATAGATTTAATACAATCCCTATCAAACTACCAATGACATTTTTCTCAGAAATAGAACATATAATCCTAAAATTTATATGCAACCATAAAAGACCCCAAATAGCCACGGTGATCTTGAGAAATAAGAATAAAATGGAGGTATCATGCTATCTGACATCAAATACAAGGCTATAGTAATCAAAAGAGTATGGTACTGGCATAAAAACAAACACATAGATTAATAGAACAGAATAGAGAGCCCAGAAATAAATCCATTCATATATGGTCATTTAATCTAGGACAATGGAAGCAAAAATTTACATTGGAGTAAAGGCAGTCTGTTCAACAATCGGTGCTGAGAAAACTGGACTGACACAAGCAAACAAATGAAACTGGACCATCTCCTTATGCCATATATGAGAACAAATTCAAAATGGATTAAAGACTTAAATGTAAGACCCGAAACCATAAAACTCCTAGAAGAAAATATAGGGAGTAAATTCACAGACATTCCCTAAGTAATATTTTTACTGATATGTACCCTCAGGTGAGGGAAGTAAAAGAAAAAATAAACATATGGGATTCCAACAAACTTAAAAGTTTTTTTTCACAGCAAAGGAAACCATCAATAAAACAAAAAGAAAGGGATCCTACTGAATGGGAGAAGATATTTGTCAAGGATTGTGGGGACAGAGTCAGGAGTGCAGTTTACAGGCTCTCGGCCTCACGTGGAAAGGTGCTGGCTCAGGTAGTAAATGGCCATCAACTGTGATTGGATGGCCATCAGCTGTGGCTAGTTGGCCATCAGATGTAACCAGTGAGCCGTTGGCCACTAATATAACTGCTGTGGCTACGCTAGCAGAAAAATGGCTAGCAAGAAGATGGTGGCTGGGCTAGCAAGCGCGTATTGCAGTTAGCACAGCGGAGTGCAGGTTGTAGATTGCAGAGTAGTGGACGGCAGGTTGTGGATAGTGTGGCTCCTGCTGCCTGTGTCTCCAACCCAGCCGCCAGTGAGAATATAATGGTATGATTCCCCTATCTATGGTTCCGTGGGTGTTCCTTTTTGGCCTCACCATGTACTGCGTTCTTATGTGGGGAGTGGGAGCTGAGACCCTGCATGACACCCATGTGACAAGGATACATCTGATAAGGGGTTAATATCCAAAATTTATAAAACACTCGTTCAGCTCAACTTCCAAAAAACAAGCAACCCAATTAAAAACTGAGCAGAGGACATGAATAGACATTTCTCTAAAGAAGACATACAGATAGTCAACAGACATGTGAAAAAAATGCTCAACCTCACTAATCATTAGAGAAGTGCAAATAAAAACCACAATGAGATACCACCTCACTCTGGTCAGAATGGCTATTATCAATAAATCAACAAACAAAAGTGCTAGCGAGGTTGTGGAGGAAAGAGAACACTGGTGCCCTGTTGGTGGGATTGCAGAGTGGTGCAACCATTATGGAAATCAGTATGAAGGCATCTCAAAAAACTAGAAATGGAACTACCTTATGACCCAGAAATTCCACTCTTAGGTATCTATCCATAGAAATCCAATGCGCTAATTAGAAAAAAATATGTGCACCCCTATGTTTATTGCAGCACTATTTACAATAGCCAAAAGTTGGAAATAACCAAAATGCCCATTGGTAGATGAATGGATTAAGAAACTGTGGTACATTTACAATGGAGTATTACTCAGCTATGAAGAAAAATGAAATCTTACCATTTGCAATAATATGGATGGACCTAGAGAACATTATGCTAAGTGTAATAAGTCAGAGAGAGGCAAATACCATCTGGTCTCAATTATATGTGAAATCTAAAGACTGAATAAATGAGCCAAGTAAACAGAAATAGTTTCAGAGATATAGAGGAATAACTGATGGTTGCTAGAAGGGAGGGGGTGGGCATGAGGGATAAAGGGAAGGGATTAGACAGCATAAATTGGTAACTACAATATTGCCACAGGGATATGAAAGACATTTGGGGAATATAATCAATAATGTTGTAAACATTTGTAGGGTTTTAGATGGGCACATGTCTTATTAGGGAGACCACTTCATGGATGGTGTAGATGCTTGACCACTCCACTATACACCTGCAGCTGAAGATGAATAATATTGTATGTCAACTATAATTTATTTGTGTATATATATATATATATATATATATATATATATATATATATACATATATATATATACATATATACACACACACATACATAATCATGGGATATGGAGTACTGCACAGGGAATAGAGTCGATGGAATTGTAATGGATGTCAGAGGGGCAATAGACTGGGGAAGAGGGGTTACCACTTTGTGAAGGGTGAAATGTCTAACAATTGCATTGTTTTGTACACCTGAAAATAAACTAAACTAAAATAAACTAAAAAGAAGACCATCATATTTTTTCCATGTGGGGCATGCATTAAATGTGTTCATTGGGAAACAAATAGAAATAAGCATAAAATGGGAATTAAGATAATAAGTCTGGAGCCATAGTACTTATCCATCTAAATCACACATACAAAAGAGATAATTCATGCATACAAAACTGTCTTCAGTTTCTATTTGGAGAGTTTCTTCTATTATGAAAGTTATTTAATCTATTTGTGCTCTGTTTGCCTCATTGACAAATAAAATAATAATAACAATTATGCAATAAGGTCATTTTGAAAATAAAGTTGATAGTACACACAAAACCACTGTCCCCAACAGGGAAAATGCTCAAAATCATTAGGACAAAAAATAATTCACTGGTGTATTTTTGGTATCAGATTTGTAAATGAGTTCTATGAATATATGTTTAATGAAATGTCTACCTAGAGCCACCTTTTTCACAGAGAAAAGAATGGAAGAAAACTAAGGACCACCAGGAAGAAGATGCAAAAGATAAAGTATAGGGAAAATTGTATTGTTTTCTGTAGTGCTAAGGGAATATAAAGAAAAAAAAATAGTCTTTGTCAGGTGCTACCTTGAAGATTTTTACAAACTCATTCTTAATGCCTTGAAATCTTGTTTTTGTCTTCCACACTTTCTGTCAAAATCTCAAAGATCATTAAAAGTCAACCCATTCTCAGGTTTCATATTCAATGCTCCCCTCTTCTTCCTCTTACTTAGTATATGACAATGGAGATCCACATCTGTCTCAATCTGTTCCTTTTGCTTTAGACACTATGACAAAGCATTGATTTTTTTTTTCTCCCTTTATCCATTTCTTTTACCACTCTTCATTCTGCATCAATGCCTCTTCTTCTATTTTCCATTCCTCTTCTTGGACATTCTCCAAGTACTTTACACTAGATAAATGAGATGTCATATATGAAAAACCAAACTCAGTGTCTGATACATAAAAAGTGATAAAAAGAAATGTAAGTTCCCTTTGTTCTTTTATGTCATTCTTTTCCCTGTGATGTCATCAGTGCGTATGACTTCAGTAATCACTTCCACATAGATGATGTTTATATTTTTGTCTTCTATTGACTTCTCCCCTTAGATTTACCCCTCTGTTTGTACATGCCTACTAGATGACCAGCTGTTCTACCTCAATTCTTCCTTTCTCTGCCCTTGTCCACCACATATCACTACCCTCAACTTCTGTGTAAGTCTTCCAACATTTTATGATATTGGTAATTTATTTTGATCAATCACTGAATATCAGAGGTGATCATCATTCTTTGTTATTACCTGTAAAAGTCACTAGGTTTTGGAGGATTTACCTTCACAGTGTCTATGACACTCATGTCCTCTTTTAAATCATCAATATCATTTTACTAGTTCGAGACTGTAAGCATTCAAACCTGGGTGACTTATTATACATTGAACAACATATTCTAAATCTGTTTACAATAATTTGTTGTCACTAATACTACATTAATGTTCCTACAAATGTGTTTGCACCATTTCTTTGATAAGGTCAATTGTTTTTTGTTTTTGTTTTTGTTGTTGTTGTTTTCTTTAAGGAGGGCGCAGCTCACAGTGGCCCATGTGGGGATCGAATCGGCAACCTTGGTGTTATTAGCACCATGCTCTAACCAACTGAGCTAACTGGCCACCCCAAGGCCAATTCTTTAAAAACAAAGAAACAAACAAACAAAAAAAAACACTTAAAATCTCTCCTGAATATAAACTCAACACCTTTTGTAGTATTTATTGGCTTATATTTATAGACTTATCTATCATGAATTTAATTCTTACTCTGTGTTTTAACAAAGCTACATTACTAAGAGCTCCCTACTTCTACCTAGTTTTTCTTATCCTGCCATTCCCTTCATATGTACTATCTTCTCCAGTGAGTGACTTATATTTTGACTTATAATAAGAAATGTATATTTGGTCTTTGTCCTTATTTTTGGCACAGAGCTCCTAAAATTCTTGGAATTACCTAAGTGATGAGAGCAACAAAACTGTCTCTTGTTATGTTAATGAGGTGACTTTTGGTCCCCATCTAAGAATGTGTGCTGGTTGCCAAGAGAATCAACCATGTGATTAGAGGGTTGGAACTTTTCACCCCATCTAAAGACCTCCAGGGAGGCAAAAGGAGCTGGAGGTTGCACCAATTGCCAATGATTTAATCAATCATGTTTATGAAATGAAGTCTCCATAAAACCCTAAAATGACTGGGTTTTTATGAGTTTCAGAGAGCTTCTGGGTTGGTAAACACATGGAGATTGTGACAGAGTGGCATTCTCAGAAGGAAGGAAGCTCTGCACACTTTCCCCATACTTTTCCTATGCACCTCTTCCATCTGGCTATTCACAAATTATATCCTTTTGTGATAAACTGATAATGTAATGAGCAAAGGGGTTCCCTGAGTTCTGTGAGCTGCTCTGTGGGCAAGTTATTTTGAACACAAGAGGTGGTTATGGGAACCCCTGATTTATAGTCAGGTGGTCAGAAGCACAATCTGGGCTTGGACTGACATCTGATGTGGTTGTCTTGGGGGACAGGGCAGTCTTGTGGGATGGGTGCCTTAGTCTGTGGCCTGGTAGATAGTGTCAGAATTCAGTTGAATTGTAGGACACTCAGCTGGTGTCAGATCATTGATTAGATATATGGGGAAACAACCCCACCACCACCACCACACACATTGAAAATTGGGTCCAGGAAACCAAAAGAGTGATCATATTTGATTCTTAGGGTTAGACAGCAGAATATTTAACACAACTATTTGTTGCTCATAGCCTCCACCACATTACCCTGTACCTGGTAAATAGTAATATATGTCTGATGAATGTAGGGACATATCTCCCTTTTTTGGGTCACTCCTCTAAAATAAAGACCTTTGAGAGAAAGAGCTTTGTCCTATATTTCATGTTTCATTTCTTCATAATTCCCAGGAATATTCCAGAAATAGTAAAAGCAGAGGAATTTATTTTATTTTATTTTGATTGTCAGTTGTTCAGAAATCAGGAAGTTATATCTCATAGATAGAAATATAAAATGACAACTAGCTGTGGTCAGAATGTGCCATGCCCAGAGGACTAAAACATGTTATCAGAAGTGCAATTTCAAATTCTGGTCAAGATGGCAGAGTAAGTAAACACTGATTGCCTCCTCCCATGACCCCATTAAAATTACAACTAAACTACAGAACAACTGTAATCAAGAATCACCTGAAGTCTAGCTGAAGAGAAGTCCTATAACTGAGGATATAAAGAAGAAGCCACATCAAGAGTGGTGAGAGGGGCAGAGGCATGAAATGGGGTGGCCCCACACACCCACACGTGGTGGTGGTGGTTGAAAATTGTAGAGGGATATCTCAGCTGCAGTTCAGTTCCCTCTTGAGGATCAGGGAACCACAGCAGCACAACAGGCTTCCCAGCCTGGAGTGCTAGTGCTGGGAAGAGGAGCCCCCACATTTGGCTGTGAAAATCAGCAGGGATTCCTTCACTCCAGGTAAGATGGAAGGCTGCTGGAAAACCCAAATGTCCTCTTAAAGGGCCCATGCACAGACTTTCTCACTCCAAGGCATTTACCCTGGACTCTGGTTGAGTGACAGTGACTCAGGAGGCACCAGACATATACAGAGAAAAACTGAGTTGTATGGCTAAGGATGAGGGCTGAAAAGATGGCCGCCATTGTCCCTTTGTTGAGCCCTTCTTCTGTGTAGCCAGCTTTCCTGTGTAGAGCCCTCCTCCCACACAGCCAAATCTGAATCTGCATTGGCCTAGTGAACACCTCTTGCTCTACTCTGGTGATTTCCTGGGACCCCCACCCCATCTAACCCCACCCCATCTAACTCATGCACCCCCACCCCATCTAAAAGCCAGAGGCTTCTTCAGCAGCTGGTGGGCAACCGGTGTTGACCCATGATGCAGTCTTTCTTGGACAACTCTTGGGGGTCTGAGGGCCCCAGCAGGCAGTGACTGGCTTCAGTTTGACTTAAGCCTTTTGCAGAATGGCCCCAGGCTTAGCACTGGCACCAAATCTGAATCTGCACTAACCTGGTGAATATCACTCATCCCACCCAGGTCAATCCCTGAGATTCTACCTCACTCAACTTGTGTACTTCAGGAGCCTTTTTCAGCTGCTGAGCCTTACAGGCAGCCAGCAGGTGCCTGTAAGATATCAGGGTGTCTTGGGCCTATTATTGAGCTGCCCCAGGCCCAGTACTGGAGGCAGCCAGCCTCTGTTCACAGAGGGGCCTCTCCCACATGCCTCCAGGTCCAGCATGGGTAGCAACAAATTGCAAATCACTTTGCAGCTTCCACCAGGTAGCTCTGGGCTGCTCACAAGCAGCGGCTGATTTTGGTTTGTATTGGGAGCCCTTCCCAAGGGGCCCCAGAACAACACATCAGGTGGCTGGTTTCAGACCACAACAGAGCACCACCTGATTAACCCCACAAGTGGCACTCCCAAAGGGAGGTATTGGCAGGTACCAGAGCCCACTGGGGCAAATCCTTCTCCATAGTCAGCCCCCCCCCCCCCCATAGCAACTCATATGTCATAGAGAATCCTCACAGCCAGTAACCCTGAGGGTCAGTGCCACCCACTGACATGCCAACAGCAATTAAGGCTCAAGCAAAGTGACCAGGGAGGCAGCACCACTGAGCCTCAAAGGATACTTACTACATAAGGGCACCCTTCCAAGACTGGAAGAAATAGCAGATCTACCTAATACATAGAAACAAACTCAGAGAGGCAGCCAAAATGAGGAATAAAGAAACATGATCCAAGTGAAGGAATAGGAGAAAACTCCAGAAAAAGAATTAAATGAAATGGAGACAAGCAACCTACCAGATATAGAGTTCAAACCCAAATAAATTTACACCAAAACACATTCTAATTAAAATGTTGAAATTTAAAGATAAAGAGAGAATCTTAAAAGCAGCAAGAGAAAAACAACTTGTTACATAAAAGGAAAGCCCCATAAGACTATCAGCAGATTTTTAAGCAGAAACTTTATAGGTCAGAGGGAGTTGCACTCTATATTCAAAGTACTGAAAGGAAACAAAACAAAACAAAACAAACAAACAAACAAACAAATAAAAACAAAACTTCCAACCCAAAATCACTCTACCTGGCAAGGTTAGCATTCAGAATCGAAAGAGAGATAATAAGTTTTCCAGTCAGTGGAAAGTAAAGGAATTCATCACCACTAAGCCAATCTTATATAAAATGTTAAAGCGAGTTATTTAAGCTAAAAAAAAAGAGCACTAACCAGTAACAAGAAAACATATAAAAGCATAAATTTTACTGGCAAAAGTAAATATATAATAAAGGTAGTGGATTAATCACTTATCAAGCTAGTATGAAGGTTAAAAGACAAAAGTAGTAAAAATAACTATAACTATCATAATTAAGGGATACACACATACACATGATGTAAAATGTGACATCAAAAACATAAAACATCAGAAGTGGATTATGTAGACTTTTAGAATATCTTTAAACTTAAATCACTAACAACTGAAAATAGACTGTTTTATAGATAGATAGATAGATAGATAGATAGATAGATAGATAGATAGATAGATAGATTGCATATATATATATATATTTTTTTTTTCCTTTCAGTACTTTGAGTATATATATATATGTCTCACATATAATGACCTATATATGTATATATACAGGTCATTATATGTGATCCTCGTGGTTACCACTAAGGAAAAACCCGCAGTAGATACAGATAATGACAGGAATCATAAAGATAATGAGATAGGAATCTAACCATAACAGTAAAGACAGTCATCAAACTGCAAAGGAAGAGAGCATGAGAAAAAGAAAAGAACAAAGTGAAACTACAAAATAGGCAGAAAACGACAAAATAGCATTAAGTACATACCTATCAATAATTACTTTAAATGTAAGTAGACTACATTCTCCAATCAAGAGTCATAAAGTGGCTGAATGGATAAAACAACAAAACCAATCTATATGTTGTCTACAAAAGACTTACTTCAGATGTAAAGACACAGAGAGACTGAAAGTGAAGGTTTAGAAAAAGATGTTTCATGCAAAAGAAATCAAAAGAAAGCTAGGGTAGCTATACTTACATCACACAAAATGGCTTTTAAAACAAAGATTGCAATAAAAAAATCTCAGAGCATTATATAATAATAAAGAGGTCAATCAAACAAGAGCACATACCATTTACACATATTTATGTACCCAACTTAGGAGCACCTGAATATTAACAGACCTAAAGGGAAAAAGAGAGAAAAAAAAACAAAAAACATTTATAGCAATACAATAGTAGGGAGCTTTAATACTCTACTTACAACAATGGGTAGATCACACAGATAGAAAAACAATAAGGAAACATCAGCCTTAAATGACCAATTAGACCAGATGTACTTAAACGGTGTATACAAAACGTTCCATCCAAAAGCAGCTGAATAAGCCTCCTCAAGTGCATATGGAACGGTTCTAATGTAGATCATATCTTAGACCACAAAACAAGTCTCAATGAATTTAAGAATATTGAAATTATGTAATATCAAACATCTTTTCTGACCACAATGGTATGAAACTAGAAATCAATTACAAGAAGAAAACTGGAAAAATCACAAACATGTGGAGATTAATAAACAACATACTACTGACCAACCAATGGGTCAATGAAGAAATCAAAGAGAAAATATAAAATATTAGTTTCAGATGTACAATATAGTGACTTATTATTTATATACCTTACAATGTAATCACCTCACTAAGTCTAGTAGTTGTCTGTCACTATGCAAACTTAACACAATATTTTTTGACGATATTACCCTTCACCTTTTTTACCCATCCCCCTATACCTCTCAACTCTGACAGCCATCAGTTTGATCTCTGTTTCTATGATCTATCTCTGTTTTTGTTTTCTTTTATTTGTTCATTTGTTTTGGTTTCTTAGGGTACACATATAAGTGAAACCACATGTTATTTGTCTTTCTCTGTCCGATTTATTTCACTTAGTATAATACTTTCTATGTCCATACATGTCAGAAATGGCAAGATTTCATTTTTTTATTGATGAATACATATATATATATACATATATGTATTCATCTATATATTCATAGAAGGATATATATACACATAAATATATATATTATATATATTTTTTTCTTTATCAATTCATCTATCAATGGACACATAGGTTGATTTCACATCTTGGCTATTGTAAATAATACTGCAATGAACATAGGGTACATATATCTTTTCAAATCAGTGTTTTCATTTTCTTTGGATAAATACCTAGAAGTGGGATTGTATGGTAGATCTATTTTTAGTGTTTTGAAGAGTCTCAATACTTTTTTCCCATAGTGACTACACTAATTTGCAGTCCCACAAACTTAGTGGTTCCCTTTTTGCTACATCCTCACCAACACTTGTTATTTGTTTTCTTTTTAATAACAGCCATTCTGAATGGTGTGAGGTCATATCTCACTGTGGTTTTGATGTACAGTTCACTGATGATTAGTGATGTTGAGCATCTTTTCATATGTTTGTTGGCTATCTGTATGTCTTCTTTAAGAGAAATGTCTTTTCATGTCATCTGCCTATTTTTTTTTATCTGATTGTTTACTTTGTGATTATTGAGTTGTATAAGTTTCTTATGCATTTTGGATATTAACCTCATATCAGATATGTCATTTGTGAACATATTCTCCCATTCAGTTTGTTATCTTTCATTTTGTTGATGGTTTCGTTCTCTTTGCAGCATTTTATTTTTATTTTGATAAAGTCCCATTTGTTTATTTTTGCTTTTGTTTCTCTTGCTCAAGAGGATATATCCAAAAAAATATTACTCAAACTGATGTCAAATAGTTTATTACCTATTTTCTTCTAGGAGTTTTATGATTTCAGGCTTTACATTTGCATCTTTAATCCATTTTGAGTTGATTTTTGTATATGGTGTAGGAGAGTGATCCAGTTTCGTTTTTTTTCTTTTTTTCTTTTTTCATTTGCATATACCTGTCCAGTTTTCCCCACACCATTTGTTGAAGACACTGTCATTACTCCATTGTAAATTCTTGCCTACTTTGTCAAAGTTTAATTGACCATATAAGTGAGGGTTTATTTCTGCGTTCTCTATTTTATTCCATTGATCTATGTTTGTTTTTGTGCTGGTAATATACTGTTTTGACTATTATAGCTTTGTAGTATAGTTTATCAGGGAGTGTGATACCTATAACTTTGTTCCTCTTTCTCAAGATTGCTTTGGTTATTTGGGGTCTTTTGTGATTTCATGTAAGTTTTAGGATTATTTGTTCTATTTCTGAAAAAAAATGCTATTGGTATTTTGATAGAGATTACACTGAATCTGTAGATTGCTTTGGGTAGTTTTGTCGTTTTAACGATATTAATTTTTCCAATCCATGAGAATGGTATATCTTTCCAATTATTTGTATCTTATTCAAATTCTTCCTTCGAGGTCTTATAGTTTTCAGAGTTAAAGTTCTTTCACCTTCTTGGTTAAATTTATTCCCAGGCATTTTATTCTTTTGATGCAATTGTAAATGGGATTGTTTTCTTAATTTCTCTAGCTAATCATTCATTATTAGTGTATAGAAATGTAATATCTAGCCTTCTTAAGTTGAATTATTTTTTTTCTTTTGCATTTAGACTCTTGCATAATATGTATTGAATAACTTTTGGGGGAGGGGTAAAATTAGAAATACAGCACTAAAATTTACCTTCCTGCAGTGTGGCATGGCTTACTCCTAAGAGAAATAACATAATATTAAAGCATACATTTTGTTTTAAGTTGCCAGAGTGCTTAAAATCTTCCTCCAACAGACTTAATATGGTTTGGAAAAGCATATTTCAGATTTGTCAGAAAAGATTATTATATGTCTGCTCACCGCATTATGTCTAGATGGCCTTTTGGTTTTAATGCTGGGAAGTACTCTTCTTATATTTCAGAGTTTAAGAGCTTTTGGGAACAGCAACCTCATGCGTTCTTGATGAACATGTTATATACTTGGAAAATTATGTGGATTAATATAAACTCAAGATATATATCAAGACAAAGGGTTTAATGTAGAAAACATCAAGATGGTCATAAAAGATTCCACACTCCTGGCATTCTTACACAAATTTGTGTATTGCAAACAAAACAGAACAATTCTACTTTCAGTTTCCTTGTCTCTAAAACTTTCTTTCATTAGAGTTTCATGGATCCTGAATTTTGTATCTTTTTTTACTGAACCTTTATATGAGGTATTTACCTTACAATAACCTCTCCATACATTTTAAAGTATAGAGGAAATAGCATTTAAGACAATTTATCACAAATCTTAGGAGTCCATTGAAATGGAGAGGACATGAAATAATAGAAGTAGAGCTCTCTTTCATGCCTGTAACAACACCTTTCTTACTTGAGTTTCATGGGAAAAATAAGGATGACATGCTTGGTGTAAGAAATACTAGACTAAACAGAACTGAGCAGAGTACTGAAGCTTTGCTATTTGTTTCTCTATTTGATAAACTTTTATTAATATTTAGGATAGGCACAGAGACCAAAATCCATCAAACTGACCAAACACGTCAACAGTTAATCAAAGAGTCCACAAAAAATAAAGACAGGAGTGATGCTTTATGGATGATGCCTGCATTTCAAGAATTGCCATCCAACATTTTCTTTCTTTTTTTAATCCCCTTCAGAGATCATTTTAAGATAAGTGATTTTCAGAATTGCAAAGTAACTGTAGCTTCAGAGAAGCATTTTAAAATTAGTTTACACCTATGTATCATTATCTTTCCCTACTCCTCAAATTTCCTCCTTATGAACACACATATTTTTTTAATCTTGTAAACACTCTGTTTTTTTTAACCTAAGTAATTGATATTTACTACACAAACATTATTTCCAACCACCAGTAACACACCTTCATAATGAATTTCAACTAGAGTTTTAAACACTAACTAATGCGTCATGCACCATATGACTGTCCTAATGAAGGGTATGTACATGTTTGCATATATATGTATATGTGCACGTATGCGTGTGCTTATGTGTGTATTTTCAAATTTGAAAAGAATTTCAATAACCTCCTATGTCAATTCCTCTACTATCCAATCCCAAATGTACTAATCTATTAATTGTAACATAAGTACTAAAAATAAAAGCTTACTTTAGTCACTTTCTCACCCACTGACCAACTTCCTTTTCAGCCTGGTATGGTACGGTTATTTTCACCTCTTGAGAATTTATAATTTCATTTATATAGCCTAATAACTAAGCTAAAAAGACTAGGGCAACTCTGCAGAGAATTCAGTAAAGTAATTGTTGAGAAATGACATTACGTTTTCCTTTTCCAGGTTGAGCAAGAGGAAGGGTTTCAGCTGTTGTTCTAGAGGCCTCGGTGGGATTGAGGGCTGAGATGCCTTCTGGCTTACCTGATCAGAGGTCATGCTGGAAACTTCCAAGTCACTCATAAGAATACAGACCAAAATTAAGCTCTTAATTGCAGAAAGTATAATACAAGTAAGAAATATCAAAGCAAAGAGGGTGTGGAGTCTCAAAGTGCCAGTGGGGAGAAAGGTGTGCCATGGGAGAAAGAGAGGAGCACCCTGGAGAAGTTCCTTCCAACAAGCTCAAGGAGCATTTTATTGAATTCTTTGGTCCATGGGTGTTGGCAAACCCTGTGGGCCTCATGGCAATGAGAAAGGGCAATGAGAAAGTTGACTACCTGCAAAACTAGTTAGACCTCTTTTTGATGGACGGGACTCAAGAACCAACCAGGTTCTACCGGTATTACACTTTCACTCGCAAGTCAAAGTTTCTTGACTCATTTTGTCTCTTTTCTGGAGACTGGGGGCATCTGCCAAAAAACAAAAAATTGATTGTGCATTCATCATTGGTATTTTTAAGATATTCTAGAAAACACCAAAGCAACAGGACTTCAAATCAACAGTCAATCCAATGCCTACTCCCAGTGTCTGATGCCGGGGAACGTTGGTATTGTGGAGATGTGAGCTAAGAGTCTTTTCCATCAATGGGTGTATATGAGAACAAAGAGTGATGGTAGTGAACAAGTTTGAAACATCATATTCAGTAATTAAATGACTTTAGAATTTGTGTGAGATCATCATTTATAAGGCTATTTCAATTAACTTATTCAATTAAATTATTCCATTTCAAAGGAAGGATGAGGTTTTTTTTAATACTTATTAAAAGGGGACATAAGAAAAAAGTTGAGAAACATATTTCCTGTTTTATATAGGCATAGTGCTAAATGCAGTGATTTTCTAGTCTACAAGTGTAGATCAAGGTGGAACACAGACTGTTACAGTGTATGGAGCTGGCAGCTGAGAGTTACAGTGAGGAAGGCGGAACCATAGTGGTCTCTTGGCCATGCTTCTTAAGTCATCTTCATCACCAGTAGAATATTGTTGCTTGCTATCACACTGCTTCTTTTTCATGTACTGGAAAAATACTTCTAAAGGAATTTATATATATATATATATGTACACACACATATACCATGGTTATACCATATACCATGGTCTATAACCATATAGACCTATGGTTAATCATAACTTTAACTTACGCTTTTTAAAATTACAGTTGACATTCAATATTATTTTATATTAGTTTCAGGTGTACAGCACAGTGGTTAGACATTTGTATAATTTACCAAGTGATCCCCCTGACTAGGCTAGTACCCACCTGGCACTACACATAGTTATTACAATGCTTTTAGTGCAGAATTGTAACTATCAAATTCATCTGGGGTACCCACCAATCCGGGCACTTCATACTCAGGGCTATAGGCAGCACTCCTGAGTTTGTACTCATGGAGCTCATTAAAGTACAGAGAACATGATGGAAACAAACAGGTACAAGTACTGTATAGTACCTTTGGCCCTATGCAAAGTATACAGACCTAAAGCTGGAAGAAGAAATATTTATTGAAATACTTACATACTTCTGGACTTATGTGTAGGCAATAAGTGAAGAAGATAAAAGTGGAAATACAATAGGTTTTGCAAAAGCTTTGTAAGACACATTTTTTTTTTCTTACATCTTACCTCTGAAAATCATTTACACATATTTATAGAAAAATGTAAAAATAATTTTAGACCAAATGTTATGGATAAAATGTTTAATAAATCAAGTATTATATTAGAATTTAGGCTGAAGATGTTGATGTTACGTTAGCTTTTGTGAATGTCTACAGGGATAACTTTGACAAGTTAAGGGATGATAGTAAGGAATGATAACAAATTATTATAGATTTTATGGCCTATAATTGACCATTTTCAAAACTTGTGATCTAAACATTTTATCTGTGAGTTACAGATAGGTATCTCACTTTTTTATTAAAAAAAAAAAAAAACCCTTCAGAATAGAGATTTCAAGGATCCTTTAGCGGTAGAATCAGTAGTTAAAATTCATATCCTCTGTATCACACTAAGAGGCAGAGATTAATTTACAGCTAGACATCCCAAATTTCAAGTCAGTTTCCTTCCAGAAAGATCAGTGCACCAAATGAAAATACAAAGTATTTTACTGTATAGTATATCATTGATTGAAGAATAAATGGAGGATTTATTTCTAATAGCTTTCTTTCCTCTTCACATTTAAATAAATAACAAGGAACGGAAAGGAAGTTCTACTAAGTGTCTTGGTGACAGTTGCCAAAAGCAATGATCCATATTTCTAAAAAAAAAAAAAAAAGGGACAGTGGTAACTTTGTTCAGCTAGTAGATAAAATATGTTTAATTTTTATTTTAAAAATAAGCATTCCAAAAAATAAAATAAGCATTCTAACATGAGCATCTTTCTTTCCCAATGAACCTTGGTATACTACTCTATGTATTAACCATCCTTACTGTTAAGTAGGGAAATTGCAAAATTTCTTCTACATGTCCTTATATTTACCACTATTTCAAAAGCAGAAAACAAATTCTGAGATAGCTCAATCTAGCAACTGTTGAAATACACCCACCAGAAGAAAACAATGGTAAAGTATAAAATAATTTACACATGTGTTGAGACAAGAAAGGAAGTATGTTCTGTGTTTTGGAATTTAAGATGGCAAATGACTTTTTTAAAGTTTTTCTTTTTATTATTTTTAAATTATGGATTCACAGGAAGTTACAAAGATAGTAGAGAGAAGTATCATGTGTCTTTCATGCCTTTCCTCTAATGGTTACATCTTATAGAACTGCAAAAAGATCTCTTCCCTCTTGCTACCTTTTTATAGCATCTTCCTGCCACTATGCATAATCTCCAGCAACCACTCATTTGTTCTCCATCTCTATAATTTTGTCATGTCAATAACATTACATAAATGGAATCATATAGTATGTGATTTTTTTTAGAGATTGTTTTACTTTTTTCAATTTTTCACTCAGCATGATGCCTTTGAGATTCACCCAGGTTTTTTCATTGTGAATAGTTCACTCCTTTTTATTGGAATAAATGTTCAGTACTACCAGTCTTGGGGGTGGAATGAGAAGTGTATATTTAGTTTTTCAGAAAACTAAACCCTTTTTCATAGTGCCTGTACCATTTTACATTCTCACCAGCAATGTGTGAGAGCTCCAGTGTCTCTGCATCCCTGCCCATATTTGATAGTATTCTTTAGCTGTTCTAATAATGTGGTAATTTCTCATCGTGGTCTCAAATTATATTTCCCTAATGCTAATGATTTTAAACAGTTTTTTATGCATTTATTGTCACCTGTATATCTTTTCAAAGAGACTATATCTATTTATTTTAATTATATTTATAGGATACCAATTGATATCACAGGGTACCAAGTGATTTCTTCAAGTATTATGTGTATATCTTAATTTAATATGTTAATTTTCCTGCTGAGGGTCCTTTGTGACACAACCCCAGGAACTGTATAGAAAATTACACATACCATTCTATAATTAATAACCATTAGTGAGTTTAAGAAACACTTTCAAAACAATTAGTAAAGCTACATAGGTTTCAGGTATAAAATTGTGCAATAAATCACCCAATAAAGTTTAGTTAAAAAAAAAGAAAGCTTTCAAAACAGTAAAAAAGTACAAATAATATAAAATCCTCAAACAAAATAAAACAAAAAATGTAAATCCTTTATGTGTTCTGTAAACTTTAAAATAATAAGTACACTTACAATTGTAAGAGAATACAAAGTAAAGACTTGTAATGTTTTGTCTGAAAAAAGCATTTGTACAGAATAATATGATATAATGAATATACTTATAACAATCAGAAGGTGAGAAAATATTATTTAATCTAATTATATTTCTACATAAGATTAATTGTTCAAGTACCTTTATCTTTTTTTAACAAACTTTTTATTAACAACATAATGAAAGCTACTGAAATGTCTTGACACACAATGCAATAAGCAAACTTATCACAGGGAAATCATGATAGCTATTGAAACTATATTTTGAAAGCAGTTAACAATTTTCCTGAATAATTGAATTAACTTGGGTGAAATTATTCATTCAACCAATATTTACTAAGCTCCCACTATATATCTTTATTAAGCAAGTACGGTGCAAGACTCTTGGGATTCATGGACAAATAAAACATATTCCATGATTTTAAGAAACTTAAAATATAATAGAAAGAAACTGAATTGTAAAAAGCTCAAATGCACTAACATTTATTTGAAAAATTTAAAGAAAAATAATGACATCTATGGTCCAGAACGGTAACTCTCCGAACTTATAACAAAACTATTCTGAATATTTATTTGATTGTGTTCACTTGAATGGTGCTTTGATTTCTAATTTATTTTATTTGGAAACTGTTTTAAATTCATGGGGAAAAAAAGCAAATTGAGAGAAAGATGAAAAGAGATGGTAGTTGAAAGCAGCATTCTGCACCTAATAATTATGAATTATATGACCTGTTTATTTTTGCTCTATCAATTTCTTCAAAACATTTTATTGGTTCTGGCTAATGGAAATGCTGTGTATATCTGTTGTGCACTGTAAATATTTACATATTTCAATTATTTAATAACTAAGTGCTGTACAGATACTAGATTACATATGAGAGCTAATATAATGGCATATTAGAAAGTGAGATAGTATTCTAACATTAGAATGTGGATAGTCATTTCCCATAAATTTGATATATTTCTGAGATGGAAAACCCCAAGAAAGGAAAAGTACATGCATAAAGTAATTGTGTTCCTTATACACCTGGAGATATTTTTACAGGGAGAGAATGGGAAGAATTGTTCCTAATTCTACTCAGGACTGAATATGAAGATGTGAAATTAAAAAATGCTATTTGTATAGAAGATTTCTTGAGTGTCACATTTGAATGGGATAAAGTGTGTTAAAAATATCCACCTCTCTGAAAAAATATCTGAAATGGAGTTTTCCTTTTAAAGGCCTAATGAGCCGGGAAGATGGACTGGATTCCTTTTCTAATCTCTAAATTAACTCATATTTCTTCCCTGTGAGAATAGCACCTCCTCTTCTCCCACCCTTACCCTGATCAAGTGAGGTAGCTGGCATTCTGTGACTGCTTTCTTAATGTTAATACCATAATAAACAGTGCCATCTACTGACTAAATTATATTAACTACCTCTCAGAAGTAGTAAATAGTCATGGGACTATAAATCCTACTATGATATTTGTCATATTTGTTTACATGAGTCCGTGTTATATATTTACTTAAAGATACAGGAAATGTAGATGTCATCTGTCTTGATCTTCTTGGTATTTTTTTTACATATAAGACAGAGATCCAAAAAGATCAATCAATTTGCCCCAAATTTTGACACAGTATTTTAAAATGAGCACCACTGTGAACTGAATGAACCCTGGGAATAGAAGGAAATTTAATACTTCGGAGATGGAAATCAATCTGCAAACTTGTTGATCCATTAGGGGAAAAGTCTGACAGATATGATTAATGACAAAAGTATGAAATCAATATAGCAAGGTAAGTGGGGAAACTGATGATGTAAAGTTTTGGGAGAAGGAAATGCTCACATGAAGGCTTAGGTTAAAAAATGAAAGGAAACACTTAAGGCTATTTTGTTCTCTTTGTAACAGAGTGTTGTAATTTTGATGATTGTTATTGAGCTTGATTTGTCTCACATAAACATGATATATAAAATGACGCTATTTTACTTTAAGATGTAACCCATTGATACCAACTTATAGCTCGAGAACTAAAATAAATATAGTCATATTATATGTAATCTTTGGATTTATCACAATTAGGCAGAGCAAAAGAGAGTCAACTCAATGAAACCATTTTGCCATTATTAAGAGTTAAACCATGTTTCGTTTATATTTGTGCCCAAGACATAAGTTATCTCTCTATTAGGTCTCATCTAAATATTACATTCAATTGGGCTCATGGTTATATCCTTTGCAGCATTTCAGTGCAGTGTCTTATTCAAGCAAGGGAATTAAATATTTATGGAATGGAATACTGGTGGAAGGATATTCTATCTTCTCATTTAAGGTAGCAAATTATCAGACTGATTATTACAATAGACCCAGGTATTGTTATTTTTTTCTTTTAGGCTCATAGAAGTTTATATAAAACATGAGACTATTAGAAAATACACACCACATTAAAGAACTTAATGTCAACCAAAAGCAAAATTATATTAGAAAATATTTTCAATAAGAATACTCACATTTTATCCTGGTATCTTTCATCTTTTAAACTTAGCAGAAACTAAAAGCACTGAAAACCCAGGTTTGACTTTAATTTGAAACTATGTGAGTATATTGGGTTTCAGAAAGTGGCTTTCTTTCTCTGCTACCCATATCCCCAACATTTTTCCATGAGTCAAACTAGAGTCTTCTGAGGAATGAGAATCCACCAGAACTAAGATGCCAATGGTAATAACATAACTAAAGCACTGGATGAAAGTGCTTTCATAAGGGTCACACTGCACCGAAGGATGTACATGGCATTGAAAGTGATTTGGGAACTGAAAACAGGGACCTGTGCTGAGGGCATACAGCAAGTCTTCACAAAGATGTCATTTTGGCACAGGATCAAGGTGGAACCCAGAAGTGCTGACTGCAGCAACTGGAGCAAATTTCAAAACCACACAACCATTCAACAGAACACACAGATATTTGTTCTCTGCACATCTATATTGGGGTTTGGATAGGATTTCAAAATAGTTCACACTCAGCATCTTCTATTTCCAGAATCTTATTTGATGACCCCTTCTCTTTCCATTATTTGATCGGAAGACTTGGAGTATGTGACTCTTTCTACTTCATTTTCCTACTCATCTCAGAATTAAGTTTTATACTCTCCTTGCCACCTATGCTGTTGCATTTATCTTCTGTGCCCATTTCTACTTCATACTGACAGAAGTTTTAGACCCATTTAAATGATACTCATTTGTAGGCGACAAATGGAATCAAAATAAGACAGTATGAACCACTATGAATATGTTCCCCTTCCTTGCTACCTCTCCATCACTGTGAAACTCTCCAATACTCTGGCATCCAAAAGTAAATGACATGTCCAACCTGATTAACCAATATTCGTGGGCTAGTTACAAATTGCTTCATCTAAATTTGGCAGTTAATAAATTGATTTGGGATTTGATCAATTCTAAATTTAAGAAAGAGAGGGTGTGTGTGTGTGTGTGTGTGTGTGTGTGTGTGTGTAAAAGAGAGTAAAAGAAAAAGAGACACATTTATAAGACAATAGTAACAACCAAAGCAAAATATTCACTCTGAGAAGGTAAGATGCTTCATCTATTAACTCATTTTTTTTTAAAGCACAAATATGTTGTAAGGGAATTTTAAAATTTAGAATGCACCGTAAACTTTTCTATAAAGGCAGAGTATTTGCCATTTTCCAGGACATGGCACCATAATGACAGAAGTCCATTTTCAAATTCAGACGATGTCTTCCTAATATACAGGCAGAAGAGTTTTGCTACCATTAAAGCTCTGACGTGGGGTTTTTGTTTGTTTTTAATAACAGGTGAAAACTTAGTATATATTTGAAATACTCTGGCCCTTTCATGAGAAATTTCTTCAAAGACCATGCCTGTAACATTCCAGAGAGAGTAGCAATATCAACTGTCTATTTCATGCAGGTCATAATTGCTCATGATTTTAAAATTATATTAACTGAGAAAGAGAAGTAATTCCCCCCATATTTTATTCTTATTACTCTTCAAAGGTGATTTTTACTGAATCCAAAGGGGATTCTGTGAAAATTCTGAGAGTGAGTTGTGATTCTTAATGTGCTTGTTTTTCCTTATGGAATAACTTCTTTACTAGAAAAATTCTCTGTATTTGTACAGGGTCATGCTTCAAATTAGCAAATGCAATTCATGAAGGTAATTCAAAGTGAAGTTAAAGTATGTACAACAGTTATTTCCAGCGTACATACCAGGTGACTAAATGTATGACATACAGTAAGATCTAGCCAATTATCTAAGCAGCAAACAGCAAAGATCTAAAACATAGATTTTCTATTTGATTCATGTCCCTCCCTCAACAACCACTTTCTAGAGTAAATCTTGAAAGTTATTAAAAAGTACAGCAAAGAACCTGCCACTAACCAAATCAAAAACTAGTTCTGTGGATCTTGGATTAGTTCTAATCCCTACTGATTTGAGAGAAGTACATGTTCTGCCCACCTGCATCTCCTCGTAATTAATCATCTTTCTAAAGTGGCCTGAGGAGGACAGAACAGTGTCAGCTGTTGATTCAGCCACCTTAGTTCTTTAGAGCCTAATCCACTGAACTACCCTGTATATATATGTATATATCTATGTATAGAAATATATATATGTGCACATATATATGCATATATATGTAGGTATACACATATATATACATATGTATGCATATATACATATACATGTATATGTGTATGTGTATATATATACATATACATATATATGTGTGTGTGTGTGTGTGTGTGTGTATATATATATATATATATATATATATATATATATATATCCACCCACAGTTTTGAGCAGATCTTGACAGAGTTAAAGTATTAACAACCTTTTCTATTCTGTCAAATAGAGCTTGGATGCACATTTCAATTTACAGAATCCAGTGGCCCCGTCAGGATGGCTGTGCTCCAATGTACCACCTTCACACAACCTTTCCAAGCACACTTGGGATAGAGTCAGAGGCAGACAAGGGAAGACCATTCAGGGTAAATCTGACACTACTCAGGAGGAGGCACCGGGTTGTTCTCTCCCTGGTTCTTTAGTCTTTCCATCTAATACAGAGCCCTGGTTTGAAGACCTGCCTAATTCCTGACATCCCCCTTCTTCAGTGGCTGTATCTCCTTCACATGTTTCCCACTGCCATAGGAGGTCTTTTATAAGGAGTACAAAACATAATTTAATATTTTTCCAGATGACTTTTGAGAGTGAAAGGGTATATTAATGATGATACCAGGAAAATAGGCATAATCCAGGACTACACAAGCAAATCAAGGTATATGGATACCCCATTATAAGCCTTTGGAGTTTTAAGAAAAAATATGAAAAGACCAGTGCTGCTTGGTGGATACCTTCCCATTATTCAAAATCCATTCTTTTATGATTCTTTCTTGTCTTTCACTTCAATTGCTCCTTGGCAAAGGGATTATCCGTTTTATCCAGCTGTCAGCTTTGCAATTAATCTAGCTTACATTTACCACAAGTATATTATACGTACACTGTCTTACACACAGTAGGAAGGAATAGTAGGAATGAATAAACAATCAAGTAACATTGCTGATTTGCCAGAGTAATATGGATGTTCAAAACATTGAACAAAGTCTTCAAAAATATATTACCTAAAGTTTGCCCAGAATTACTTATCACAATTCATTTACAGTGTCCCTTTTATTCTTTCTAACAAAATGTCTAATGCAAATTAATGAATTATTAACATATTGTTCATTTAGAGAATCATCATTATCACTCAAAATTTAACATGTGGAGTTTTCTTCTTTTGCCTTGAATGTATTTCAAATATAAATTGTCTACTCTGCAATATTTTCCATTCTATATTTTGAAAGATAGGTTTTGAAAACATGATTGCATTTTCCATTGTATATTTTTTCTTCAGTTTCTAATGTTAGTTGTCCCATATCCTGTGCAGATATTTTGAACTTCTTTCAATTAAGTACTTTTGCTACTTTTAGAAAGTTATGTTTAAAAAAGAAGAAGAAATTCAAAACCACAGTGACATATCACTCCATACCTGTTAAGATAGCTATAGTCACAAAGACAAATAATAACAAGTATTGACAAGGATGTGGAGAAACTAGAACCCTCATATACTGCTGGTAGGAAAATAAAGTGGTGTGGCTGCTTTGAAAATAGTCTGGTAGTTCCTCAAAACGTTAAACATAGAGTTACAATATCATCTAGCCATTCCACTACTAGGTATATTACCAAGAGAAATGAAACCATATGAACACACAAAAACGTGTCATATACATGAACATTCACAGTAGCATTATTCATTCCTAAGAGCCAAGAAGTAGAAACAACCCAAATGTCCATCAACTAATGAATAGATAAATAAAATGTGGTATGTACATGCAGTTGAATGTTATTTTACAATAAAAGAAATGAAGTACTAATATATGCTACAACATGGATGCATCTAGAAAACACTGTGCTAAATGAAAGCAGCCAGTGACCAAAAAACATTACATATTGTATGATTCCATTTATATGAGATGTCCAGAATAGACAAATCTATAGAAACAGAAAGTAGATTTGTGGATGCCTGGGACTGGGGATGTGGGGAGGTGAAGAAATGACAGTTAAGGAGTACAAGTTAATTTCAGGGGTAATGAAAATACTCTAAAATTGATCGTGGTGATAGATGCATGGCTCTCTAAATGTACTCTAAATATACTAAAGCCAGTGAATTATACACTTTAAATTTTATGGTATGTGAATTACATTTCAATAAAGCTGTTTTTTTAAAAAGATAGTTAGAATATTGTATCTTGAAGAATAAAAGATGGGCACCAAAAAAAAAGACAAAATTAAAATAGAAGTACATAGGCATTTAAGCCAATTACTAGTTAAATCATGAAACATATAACTCAGTAAGGGGTGATTTCTAAAAAACACACACAAAGAAAGAATGACCCAAGTTCTTGGAATTTAACATCCAAGTTTAGTAGTGATATAAAGATAAATTGCCAGAGCTCTGATGGATTATCATAACTGGGAAAACCCTACTAAATTTATTCTTGTCCATTAAGCCAAAAGGCAGAAATGATAGTTGAAAATATAATGGCTGCTAATAGTATTCACATACGAACTTAGTTTTTCCTTAATGTAAGGTGGTGTTTATAAGTGTGACATAGGAAATTAAAACAGCTAGGGATTGACGCAAGACAATGTACTTTACTTCTCTAAGCCTTAGTCTCATCATCTATAAAAATATGTACTTTATAAAGTCGTTGTAAAACAAACAGAAATACCCTTGGCATATGATAAGCACCAAATTTCCTGTTTTTATTACTCCTACTTTAAAAAACAGACAGTCATAGCTTGAAGCATCTTTCCTCTGGCAATAGATTTCAGGCAAACATAAGGAAGTGAGCACAAATGTCTGCTGATGAGACTGTTGTGTCCAGTTGCTATGATTCCATCAGTGATGAGTGAGGATGAAAATCTATAAAAACACTCTTTAAGTTGCAAATGATACAGCATCTCATCCAATGGAAAATTATACTAGTCACTGACATTGGAGAACCATGAACCAGGGCCATGAAAACATTTCAATTCTCTGTGGATTAAGTAAATATTTGTACATATAATATTTCACTATTTGTTGTGTACTCTGATCTACTTTTAAATTTTAAAGGTTCATTTTCTATTTTGTTCTGCTTTGCTTTTAGCTCGGCAAGCGCTGGTTAATTTTTTTTTGCTTCCTTTCCAGGTTTTAGTGTCAGAAGAAAATCTAGGGACATCTCCATTGTATCCTCAGGAATAACTGATTATGCTGCTTTCAAGTTTCTTGGATTACTTACACAAACAATGTGTAACAAACACACAATGACACCACTGAGTTATACATTATTTTAACAAGAAATATATTATTTTCAATTTTGCGAAACAGTTGAACTGAATATTGGCATAAAATAATATTTAATTCTTCAAAATGAAAAGATCAACTCTTTTTTTTTTTTTATATATGCACTTTCTGAACTCCGTAAAGAAAGGAATATCTACTAACACAGTAGAGAGCAGTTTCAGTATAATACCACAGGTCAAGAGGACTAGATCTGAATCAGATACCAGGGTTTCATTTCTGCCTCCTGTCTGCTAACATGATTTTTGGAACTTATTTTTCTGTTCCTTGGTTTGATTAACTAATTGACAACAATAACAACAACATGCCAGCCTATTAGGGGTTCTTTATGTAAAAATTGTTTAACAGACTTGGCTTGTAGTAAGTGCTCAATAAAGGTGTTATCAGTTATTTTTTTACATAATTAGTTAAACCAAAAGGGCAATAAATCTCCAGATTTCTTTACATTAAAACATTGCACTTATTTATGACTATGAATTAGAAAACTAACCTTCATCAGAAGCAGGGATAGTGCCATATCAGTCTTTGCAATCTGTATCTACACGAGTGCCTGGTGTGGAGACCACACTGGATCAATACGTGTGGAACAACCCTCTCCAAGACAGGAATGCCTGGTTCCTGTCACTATCCAGTCTTAGGCTCAGACACCCTTTCTGGGACCACCCACGTAAAAGCAGCTCATCATCCTGATCATTCTCCACGTGCAGCATCTACTTTATTTTTCTCGCGTCTCTTACCAGGACTGGAAATTATCTTTTCCTTTATTTGTTTACTTATCTACTATTTTTTATTCTCCCCGCTACAATAAGAGGTTCATGGAACTCACAAAACTTGTTTGCATTTTATTTTCTATATCACAGAACAGTGTCATCACAGAGCAGTGTCAGGAACAAGGTAGTTTCCTGCAAATTTCTGTCAATGGAAGGAATTTATTTCTGGATGAAAATGTAGTTTTGTGACATGAAGCAGTGAATTGCAAAGAGAAGATAATTCCCATCTTTCCATCTTGTTGTACTTTGGGTTTTCTGGGAAGCCTGTTTTGTGTTTGGGATGCTTATCAGGGAGTGTCCTTGGGGTCAATACCTGTGGAGGGGGAGGAGAAAACATAGGATTGACCAGGGCAGAAACCTCGCTATGATGTGGGCCAGCAGCCTTAGCCAACACCTCAGGGAACTCTGGAGCTGAAATGGTTCATCAGAGTTTTCCCCATGTACCAAAATGGCCAAATGGCAGTGCTTTTTTAAAAAATTTCTGCGTCAACCAGTCACTGTCTTTGGATCACCCACAAAAGGGCATGATCTTGGCAAAGAGCTTTCTTGTCTGCACCTGAGGTGATTCTGGAAGGGACCACAGCTCCAGGCTATGAGCGACAAGCCTTCCTTCCCACAAGGGGGATCTGGGTGGTACATCCTCACGTCCACAACACATTCTGCATTTCTCGTTCTTTCTTTTACCTGTTTCACTCATTCACTCAACAAATATTAATATGTGTTTTCCATGTGCCAGTCACAATCTCAATGAACCAAACAAAGTCCTTGTCCTTAAGGAGCTAATATCGAAAGGGAAGGAAAACAATAAACAAAAACTCATCATAATAATTCAGGAAATTATGAAATATTATGAAAAAAAACACTTCAGGTTAAGGTGAGGAAGTGATATTTTATCTGACATTTGAAGGAAGTATGGGAGAAAATCATGTTTACGTCTGGACAAAGAGCGTACCATGCAGAAGCAACAGCAAATGTGAGATCAGAGAGGTAGGCGGGGGCTAATTTATGAATTGTATTCTAAAGTTCAAATTTTGGAAAGTTAGATTTTGCTTCAGTAGTTTCCTGAATTTCTGCCCCAAAGTTACTCTTTTATCCTGACAGGGGATACTTAGTTTGGGTTTTGATGATTTCTCCTATTTATATGTTGTACCATGGACTTATTTGGCTGTTTATAAGCAAGGGGCAAGAAAAGCCTCTGTAACCAATGATTGTAATTTTACTTCACAGCTGAAGTCTCCCAGATGTTTGCTCTGTTTTCCACTTTCCTGAAAGTGGCATTTAGATGCATCTGCTTACTGAATCAACATTTTACATTTCATTTACCTTTCCTTGGAGGACTTCTGTTCTTTTGAGAGTTTTTATTTTTACTTTTCCTTCATATTCTTAGTATTGGTTATTTGAGATGGATGTGACATCTAGCCTGGTGCATAATACCCTATAAAATTTGTCACAAGACCAGAATTACTGCTAGACAAAATGAAAACAAAAAAGGCCATGTTATGTACTAATCAGAGGGGAAAATGAGTCATTCCTCCTAATATTCTTTGAGAAACCAGGTGGTTTTATCATAAATATTCTACTTTAACATATGTAAGCCATTATGCATCACAAAGGAGACAGGCAAACAAGATCAAAGTTGTAATCTTCAATTTGTATCAACCAACAACAGGAAAGACAGAACACAGGATAGGATCAGGTATCCTCAGAGCCTAGAGGAAGCTAATCCACTGAATTGCAGTCAAACATCTAGTTTCCAACACTTACAGCAGCCCAACAAGAACAAGCATGAGCCAACCTCAGCTGGAGTGGTTTCTCTAGCATCTGAGTTCACCACTACATTTTCAATTTGCCCTAATGGCCCCCAGAAGGATGGTTCTGGCAGTAATGGCAACTCCTTCTTATACTTTGCATGAAGCATTAAACTTTACACCAATGCCAGTGGACGTTCAGAATAACTCTCATTTAAGGAGTAGAAATAAGGAAAGCAATACAAAATGAGTGGAACTATTGCATGGGATTGCACTGAATTAAGAACAAGAGAATAATTTCTTACCAAGCAATGAAAGTAACCAATCCCTGAAAGTAGGAAAACGGTGCACTGGAAGACTATTTCATCCTCATCTCCTTTCATAAAAGGGGACAGAAAATTTATCTTTCTTTGAGGGCAGAGTAAGCACAGTCTGATACACCCTCAAGGGCCCTAATATGAGCTGGAGAATGTCAAGATCCATGTAAAGGCAATAAAGTCTTCAGCAGCTGCCCTGCCAGTTGCCTTCTAACTGCTGACATTTAACACATTTAACATCTTACTTTTGCTCTCCTAGGAGGAAGATGAATATAGGGATTAGAATGATATTCCATTCATCCACAGATAAGAAATGAATGACTGGGGCCAAAAGAGATTCACAAGGCACTCAGACAAAATTAAAAGCTCAGGTAACCAAGACAACAGTGCAATGGGGTCTCAGAAATCCTAAATTTCTATTTCTCTTGCTTTCCTTGTGTGCCTTTATTTTTTTTTTTTTTAATTTGAACTTGCCTCTGATTTCTAAATCTTTTCTTGCCTCTGGGTTTCCATGTTAGATAAGATGCTCACAGGTTAATACAAAGAAATGAAACAGTGATATGGCCTGGAGAGTTGAGAACTTTATTGCAGTGTAGGGCACATAGATATGCATAAAATGAATTTGATAGATGAAGAGAAAATGGAAATGCCAATCAGAAGGAAAAACAGGAGAATGCTGTATGCACCAAATAGTTTTTGCTGAGGAGAAACAGTGTGTGTGTGGCAGAGCTGGGTATATGGTGAAAGGTTGTTGGTGATCTTGCAGTGGCAAAGAGCCTTAGTGTGGATAAAAGCTATCCTTAATCTATGTGTATGTACTGCATCTCTGTATTTTTTCCTTCTCAACATTGTTGCAATGTAACTCTACTCTTTAGCCCCATTGATAAGTCCAGTCATTTTCTGCAGCTCTGAGACGAGCTGAGTTCTTGTAATAAAAGTTTTGGATGGGTTTGGAGAAGAAATAAACAAGAATCTTCTTTTAGTGACTGGTCTATAAAATATAAAATTCAGGTACTATGAAGAATTCTTTGCAGATGACTGAAATGGTTCTATTAAATAAAGAACAAAATTTATTAGAAAGATACTGAGGACATAACACAATCATAGGAACAGATGAAAAACTTTGGGAAACATAGGGACCTGAACCTAGTCTCAAGATCTCCGGGACCATCTCTTTAGAGAGCTGCAATTAGAAGACTCAGATCCAGTCACTTTTTTCTTCATTTATCTGCCCTCAGGATACAAACTTCCACGTTGAGAGTGTGATTGGCCTAGCTTGAAAAACAAATCAACTGATGTAGGGTAGGATGAAGGATGGGGAATGATGGGGGGTTCCTATGATTGCCATTCCAGCAAAAGCATGTGGAATGGAAGAGAGTTAGACAAACGACAATAGGAAGAGTGTTAAGAGATAGGATTAAGCTCCCAAACTCATCCTAGAAAAAGAGCTACATACCTTATTGCTGAATATCACTATGGTCACCATGAAGTACTCCCCTTGGGAAGCTATGCACTGATGCCAGTGCCTAGTCCACCCTTCAAAGCAATTTTGGAACTCTTTTTCTGGCATGGCCATCAGAACTGTCATTGTATTACGCTTGATGTCCTGAATGTCATCAAAATGTCTTCCTTTCAATATTTCCTTTATCTTTAGGGGTGAGATCAGGTGAGTAGGGAGGGTGTTCCAATACAGTCATTTGTTTACTGGGTAAAAACTCCCTCACAGACAGTGCCGTGTGAGCCAGTGCATTGTCATGATTCAAGAGTCATGAATTGTTGACAAAAAGTTCAGGTCATCTAACTTTTTCATGCAGTCTTTTCAGCACTTCCAAATAGTAAACTTGGTTAACTGTTTGTCTAGTTAGTACAAATTCATAAATAATAATCCCTCTGCTATCAAAAATAGGTTAGCAACATTGTTGCAACTAGTTTACAAACTTAATTGTCAGACCCCGTACACTCAAAGGAGGGATGCTCAGAATATCAAAACCAGATGGGTCCATTATAATTTGGGAGCTGACAGTGTTCATGTTTTCTATCATGATAACAAAAGAAGTGCAGCATAAAAAGGAAGTTTAGAAGGAGGGGGATAGGAAAGAAGAAAGAGAGGAAAAAAATGAAAAATTAAAAATGTCAGGAATTTTAAAAGATGTTGGGTTTGCAACACAAGGCACTACTGCAAATTCTTGGCACACAACTATTTGAAACAGAGAACATAGCAAATGATATATCTATTTTTCTTTGAAATAAAACATTGAAATGGCTTTGTGTCATGGAAAATTTTCTTGAAACTTACTCTGGTAACACTGTTTAATTATGTAGTCTGTGCCGATTTCCCCCCTTTTCTAAGTTTTACAATCCCAAACAATACTTAAACTGAGTTAATGGCAAAAATAAAGACTAGGTCATTCTGTAAAGATTTTTTCCATTACTACAGAGTTAATTGAAAAGGGCCCATCTTCATTTCTCCTCAAAGGCAGATAACACATGGGACACATTTGCAAGGTCCTTATTGAAAGCCACTAGTGAATTCAAGTGTCATCAGTCACTCCACCCTGACCCAGAACTTTTAAAAGTTCTGTTTTTATTAGCTTTGTGCCAGTTAAAATAATGGACTCATACAATTTTCTTAGAAGATTTACTTTATATTAGTGTAAAAGAAATTGTTTAACCTAATTTGGTGTTTTCATTTAATTTTTTCCATTGTTCCTGTTTTTTACATGCAAAATATATTAACACTTTGACCCGCCTTATTGCTACCTCCTCATAAAAATTATATTATAATGCATGGGAACAATATAAATGTTCATCAATAAGGCAGTGATTAAATGAACTATGATTTATGTGCATATGGAATACTATGCAGAAGTTAAAAAGAATGCGGCAGCCCCATCTGTGTTGTCAAGAAATGAAAATTTTTTGCTGAGTAAAAAAAGCAAGTTACAGAACATATACTTTCTAATATAATTTATATAAAAAGTAAACAAAAGTAAAATTATATATATGTAATATTATATATGTAAAATAATATATGTAAAATTATATATAATTATATATAAATATATATATATATATATATATATATATATATATATATATATATATATATGGACATGGAAGGATTTGCATCTAGGGAAGAGACTAGAATGGCCATAGTAAAAAAAAAAAGTGAAAATTTGCAGAAGTTAAAAAGAATGAGGCAGCTCCACAGGGATACAGATCCAACTGCTTTTTGATATTATCTGACTTTTAATGGGAATGTACTATTAGCACAATAAAAAATAAGTTTAAAAAATCTTAAAAGAATTATCTAAAGAGGTTAAAAAAACTAGTAAAACAACATGAGTAGTTGCCTTCATTACCACAAATCCTTAATTAATTCAAGCTCACTCTAATCAACGTGCAACTATTCTGTCTTCCTAATTAGATTTGTTTATAGATGTAAAGGGTCAGTTCCCTCAGTTCAATGTGTAGCCCCTTATCACTGAGTGTATTGCCATGGTTCAGGTGGGGTCAGAGCTCCAAGAATCAATGCTTGCTGAAGTTCTACATATTTGTTTAGTGATTTTGCCTTATTGCATGCCAGAAGCTGGAAGTTTTAGTTCTCATTGAGAGAACACAGGCATTCTCAACAAACATAACAGAGAAATCAATAACAAACTCCTAATGAGCAGCTACTATGTGCTAGGCAAAACAATAACTGCTTTGAATATATAAATCTTGTTTAATAGTCTTAACAAGCCAGTGAAGCATGTCAGATGGTGCCAATCCTTTGTAAAACTGTACCCAGGGAGCCTCTTAATTCTTATTATAAGCCTTATAATTCGTATTTAATTGATAAGGGACGGGCCCTAAGCATTACTTTGGTTCAAAAGCTCCCCTTTCCTTCCAAGTGTCAAGAGAGTTGACAATCAGCCAAGTAGGTGTCATCAATACCCCATTTGTCAAAAGGAAAACATGCCACAAAGACTAACTCAATAAATACTCAAGGAGGCCAAATCTAACTCCAAAATTTGAGTTCTTAAAGTATGTAGTGGTAAAAGCATCTTTTGGACTAGAAACATGTGGATTCAAGTGTCAATAAGTGTTGGCGGTGGGCAAATAATTTAACACATTTAGTCCTCAAGTTTACTCAGCTACAAAATGGGCATAATAGAGACTACTTCACCATGCTTTTGCGAGGGTTATCAAAAATAAAATGAATGTAACACAGTGTCTGCAACATGATAGCTGCTCAATAAATTGTAATTGGTATTACTACTACGGAAGCATCAGTATTATTAACAAGCTTGGATAGATGGATAGAGGAAATATCCATCTTGCCACGATTTGTTTATTTCTTTGTTGCTGTGAGATGCTGCTATTTTTCTAGCACATAAATATTTAATTAGCACAATACAATACTATCATAATTTAGATGCTACTTATCCTAACTTGGGACCTTGAAATATCTCTTTGACTTCCTAATGTTTAAGTATTAAGTTGAAAGCCTTATATTCAGAACACGGTTTTAGACAAAGCCTGAGATTTTATGTAAGTGAAGCCTGAAGCTCATCCTGTGGAAAGTGTCTGCTGGAAACATTATATGTTATGTGACACATGTACTACATTACCCACTGATGTAATTGGCATTTCCTTGCTTTTATTGGTTTCAGTCTGACCTTTTATGAAACTGGTCTCTTTTGTTGTCGTTAATTTATTTGAAAGATAATGTGGTCTGAGAATAGACCTGGAGCCAAGGAGAGCCATAGTTCTAATCCCAGCTCTACAGTTGCTCTCATGGAGGTCCTTAAAAATTAAGAATTCTAAGATCTTTACATAAGAGTGAATAAAATTAGGTAGCAGTTTGGGTAACATTCTGAGAAATAAGATGTAAAAATATGAAGATCACAAACTAATGAATTTTGTCTGCGATTGTTTATGTTTGGCATCATATTTCCAAAAAGGCAGTGGCATCTGGGAAGAGTAACTAGTCTGAAAGAGCGGTCCAGTCTTTCTGTCAATTAAAGAAAAGACAAATCTTTGCTCATTGAGAAAAAAATTCTACTCTGGATGTGTACAGCAATAGAGAGGTATAATGTTTGTGGCTTACATGACGCAACATGAATAGTTTTAATGCATAGCAAGTCATATGAAGTTGTCCTAATTTCCTGAAGCACGGATTCGTTGAATACCTTCAGCACTTTTAACTGCAGTGTCTTGTGTAATTTCAGTAAAGTTTAGAAACATTGGCTGGTGAAAATGATGTTCTTGATTTTGTACTAGTATGAAAACATAACTACATACGTTCATATTCCACTATCACATCTCTGCAATTGTTACATGTGCAGGCATTGCTGTTCACCTGGTAAATACAGGTGAGTGAAAAAAATAGTAATCAGTGTATCTCAGATATACCAAAAATTAAAGTTTCCTATTCCGTGTCAATATGTTTTTATCAATGACTCAAAATGAAAATCAAGGAACATAGAAAAACTGATTTCCCGATTATTCTAAATATTTAGCATTTTATCAATTTACAGAAACAGAACATACTTTAAAAACTTTTTACCTAATTAGTACATTTAAACTTTGTGAAATAAAGTGTAAAATCTAGTTAACATTATTTATATTTATTTAATAAAGGCATTAAATTAAGAACAGTACCAAATTACTGCTTTTTGCCTTCACTTGTTGAACTGAGATTACACATTTTTTAAAATTTGAGTGTTAAGTCTCTCTTCCCATCCTTTCTCATTTCCCCATACTGCAACTCTAATTGCTTCAAGAACATGAACTAGCTTTGTAAAATAATGTTTTGCTGACACAAATGACAATAATTTAAACATAGATTAAATTTCACTTTCTAATCTTAAGGGCTTTTTTTAAAAATAGAAATTTGTTTGGAAAGTAATAATTTGGTGTTTACTGAACCTCAAACATTTAGAAGGAATCTTTGATCTCTTGTCCACTCTCATAAATCTCTCAGCAACAAACCATGTCTTAGTAACATAAAAAATCAGGGTCACAACCTTTCCCTTCACTGCTCAGAGAATTTTCTCTATGGTAGATCTTTTTAAAAAAGCATCTATCGAAAACCCCACAATATCTTCTTGAAATTATCATAATGCTTTAGTCTTCAGGATAAGCAAAAGTAGGAAATTAAAAAAAATAATAAAAAAAAAGATATTCTTAAAGATAATTTTATTTGGTAAATTCAATTCATTCTTCTTTTGATTTTTTTTTTTTTTTTGAGACTGTATGAAAGATCAACTATTTTTTTTTTTCACTTCTTTCTCTGTCATGAATCTGTTTTTTATTGCAGAAATGATTAAATATATTCAAAGATTATCACAAAATTTCCTGATAATTTTGGGGAAAACGAAAACAAAAAATTCTGTAAACTATGTTATACAAATAATGAACAACATGGTTTCTATTACTTTCTTTGTTTGTCATTTGGACAACTCTGCCCATTTATCTTCCTCTAAACTGAGACTCTCATGAAAAAACTCCCTCATTCTCACCACAACTGTCCACAGAAACACTGGCAGCTGGGTCAATAGAGCAAATGATACACACCTGGGGGAGGAACATAGTTCAAGAATCATGTTTAATGTGTGTCTACTTTAATTAGTCTCATTATTTTAAGTTAAATAGATATAGGAAATCAAATATGATTAAGACAGACAACAAGAACTGCTTTTGAAAGATTTTTTTTCTTTACTCTTTGGTTGCATCACTTACTCAACTACATACTTGCTCCAATTTAAGAATTTTTCTTATGATGTTTTTGAGGAATTTGTAGCCATTAGCTAAAAATTTTATTGTTTCATAGTTAAAAGCAACTAAAAGGTAGTTATTCAAATAATAAATTGGAATTTATTCAAATTAACAGTATGTTCTGTGAAGACCATTATTCATCAAACTAATCATAATGAAATAACAGCTATGCATATATTGTGAATATTAAATTATTATAAGAATTAAGCATAGCATTCTAGGACTGTATAACAAGTGTAGGAATAAAGAAACCTAAAATAATGATAACAATACATATTTTATATATTTTAAAACTGATATTGCTCTCTTTCAGTATTTTAAAATCACCATCTTTCATGGTTTGTATCTTATCAACTGCTTTTTTTGGGTAATGTATCAGTGTCAGTATGTCCATACCAGAAACAAACAAAAAAAATCACATGAAAGATATATTTCTCAGGCCAGTGTCTATTTGGCTCTAACTTAAAAAAATAAAGTAGGGAAGGAAGTGCGTAGGTTTTGCATAAATATACATGAGACAAACGAAACATTTCTGTGATGAAGCAAATTGTTTGCATGTGTGGCTTTATCGTTATAGCCAAAATGGCTTACTCAGTCAAACATGTGAGCTGAATCTGGCTCTTGCTCTAGAAATTATCCCAACCCCTGTCATACTGCCCACAACACCTTCCAACTCCACTAGAACAATTTAACTCTACATTTATATGTGGCAGGTACTATGTTTGGCTCTGTTCAAGGCACTGAAGGTAACGCCAAGAAGTGATTCCAAAGAGGGTGCACCGGGTAACAGGTATAAGTAGTTACAAAACAAATTAGAGTAAAGCATAATTTATGAAGTTCATGGGTATTCAAAGGTCAGACAGAGTCTACCCAATTTATGGGGGTGAGGCAATGATAGAAAAGGGTTTCTTGGAAAAGTCTTTAAAGTATACAAAAGATTTAAAGGGGTGGAGATAGCGCAGGAGAAGTTAGGAAACCAGGAAGAGTTGGGGGAAGAATTTAATGGTAGGGTAGAGATAAGGAATAGAATTAGTGATTTGTACTTTCATTTCTTAAGCAAGATTTGAGCCCATTAAACCCATGGTGAGAACCAAGATTGCTTTGCCATGGTAAGAACCACTCAATTAACAATTAAAAATGAAAATCTCTTTCATGTGACTGGATACAACTCCTTAACCCAGTTCATGGTGCATTCAACATCAATGTAATGTGATGACATTACTTAGAACTGATTTTATTGCTTTATATATTTTTAAAACTGAGCTTTTCTATATATGCAATAATTTAAAGTATAACCTACCTGGGCAAGCAATATTCCAATGGACCACTCCTCTTTCATTCATGAAATGCACATGAGCGGTGGCTATACCAAATAATATGTTTATTCAGAAGGGTAAATTTCTTGGCATTTTATAGACCAAAAATCCCAGTTTTCTCATCAGCATTTCTCATCCGAGTTGTTTTTTTTTTTTTTTTTCATTTTCTATCAGCATTTTTGGTATTACCTAGGAGTCAGAACTAATCTATAAATATTTACTAGCACTTCATATGAATAATATTTCACATGTGTGACATGCTTGCTCTGAAATGTGTTGGGATTGTGTCTGAAACAATGTCTATTCCAATTACTCACTAAAAGGAGTGAACTTTAACAAATATAAAAGGAAACCACATTTAATATGTGGCTGCCACAATAATTCAGATTTTTTAAATTTTAACCTTTACTACAGTCATATTACCATTCTTATTATTTATGAGAAAACTCGTCATAATGAATGTAAAATAGTTTGTCCACAGCTAGTTGCCCACCAGCAAGGATGCTATTCAAATGTAGGCCTATTATATTCCAAACCTCATATTCTTTCCACTATATTTCAATGTCATTCTGAAAGAAAAGAAGGACATGTCAACTAAGACATTGTCAAATTGCAGTATTTTATTTATATAAATACAGATATAAATTATTTCTGGGATTCATTTATCATTTGTGTTTTGTCTATTCCTTTTAGGATGATATAATAGTGGATTTTAAGGTCTCAAACAGGAATTGCCTATTTAATAAACAAAAGAAAGCATTTTATGGATATTCATTCATATTATTTGTGTCCTGAAATTAATAAAACACTATTTCACATCAATAGGGATATATACTCATCAGTGTTTGGGATTGGAACATCCAACATTTCTTCCCAAATTAGAAATTAATTTTTCCAAGGAATGTTCCCATAATTAAAAAGAAACAAACACATTTTGTTTAAAAGATAATAAGGAAATTTAATCCAAATATTTTGGGTTCACTTATACTCAGGCTCATCAAAAAATACTTCTTTGGTAAAGGCTATGGCAAATAAAAGTATTTCTGAGGACTGAATAAAGCATTTTTTTCATAAATACAATGATTAATGGAGTGTAAATTAATTCAATACTTTGAGCATTTAAGGTTAATTTTAAATATAAGAACTATGGGTAACACACATGTAGGGCAAAAACGAAAAAATAAGAAAGAAAGGGAGGAAGTAACGATGGAGTGAAAAGATGGAGAAAGGAAGGGGGCGGGAGAAAAGAGTGAGAGGAAAGGAGAGAGAGAAGGAAGGAAGGAATAAGAAAGAGAAAAGAAAGGCAATATTTATCCAATATTTTCATATTGCTTTATAGTTTCAAATATGCTTTTCATGTATATTACCTCATATTTCCTTTACTTTTCAGGTATACTACTGCCCATTTTCTCACAACTCTGAATTAGATATCATTAATTCTATTTTATAGCTAAATAAAGAGATTCACATTGTTTATAAGAGATGCCTAAGGTTATACAGGTAGTTAAAAGTGAAGGTAGCCATCTTAAAATCTTTTTGAAACATATTGGAGTATAAATTGTGATACAATTGTGATTTGTATCATATCTTCTATGCAAAGTACAGGGCTTTACTTCTCCATTAGCAGTTCCCAAACTTTAGCACGTAGACTAACCGGGAGGTCTTATCAAAACAGTGATTGGTGGGCCCCATCTCCAGAATTTTTGATTCAGGAAGTCTGAGGTAAGGTCCAAGAATTGCATCTGTCTCAAGTCCTCAGGTGATGCTCATGCTACCACCACTTTAAGGACCATTTTTGAAAACTCCCCATATACCCAGTGCTCTGGACGGTTGGTTTCTGAGCATGTATAGGAGGTCTTTGTGTCAGCCACTACTTCTCACATCATGTGTAAGCTTGGACTATAAATAGGAAGTTGCAATTGCAATGAAACCTATTTTTCTTTCTTGAGTTTTAGACTTCCCCACACCAGGGAGAATTTTCTTTAAAATTGGCCAGAGCATGACAGCCAGAACATGCACAATCCAATAACCAACATGCACCACCCACTCCAACCCCCTGCTCTAGCGGTCCTTTTGCCTTCCATGGTCACCCAAGCAATGTCATTTCAAGGACTCAAATTAACACCTCCCTTGCCTCTCAGTCAAGCTTCCTGCCATTCTTCCAAGCAAGATTTATTCCTCCACACTGAGTTTCCCCCTAACGGTTCCCTTCTCTAACTATAAAAAAAAATTGTCCAATAACTTTTTAAAATAATTGCTAAAAATTAATTGACTTTTCAGTTTACTGAGTGAGGGAGACCACAAGTGGGGAAGGCAGTGTAGGTAGCAGTTAGCAAGTCAGAATGTTTAAGTCAGAGCCCAGGTAACAGGGGGGAGGGGAGACAATGACAAGGGGGCAAGAGGGAGTGGACAGCTAATGTAACATAGCTACTGGGTCTCGGAAGTGTGGGAGAAGGGAAAGTCCAATGACAAGTGAGGCTAGTTTGCCCTGGTAGCTGAGTCCCCACTGACAGAAGAGCTCTTCATGTGCATGTGCTCCCCCATCTATCTAACCATAAAGGAGGTGAGCGGTGAGGCCTTCAATGGGCCAGACTGATTTTTCCAGGGCAAGAGAAAACACTCAGGAAAGGAATTTAGGTGATGTTCGCAGGACATCTTCAGAAAGGTATAATCTACAGCAAATTAGATTATTGACAACATTTTTAAATCAATTAAATAAAAAAAACGATAAGAATTTGGGACTGCATGAATATTTCTGAGTGTTTGGTCTGTTGAAGAAGTCCTGCTGGAAAGGACTGAGTCAGTTTTACCTTTTAAAAAACCTATACTATTTTTTGTTTTGAAAGAGAACTTTTTTGGTGGGGGGAAGGGGAACAGGACTTTATTGGGGTACAGTGTGTACTTCCAGGACTTTTTTTCCAAGTCAAGTTGTTGTCCTTTCGATCTTAGTTGTAGAGGGTGCAGCTCAGCTCAAGGTGCCGTGTTCAATCTTAGTTGCAGGGGGCAGAGCCCACCATGCCTTGCGGGACTCGAGGAGTTGAACTGGCAACCTTGTGGTTGAGAGCCCACTGGCCCATGTGGGAACCGAACCGGCAGCCTTAGGAGTTAGGGGCATGGAGCTCCAACCGCCTGAGCCACCGGGCCGACCCTATACTATTTTCTTAATCTTTAAATAATAAGCACTCAATTTCCTTCCAATCCAGGGTGAACTGAGGAAGCTGCGACTGAATCACACTGTCATTTATTATCCTTCAGTATCTCTCAGTGAAAAAAAATATTTGGATGAATGACCATGCACCTGCAAAAGATATTTCACACATTCCTTTCTGGACATTTTGTTATTTTTCTCTGCACTGATATCCTTTCCATTTTATGCAGGAAATATCATTAAGCATTTCAAAAGCATAAACATTTTACATTCAAAACTTATGGTACTTCAGTTATAATATTGTTATTATGGGACTACAAATCTCAAATGGGGTTAATTTCTCTGCCTAGTACCTATCAACCACAATTTAGGAGCAGTACCTCTACAGGTCTACCCTAGGGGCCCAATTAGCTAAGGAGAATTATTCTTTACCTTGTGCAATGCCCCCACATCTCTTAGGTCACAATCACAGAAAGGCAATGAGGTTGCACTTTTTCTGGGGAGTTGAAAAATACCCTTAAAGTTCTTTTGCCAAATGCATTAAAGTCATCAATGTGAATCCTTCTCAATATGTTATTATTATAATTACATTTAGTTAATGCTTTTTGGATTATGAATCATTTTTATAAGTACTGTAGCCTTTGATCATCTCGACAATTTTATGAAGTTATCCATTTTGTGGATCAAAAAACTGAGGTTCAGGAACAGAAAGGGACTTGCTTTAATCAACTAGCCAGGAGGCGATGGCACGGGATTTGGAGACATTACAAGGTTGGGCCTTTATACTTTACCTTCTTGCCTTCCAGCAGAAGCATACTCTAAGATGCTTAACTCGACAGTCACCAGGATGCAGAAGACAAGTCACTCTGAGAAGCACATAGCTGACCCTGTGACATAACACTGATTTCCAGAATCTTCTTCCTTTTCCTCCCCCTTCTCTTTCCCCTTTCCTTGACTTTCCCCTTCTCCTCTTTCTCCCCCTCTCCCTTTTCTCCTCTGCCTCATCATCCTTCTCCTTGTTTTCTTAGACCAAACTTAAATGGAAAAGCTTAGCTGCTAGTTAAGGACAAATTCCTTAGAGCTACAAGGACATCTTTGAGGTGAAGGATCCCTCTTGCTCACATAGCCCAGTGTGAATCATGTCAATTACTCCTTCTGGCAGGACCAGTATGAGAACTCCTTCTGAGCTCTGCATGGGACCTGGGACATAGTGTTTGCAACTCCCACTGAGGAGACACAGAAAGGGTGTTTGATCAATGACTATCAAGAAAGCTGGTTTCGGTTCTTCTAGGTATAGATGCAGGAGCCTAGGTGTTGTTATTAATCATTTCCATTTACAAAATGTTCTATGCTTTAAATAAAAATGTTCAAATATTTAATAATAAGTTCAACTCCCAAAATAGATGTGTTATGGGCTGTCAGGCAACATTTCATTAACCACACGATGGCCCAGACAGATGAGCTGTCTCTTCCACCTGTGTCCTTGACCTTCTAACATCCCTGAGGTGCAACAGCTAATGGAGTGTGTTGGCAGCAAGGTGAGGAAATACTATATCAAGACAGCCACAATGAACCAAAAGGGTGTTTTTTCTCTCTTTTTTTTTTTTGTATTTTAGGCAGATGATATATTAACTATCAGCCAAAGCCCTTTGTCTTTAAACAGAATATTTTGTCTCTTTCACTTTTGATAAATAAAGCCTTACATTTAGATTCTTTCTGATTTCACTGTTCCCTTTAAGTTTCACTCATGTGAAATCCAGGATAGGCTGAAAAGAATCATAGTATAGCCCCTCCCTACAACTCTCCCCCTCAATCTCTGAGCCTGTCTAATGATTTTACTTCTTAAGGGTGATGGTATTAACCTAATACAGGGCTCTTCTGGGAAACATTTCCCTGCATTATTACTGCATACTCTGAGCTGAAAGCCCTGTGCATTTTTCAATCACAAAGGGAGGTGAAAGCACATTGCAAAACACATTGCTCCAAAAGAACAGCTTAGATTCAAGGTAGGAAAGCAGTCTACAGCAAAATAACTACAACAATACAGGAATGAATTTCTGTGTAAGAGTGCTGGGTTTTGTCTGGAAAGTAAACTAAAAGACTTTTGAAAGTAGGACCAAGTCTTTTAATTTCCCTCTGTGCTTACATTTCTCCTTACCTAAGAAGAACATGCAATAATATTTTTGTTCGTTTCTTTATTGGATTTTTTGGTTTTTCTCCAGTTGATAATATGGCTCCATCCGCTAATCCCAGTGCTAGTGAAAAACTGAGACAGTCACCCAACTGGGGCTGAAATAGCAAGTACACGTGTTGCCCTAGGTGAAATCCCAAGGCTCCCATGGTTCTGCGGGGATGGCTTGGTTGTCAGTCAGTATTTGCCAAGGTGAACTAGAATGCTAATGTGATTTACAGGCCAAGTACTCTCATCACAATCAATTAAATAAATGAGCAGATTGTCATTCATACAGGTGGTCTTGTTGGGAAACCATTAAAACTCTAAGGCGTGCAGACAGGTTTTCTTGTGCCCTGTTTTTCTGGAAACTTCCTTTTTTGTTGTTTGGGAAAGGAAAAGGCCCTTCTACCTTTAGGTAGCTGGCTTAAAATGCACTGCTGTAAGGAAAGGAGGACAAGAAATGAAGATTTAGAGGTCCTATATTAGGACCCAGATGTCCCTGAATAGCCAGTTGGATTTCTTTTAATATATTCTTCCTCCTTGGAACCCCATAGGCTATTATAAAAGTCTTATATTATGATTTTGCAAGTACTTATGTCAAGCTGTGCTACTTCGCCACCAGATTATCTTTACCTTAAGAGGAGAGATTGTGCCTTATTCATGTTATACCCCGTAAAGCAATTAGCATACTGCCATGTTTCTAATAAGTGTTTCATAAATATCCATCTACTATCTTAGCCTGGATTCCCTAGAAAAAATAGCCCAGTGCAAAATATTATCTATTAATACTCTACAGGGGAGGGAGTGCCTTCCCAGTGAAGCAGGGATGCAGGAAAAGAGGAGTGAGGCACGGAAGGAGAGAGAACAAATATAAAGCGTACATAACCTAGTTGGCTACTACTTGATGTCAAACAGCACTAGGTGTTTGATCTTACAGAATTGTCTTCAGAGAGACCACACGAACAACTGTATCACGGGACAGTCCATCCAGGGAGAAGAAAGATTATTTTTGTTTCAGTATCTCCTACTTCTCATTGGCCAAGTGTTAATGGTCTCATGGGCCATTAACTCTCCTGTACTTCCATGTTGCATGTGCCCAGGCTCTGAGCATGTCTGCATCACTTCATCCCTGACAGCCACAAGGTAAACAGGAAGTTGATTGGAGCCCACGGAGAGCTAGTCACTATAACATCAGTTGGGAAGGAACAGGCATCCAAGGACCCCGAAGACAGTGAAACCAAGAGAACTTCAGGTGGAGCTGAAGCGGTGTCTGATGCTTTGGTCAAAGTTGCTAGAGTTCTTAGACTAAGGACAGGATGAAAGCAAGATTCCAATTACCTGTTTCTAGGGTTTACTGGTTCTAATGTCACTCAACCTTAATTGTGTTGTACTGTTAAGGTATTGCTTTGGAACCTTTTTATCACAATTGTTCTTAACATTTAGAACAATGCCATGTACACTCTATATGAACCATATATGCCGAGAAAAGTGTATGCAAAAAAAAAGCATAGTATTAAATGTCAAGCGTGTCAATTGAACACCACAGTGGAACCATACAGCTAATGATACAAATGCATGCTCATTCTTCCTCAACAGTTTCAAACTGTGAAAAACAGTGAAAACTCCATCAGAGTTATACATAAATATGGATAAGCATAGTGGGACAGCACATTTATTCCATATAAGTAAATGTAACCTAAGTTAAATATAACCTAAGTTATCAAGTGAGCTTCTACTCTGACCCAGACAGGTGATAAAGATACATGAATAAGAAGCAACCCTGTTTCAAGTTGCTTTCACCTTAGGAGAATGCATAGACATCTATATAACTTTAGGAGAATGGGTGTCTGAGTATTAGAGTTTCTAGACTGTGCATACAAACTCAATGGAGGAAATAGTTAACTACGCCTTGCAACATAAGCAAAGGTTTCAGAATGGAGGTACATTTAGCTCAGGCTTTAAAGAAGAAACAGAAATTTACTAGGAGAAAGAAGAAGGAAAGAAGCAACAGCAGGAGAGAAAGGCTGCTCTCCAGTAAACATTATCTCAATTGAATAAGAAACACCTACCCCTCTAAAAACTTTATTTGCACAGTGTTATGGCTTTGGATTTTCTTTCACCCTACTCTAAGACTGGAAATTGAACTTCAGCTAGGATAATGTGAAAGATTCAGCCTAAAGAAGCATTAGTTGGACATATCACACTACCTGATATCAAACTATATTACAAAGCAATAGTAATCAAGACAGCATGGTATTGGCATAAAAATAGACACGTCAGTGGTATAGAATAGAGAGCCCAAAATAAATCCAAGCCTATATGATCATTTAATCTATGACAATGGAAGCAAGACTATACAATGTGGTAAAGATAGTCTATTTAATAAACAGTGCTAGAAAAACTGGACAGATACACACACACACAAAATGAAGCTGGACCACCTTCATACTTTATATATAAGAATAAACTCAAAATGGATTAAAGACTTAAATGTAAGACCCAAAACCATAAAACTAGAAGAATATGTAGGAAATAAACTCTCCGACATTGCCCTTAGTAATATATATATATATATATATTTTCTCATATATCTCTTTGGGCAAGAGAAATAAAATAAAAAATAAACAAATGGGACTATGCCAAACTAAAAAGGTTTTGCACAGCAAAGGAAACCATCTACAAAACAAAAAAGGCATCCTACTGAATGGAAGAAGATATTTGCCAATGATATATCTGATAAGGGGCTAATATCAAAAATTTATAAAGAGCTCATACAACTCACCACCAAGAAAACAAACAATCCAATTAAGAAATGGGCAGAGAACCTGAATAGATAGTTCCCCAAAGAGGACATACAGATGGCCAATAGGCATATGAAAAGACTCTCAACATCACTAATCATCAGAGAAATGCAAATTAAAACCACAGTGAGATATCACCTCACACCTGTCAGAATGGCTGTCATCAATAAATCAAAAAACAAGTGTTGGCAAGGATGTGGAAAAAAGGGCACTCTTGTGCATTCTTGGTGGGATTGCAAATTGGTTCAGTCAAAATGAAAAACAATTTGGAGTTTCTTTAAAAATTTAAAAATAGAACTACCTTATGATCCAGCAATTCCACTTCTGAGTATTTATCCAAAGAAATCCAAACCACTAATTTGAAAAGATATGTGCACCCTTATGTTCACTGCAGCACTGTCTACAGTAACCAAGATATAGAAGCAACCATAAAGACCATCAATAGACAATTGGATAAAGAAGATGTGGTACACATATACAATGGAATATTACTCAGCCATAAAAAATGAAATCTTACCATTTGTGACAGCATGAATGGACCTAGAGGGTATTATAAGTGAAATAAGTCAGAGATGAATATCATATGATCTAACTTATATGTGGACTCTAAAAAATAAAACAAACAAACAAAACAATGGAAACAGACTCATAGATAGAGAACAAACTGATGATTACCAGATGGGAAGGGGGTTGGGGGGCTGAGTAGAAAAGGTGAAGGGATTAAGATATAAAAATTGGTAGTTATAAAATAGTCACGGGGATGTGAAATACAATGTCATGCGGGGGACCCTGCTCGCTGAGCCATTTGTCGTGCTGGGAGGCCTGCGGGGTCTCTGCTCCCGCTCCCCACATAACGCAGGATATGGTGAGGCCAAAAAGGAACACCCACGGAGCCATAGGTAGGGGAGTCATACCACTATATTCTCGCTGGCGGCACTATACTCTCACTGGAGGCTGGATCCACACTGTCCGCAAACCGTCATCCACACTTGCCAGCCCAGCCGCCATCTTCTTGCTAGCCCCCATTTTTTTTTCCCTCTTCTCTCTCCTCTCTCTGCTCGCGTAGCCACAGCAGTTATATTAGTGGCCAATGGCTCACTGGTTACAGCTGACGGCCAACTAGCCACAGCTGATGGCCATGCAATCACAGTTGGCCATTTACTACCTGAGCCAGCACCTGTCTATGTGAGGCCGAGAGCCTGGAAACTACTTTCTGGGGCTCTGCCCCCACATACAATATAGGGAATACAGTCAATAATATTTTAATAACTATGTATAGTGCTAGATGGGTACTAGCCAACAAGGGTATCACTTCATAAATTATATAAATGTCTAACTTCGACACTATACACATGAAACCAGTATAAAATAGTATTGAATGTCAATATAACTGAAAAATAAAAAAATAAAAAGATGCATTAGAATGAAAGCCAGAGAAGATACTATTACTTAGGTTCTCAGGACACACAATGTGAAAAACTCTCCTTTCCACTCTGCCTCTTGTCCTTGGGTGATAAAGACCCTTTCCTTTTGTCTAGTTTTCCAGGAGACCTGAGTTGCTTACATCATTTCAGGGGATGGGGGATGAGTGGTGAGCAAAGTGAAGGCATGGAGAGTCTGAGCAAATTCTAATAGAGTTTGACAGTTCTGATGGATTCTACCCACCAACCTCAACTAACTGAGGACCACCCTTGCTCTAAGGTCCTTCTTTTTTCATTAATGGTCATTTTAAAATACAGCAACTTAGAAACAGCAACTTAGCTTAAAAATTTGAAAAATACATCATTTTCTTTTCTGCCTTTTTGCAAACTTAGTAAAAAGATTGCCTTTTTCTTATTTCCGTTTTTGTTTTTGAGCATTTATTTATTTAAAAGTTCATAGAACATTATTAAATTCTTCTCCACCACACAGGTTTACTAAAACCCTTCAGTGACATAGGGGGAAAAAAGGGAAAGAAGTTGGTAAATTTTGAGGAAATTCTACAAAAGATATTGAATATATGTATTAAAAGTACCTATACCTACTTATATATAGCCTTTCCAATTTAAAAAAATATCCTGCTTCAACTTAGAAATCTTGACACTTTTTTTTGATGAAAACAATATATTATGAAATCCCACATAAATTTTTTTTCAAGGGCTGAGGAACTGGAATTCTAAGAGTTTGCATTTTACTTTTTATTGATTCTGAACACCCATGTAGTTTGTTGGCAATATCTACTAAAAGAATAATAATTTATTTTTTATTAGCTTAGAAATGACATATTTAAACTCTACAGCTAAATTTTTGTGGTGAATATCAACTACCTTTGGAATATATCATTGGTGTATAATACCAAATGTCAAAAATTGAGCTCAAGGAAAAAAAAAAAAGCATTTTTTCTTAGAGTGTGATTTCTTTTGTGCGCATAGACATATAACTAACATGCATCACAACTATTTTATGTTAAATCCTGCAAAACCTGTAAACCAATATAATAACGAAAACCCAGAATATTTCCTTTTTTCTCCGGTTTCCATAGACAATACAACATCCCTTTTTATTCAGAATTGCCTCACCCATAATTTTTGTGTTCTCCAGCCTGTTACAACAGTGTGATACACCAGGGTTTATCATGAAAACCACTAGATCATTTCAGCTTCTGCAAAATGCAGCAGCAGCAGCTTGCTTGCTCAGCCAGATGGATCATATTAAGGTCTGTGCACTATGGCTTGCACTGGCTACCAGGGTATTTCTGGATCCAGTTCAAAGGGTTGCCTTTGATCTATGAAACTGTATACATTTTAAGTCAGAAAGTATTTATCCTAAAATCACCCACAGTGGGCAAGATGAAACAGGGAACCATTGCTGAAGCTGCTCTCATCATAATTTAAAGTTAATACCTTTCTCAATCAAGTCCACCAACTTGCCGTCACCTGAGAAATTGAGCTGCACTTGACTGGATGGTCTAATGTAGAAGATAAAGGTATAACTCTTCTATAACATTGTATTTCATGTATTCTAAAATAAATAAAGTGAAACACTTTTGTATATTTAAGTTGATTTTTAATATCCTATACCTCTCAATTAAGGTATGTAATTTTTTTAAAAAAGAAAACATTTTATTAAAATTCTGGATAATGTTTTACATGCACAAATATATTATTATTATTATTATTATTATTATGTTAGATTCCTCCAAATTAAAAGACAATCTAAATAGTCCATGTTTTATTTTTTTCTTAAGAAAAAAGTACAATTGCATGCAGACAAGCCAAAAAAAACCCGAAAAGAACTAAAGTTACCCATCATTCTTACCACCCAGCTATTCTGGAATTTAGCAAAGGGCTGTGTACCTACAATTAAGTAAATTAAGAGGTGTTCTTTAGCTGTTTATTTATCAAGTAAAACACAGGCTGAGTTAAAATAAAAAAGAACAGATAAGATTTGGAACCTGATCTGAATTAGGAATCATGTAAATAATTGATTATAATACATGTACTATACTGTTATAATAATTGGGGAATATTACAGAGGACAATAACTCAGTCTGGGGTCAGGTGGGGGGGTGGTCAAAGCAGAATCTAAGGAAAAAATGAAACTGAAGCTAGATCTTGAAGAATGGATTGGACCATCAGGCAGACAGGTGCAAGGAAGAGGAGAAAGCACTAACTCTGGGACCAGATTGCTTGGATTTAAATAATAACTCTACCTTGACACGTACTATCTGAATGAATGACCTTCTCTACAAATTACTCAGTTACTCTGTGCATCACTTCCTTCATTTCTACAAAGTGGGGATAATAATACTGACTTCAAAGAGTTGCGTGGGGATTAAATGATTTAATCTATATAAAGCACTTAGAACAGCATTAGTTATTATTACATAGATATGTGATATATCAGGATTTATTTGAGGAATTGCACTCTTAGAGCTCTTGCGTGCAGAGAGAGAGAGCTGGGGAGGTGCAGGAAGTCAGGCTGTAGAGTGAGTGGGTGTCAAGCCATGAACAAGTTTAATTACATGCCATGCTAAGGGGTTTGGACTTATTCTATAGGCAAAGGGGAGCCAATGAAATCTGTAAGGCAGAGGAGGGATATAATACGACCCGTATATCAGCAGAAGAATTTTAGTGGCAATTGAGAATGAATCATTAGGGAAAAGAGATTGGAGGTGGGGATAATTGTTCACAAATTGCTACCACAGTCATATATTAACAGCACTAAGGTAGCCCTGGCTGCATTTTCCAAGTTTTTAATGAAAAGTTAAAAAATTTAATATTGTCACCAAAAGTGGGGTGGCAAACAACATAAGAAACTGACAATCAATGGCACCTATATTCTCCCTTTCCGATAAAATACCCCATATATCTTTAAAGCTTTATTTGCATCTTACTTCCTTGAGTTTTTCTCTAGTGATTCCAGGCCTATGGCCAAGGCTGTATCTCATTTAAATCTCCGGAGAACTGAACAAAGCTATAGATCTAAATATATTTACAAACTGACAGAAATTGCTTTTGATTAATAACAGGAAAATTGTATAGGATAAGTTGTGCTGAAGGGAGAATGGAATATCTTCTGGAAAGGAGGAATCAGAAGTAAGAAGGTGCAGGGAGAGAAAGAAACCTGGAATTTTAATCAAACGAAAAGACCAACTTTACCAGAATCAGAAAGTGTGTTAGGGGCTCACAGGAATAAATATGAGTGTAATTTAAATATAAAAGATAAAAATGCCAATGTAATATTTTATTTTGCTAGTTCAGGGGCAGGCAAAACACCACTTGTGTTTTGGTTTGTTTTGGCTTTTGGTTCTCTGTGTATTTGCACATTTGTCAATCTACTTCGTCTAAATTATTTTTTTTACAATTTCAATTTTTTGAATAAAATTAAAAACTCATTTCACTACACCCTTTTCCAGTCCACCTTTTAACTCAGATGATAAATTCACCTTTTAAACTCAGATGATAGTTATAAGAAAAGTAATCCATATTTTTCCAGTTCATGTCTACTGAAACATTTGGCAGAGGTTAGAGCCATTTCATATGTAAAATAAACGCACATAACTTTTTCTTTTAAAATATGAAATCTCCTTCTCAGACCTAATAAATATGAACATTGACTCAAGAGCTCCAGTCTTTTAAATAACACTTCTAGTAACACTTTTAAATAACACTTCTAGTCTATATTAAAAATTAACTGCAAACTTTCTCTAAAAGTAATTCTCCACCAGGGAAATGTAGAAAGGAAAATCTCTGGTGAGTAGCGAGGGGTGGGACTACTGAGCGGTGATACATCTCTGAATTAGAAGTTATAATAAACCAGCTGCCCGATCTGCTGCAGGGTTTTTCATGCTAAGGGTGGGTAGTGGAAAATGTTAAGGAGAAATTTTCCATTCATCTCACATACTTCACTGCTTAGAAATATGAACCACCTGTAACAGAAGCCCCCAGGGATTAACAAAAGTCATACAGATTACCCATTAATGACTCAGACCCCCTCCTGTTTGAAATTCAGCCCCTTTTTTTCCCCCTCTGAACATTTCATGATCTCCTCCACTAATTATTTGGAATTCGTTTGTAATAAATGCCTTATGTTCCCCTACTAAGACATGCTCGCTCACTAACATTTCACTTTTTCTATGTGATGTGAGCAGCACAATAGAATTCCAAATGAAGAAAAGATAAATTTATGGTTGAATTGTGATTGTTTTAGAACAGGCGAGGAAATAAAAGTGTTTATTTGGGCTGGGCCAAATGGTCTGGTCATTTGCATTTTCTCTGGTGATTCTTTCATATTCTACTTCACTACAGACAGGAAATACATTTTTAATTTTGGGAGAGACTCTAACTTGTTATTGGATTGAATATACAAAGCTTTAAATAATTTGTTTAAAGATACTATTGTATTGTGCATTTAGTCAACACACACACATGCACATGTTTGGATCCAGGACTTCAGCAAAGTTACGAGCCTCAGTCTTGGGGCTATAGTATCATGCCAGTATTTTCAGAAACTTACATCAGTGGAGTGTTTCTAAGAAACACATAGTCTCTGTATCTGTTATGTTTAAGGGCATCACATTGATTTCTTGTTCAGTGTACAATTTTTTTAAAAAATAAATTTCAGTTACCACTAATAAATAGCTAAAAGATCATTTTGATCACTACTCTATCAGCTTTTGGGCAATTTAGCAACGACCAACAGATTTTTGCTTGTCACAAGTGGTAGAGTGTTGTGCAACTAGTGGGTAGAGGCCAGAGGGTCCATTAAATATCTTACAATGTACAGGAAATCTCCCCACAACAAAATATTACCTGGCCCCAAACGTCAGTAGTACTGAGATTGAGGAAGCTGATCTAGACAAAGTAACTTACCATCTCTGAGCTTCCATTTAATTACTTGTGAAAATCTCCTTGTAACCTATTCATGCTACATAAATGTGTGTGTTTTTCTTTTCCTGGGAATTATGGGCTACTAATTACATTAGAAATTCCTCAACATCTTTAAAAAAAAGCACTACTTTTAAGACCTCAGAAACAAAGAAAGCCATCTCATGGATATTGAAACAATGCTTTCAAAATGAGGTGGAGCAGAACATCTTACCCTCTATCTGGATGCAGGAGAGCTTTTTAAAGTGACATTGAGAAAACAGATTCAGTGGATGTTGCAGTTGGCATCCACCAAATCCTGACTTACATATCCAAGAGGTGAGGCATGAAGAGACTACTATCATGTGTATTGAAATGGCCAAGATTTAAAATAGTAATAGTACTGGAGAGAGTAGCAGTGAATCAGAAACTGAAAGTCATTATAAATGTGACAATTGATCCAGGCATTACTAATGACAGAAATGATGAGAGACAGTGGTATAATGAATATAATTCTACTTATGTATACTATAATAACACTAATGCTTTTATAACCATTTATTTATTGCAGGGAGCACATAGGGATGTAGGATTTTTTTTTTTGTCCCAAATTATTTATTATGATGAATAAAGCAAAGGCTTCTATTTTATTAAGGTTTGCCTTCATTTACCCATTATGGGACAAGAGAAGTAAACTTCCTTTTTTTAGTTTAAGTATTCACAAGAGAAACAAGATACTTTCTTAGGTATCTGACTCTCAATTTCCGTACCAAACCACTCAATTTCAAACTGATAGTGCTCAGACTTGGTCTTTATAGTGTCTTCTAAACTTTCTCATAGAAGTTCCTTAATTACAGATCTCCCTGGAACGTGTGTTGGTTTTACCACCCCAACATATCTTCCCCCCTTCCTTTGATACTAGTCCCTTTCTTTGGGGAATGCCCATCACTAAGTTCTGAGGTTCTGAGAATCTGCCAATCACAGTCTACTGGGAAGAAGGGTGAATATGTGACCCGGAAATAATTGCCAAAAGTTAGGTACCTGATCCAAGAAAAGTTAATTAATAAATTTCGCTGGATTTTTTTTTTTTTTTTGTATGATTATACAAAAAAGCTACATTTCAAAAAAGACAGAAAAGAGAAACAAATACTGGGCACCACTACCCTGTGATGGAAGTCATTCTGCAATAAGAAAAAAATAAGGCCAAAAGCAAAGAAGAATGCATCTGAGTGAACTTTGGTAGTTTTTACCTTCTGGGAAAATTTCTTAATTCATATAATTTGTTTAATCTTTGGTCATAAACTTGGTAGTAATATTCTCTTATTAACATTTTAATGTCTGTGAGATCTGAAATGACGTTCATTCTCTGATTCCTGATATTGGTACTCTCTCTCTCTCTCTCTCTCTCTCTCTCTCTCTCTCTCTCTCTCCAAAGTTTAGCTTGAGATTGATCAGTTTTATTAATCTTCTCAAAGAAGCTCCTTTTGGTCTTCTTAATTTTTCTTGATTATTTTATGTTTTCTTTTATTGATCCCTGCATTATCTCTATTATTTCTTCCTTTCTTCTCAATTTGGGTTGAGTTTTTGTTTGTTTTTTACAGTTTCTTTAAGAGGAAGCTGAGTTTATTATTTTAATCAGTCTTCAATTCATTCTTCATTTCATTCTTCATTTTTAGCTGCATCTCACAATTTTTTTATTTTTTTTATTTAATTCAGAATGTTTTCTAATTTTCTTTGTAATGTCTCTTCTGATTCATGAGCTATTTAGAAATGTGTTGTTTAATTTACAAATATTGGGGGATTTTCTAGATATCTTTGTTATTGATAGCTAATTTAATGCAATGGTGGTTAGAGAATACAGTTTATATGACTTGCATCTTTAAGGTCTATTAAGACTTGTTTGATGACTCAGAACATGGTTTACCATGAGATATATCCCATATGCACTTGAAAATAAATGTATTTTCTGCTGTTGTTCGGTGGATTAGTCGATAACTTTCAATTAGGTCAAATTACAACACTAGAGTTTTTCAGGTTTTCACTAACCTTACTGATTTTCTGTTTACTTGTTCAACTGTTATTGAAAAAGGAGTGTTGGCATGTCCCATTATAATCATAAATTTATCTGTTTCTCCTTTCAGCTGTATTATTTTTGTACTTCATGTAATTTGAAGATCTACTATTAGGTGCTTACACATGTTACATGATTATGTCTTCTTGATGAATTGAGCCCTTTGTTATTGTAAAATTACTTTTTTTTTATTCCTAGAAATATTCCTTGCTAAGAAATCTACATTGACTGATATCACAAGAATCGCCACCCCACCCTCCCTTCCCCTTGTCCCTAAAACAAGTTCATTAATATTTCTTAGTCATTGGTCCTCTGGTGGAAAGACTTCCCAGGGAGGTTGACATATTGGCTTCTTGCCATTGAGATTTAAAGTCAAATGATACCTTCCCAGAGAACTTTCCCCTGACCCAATCATTCCTTTTTTTCCCTCCTTTACCCTATATTAATTAATCATTTTACTTATGCGCAGCACTTATCACTAGTTGACATTATTTAGTTTTTAACATTTCTATTCTCTTTTTCACTTAGCTGTTTTAATCACAGCTATGTTTTCACCATTAAAAACAGTTCCTGGTAAATAGTAGGTACTTGATAATTATTTGTCCAATAAATAAATGAAGAAAAAAAGAAAGGATGGATAGAAGAAAGGAAAGAAGGAGGGAAGGAAGGAAGGAAGGAAGGAAGGAAGGAAGGAAGGAAGGAAGGAAGGAAGGAAGGAAGGAAGGAAGAAATTCTACTATATTCCAGAGACTGTTCATGGTCCTAGAGAGTACAACATGGGTAATACAAGTTGTATATTTGTCATCTTACATTAGCTTACAAATACTTTGAGAATGGAAATGAAGTACAAGTGCTACAATAGAGATATAGAAAAGGACTTTGGAAATACCAGAGAGTGGACAACTGATTATGACATTGTATATATTTTGGGAGCAGATCTGACAAATCTCCTTAGAGGAGGTGACAACTTAGCTGGATCTTGGGATATTTATATAGTTTTGCCAAAAAGGGAAGAACATTCTGGAAAAAAAACAAAAAAAAACAAAACACAGTAGCCTGAGCAAATATTGGGAGGTAAACATATTTATGCTAGATTTTGAACAATGAAGTAAATATTAGGGAAAAGGTGTTCAATTTTTTTTCCTAAAATTGTTCTAATGAAAATAAAATTATTTTACCAACATAAATTCTTATATAAAAATAATATATTGAGTAATATGTAGAAGTTTAACAAATAATTTACTATGAAATTATGCCTAAGATGTGTGTGTGTGTGTATATATATATAAGCCTTTTTGGGTTATGATAAAAATAATTTTCTCCTTAATTGCAGAATTATAGAATATAATTTTTAAATGTAGGTTTATTTTTTAAAGTAGTTTAAATAGAAAAATCACTTAATTAAAAAAAATCACTTGAAAGCCATTGTCACTGATATTAATGCCTGTTAAGTAATTATACAACTTTAGCTGTATAGATCAATTTGCATAGTTTATCGAAGAAATATTTTGAATGTTGGATTATAAAACATAAATCAATATTCCCTGCCCCATTTGCCTTTCAACTTTTACCCATCACTGTCACTTGCATTTATTTTCTCTAATTTGTCTGCCAGAAATCATACATCCTGAAATTGAAAAATAGCATCAGAATGTATAAAATACGAGTAAATTCCTTCTTAATGTGGTTTTATTTTCATTTGTCCTCCTGAGTCATTGTGCTCTTTCCTTTTAAATTCTACCCTATTCATTCTCCCCTTCTTTTAATGTAAGTTACTACATATATGGATAGAGAAGTGCTTGACTTTATTTTTAGAAAAAAGTTTTCTTATTTTAGTTTGTTTATTATGAAATCAGAAAATTATTTTATTGATTTAACCAGTATTTCCCAAGAGTCTGTTATCAGCTCAGTTTGGGGGATATGTTAGTGAAAACTATAATAGAATTCTCTACCCTCATAGGGCTTATTTTTAAAAGGAAACAAATGTTGTTATTAAAAAATATATAAATAAATATAATAATTTTAGCTAAATGCATGAGAAGTAAATAAAATAACAAAGAACAACAGAGAGAAGACTGATAGGGAGATAAGAGAAGTCGTCTCTGAAGAAGGGTTATTTGAGCTGAGCCCTTCATATAAGAAAAAACCAGCTGCACGAGAATATGCTAGAAGAATTTTCTAGGAAGAAGTAAGTTTGATGATATATAAGGAATGTCAAGAAGACCCAGTGTGGCTACAATGTGAGAAATGAAAAGCATTATAGCAATGAGTCAAGGGATAATCAGAGGCCAATTTTTTTAAAGGGACATATAGTACTTAAAATTGTTTAGAAATTTTGCTAGTGCAATGGGAAGCTACGGGAGTGTGGTTAAGTGGAGGAATGACATAATCTGATTTAGGATTAAAAGATTGTTTTGGTTGGTCTGCAGAGAATTGACTATAGCAGATCACTAATGTAAACAGGGAGACCAGATGGGAAATTATTGCAGTATCCAGGGCACCACAATATTGTTATGGAAGTAAAAGGAGAGATTGAAATTGGGGTATAGATTTTGGTGATGGGGCTGGCATGATTTGCTGCTGATAGTTTAGATATGAGGACTGAGGAAAAGAGAAGAGTTAAGGATAGAACTGGTATTGCATTAGCTGGACCTTAGTTTGGAAACCTGGTCCTGACTCTTGCTAGGTGTGAAAACTGCTAAACATTTACCATTCTGAGATTCTGTTGTCTCATCTCTAAAGTCAGGATAATAATGTCTAGAACTGATAGTATTCAAAAAGGTAAATTTTGTACCATGTATAGTGGAGTGCCTCAAACTCAATAGGTGTTTAATAAATATAACACTTTCAAGGACTTCGATAAACTGTTATTTAAAAAAAACAGATTAATTATGTAGTCCCGATATTTGGTGAAAGAGTGAAAAATCCCTGAACCTGGTGATAGTGATTATATCTAGTCATATCTGATTGACTGTACCAAACAAGCATTGATGAGTGGACTGCTGCCATCTGGAAGGATGTCTCCCTGCTGTCATGCCCATGCCTCCACCCTTGGCCAGGCAAGTGTTCAACATTTGGTTAACACTTGGATGAAGAAAGAGAAGACAGGACTATCGATGTTTTAGATGATATAAGACTAGAAGAGAGAGTTAATAGGAGAGATGTTGAAATCAGAGCTCAAAATATTCTCAACAGGCTGACAGCATGGGCCAGAAAAAACAAGGAGAAATTTAAGAGCTAGAAACATAAAGTTCTACATTTCTGTTAAAAACATGAACTTCACATATACAGGATTAGCAGCAATTCATGTGAAAGGATTTGGCAGTTAGAGTTGACTGCAAGGTCAGAATGAGCTTGCAGCATGACTTAGTCACCAAAATAGTAAAGACAGCTTTAGGCTGCATAAATGGAAATCGAGTGTCAAGGACAAGAGAAGGGAAGGTTCTATTGCGTTCTGTTCTGATCAAAGCCATCTGGAGCATGTCTATATTTCTGAGGCAATGATTTATTATTTTTTTACTGAGTAGCTACAATGTGTCATTAAGATTGAGATTGTAGGAATACAAAATTATATAAAGCAGAGAGCTTACTCTCAAGGATGTCACAGTGGGATAAGAGGAAAAAGATGTATGTGTAAATAACTAACAAGGAAGAAAGGGATGAAACCCTTAGGGTAGATAGCAATAAAAAATAATGCAGATGTGTGGGATAAATATTGATCACTAACAATTGTAGAAATTGAAGAAGTTGGACTTTATTTTGTTGGCAATGGGGCAGCTGTGGAAAATGTTTGTACTGGGCAATGATATAATCAAAGCTGTGTTTCAAGAAAGAAGAGAGAAACAAATACCCAGCAATTTACACATTAGTCCATACTACCCTCACTGTGTTGTGGATGTGGGATTTAGCCATTTGAGGCAGAACCTCCCCTCTCCCCCCACAAAAAAACAAGAAAAAAAAAAAACTGATGGAAATTGAAAGGAGACAGATTTTGATTTACTATAATGAATTCCTGTCTGTCCATGATATAGTTCAAAATGAAAGAACTACTGGTAAACAAGTGACCAACCTTTCCAGTGGATGAGTTCAAGAAAAGACTGATTGAACATGTCTCAAGCCCGAATGAGCTGAGGTAGTGGTTGACCCTGGGGTTTCTTTCCAATCCTAGAGATCTTGGAAGTCTATGTCTTCATGGCATAGCAGTATGCTGATTAACTAACATGGTGAGCAAAATTGCTTCTGTATTTTTCTTGCTTTATCTGTGTTCTTTCTATTGTCCAAAACATACAACTATGTACTTTTAAACCTAATTACTATTTTTTATTACAACATCATATTAAGGAGGTTTTCTGCTTTTGTCACGTTGTTTTAATTTATTACTCAAATAATATTTTTCATGAATTTAGCTTTTAGTCCCAATGTTAAAATGAGCTCCAAAATCTTTACTTCAAAACATAAACCCCATAATAGAAAAATTATTAACCACAAGTATATGTGATTTTGGATTATCTGTTAATACAACCAATATGATAAATCTGTATTATCCTATGTTCCTTCTGTGTTAAACATTTATATACAGCAACAGAAATCTAGAAAGGATGATTTGGCTTTCTAATGGAAGAGTGTAATTTCAAGTACAATGATGAAATATAGTAATAGTTCATATCACAAAGTATTATTCAGATTTCTTAACATTTTTAATAAAACAATGTTTTTTCAAGTTTTTGTTAGCTTTATGTTCATTCTCAACATTGTCCATAAACTACTAAAACCTCAGCAATGAAAACATGGGTCTACCACTTTTGCACTAAAGTAAAACATCAATCACTATGCTGTCACAGGCAAGGAAACACTCAGGAAACAACAGGAAAAGGGACTACAGCGCAAGCTTGTAGTGATAAATTATACTGTGACCAGTGCATGCAACTAAATCAACAGTGTTCTGATTAATGGCTCCTCCACATAACATTGCAGAATGAAAAAGAAAACTTTGCAAGTTTTCATTAGGGAGTGTTTTAGTACACCCAGAGGCACAGTGAGAGGAAGAACTTGTATGAGAAGTTTCTTTCTTTAAAAAATGTCTTGAGTATGCTTGGTTTAATGTTTATTCACAGAAAACTTACTCTGAGAAAATTAGGCTTCTTGTGCTTTATTTACAAAGAAAAAAAATTGCCAGTTTAAGTAAAATTCCTGTTATCTTCCAGAATTGTATAATACCAAAAAATATGACTTTGTTATAAAAGCAAGTGTTACTGACAACACTTGTGATTTTTAAAGACATCTTTTACTGACAAAAATTTGTCTCAGATAATTTTAGATAATAAAACAGGTAAACACAGCTTTGAAATTGCTACCAATTCCCTTTTTTTTAAGTTTATTGGGGTGACAATTGTTAGTAAAATTACGTAGATTTCAGGTGTACAATTCTGTATTACATCATGTATAAATCCTATTGTGTGTTCACCACCCAGAGTCAGTTTCAATTTCTTTTTTATAAGAATGACTTCAAGTTTGATTTTTATTTTAAAATTTTATTTTGTTCACATTTTTTAAAATTTTATTTTTAAGACAGTGTCCCAATTAGCCCTCTTTATCAGCAGCAAGACTACCAATCCCCAGTGGTGGGAAACCCTACTATCTGTTTCCTTGTTTTCGATGACCTTGGCCATTTTGAGGAGTATACTGGGCAGGTATTTTTTAGAAAGTCCCTAAATGGCAATTTGTCTGATATTTTTTCCATGGTTAGACTGGAACTGGAAGGAAGAACAAGAGGTAAAGTTCAGTTTTCATCACCTCCTATCAAGGGTACATAATGTCAACATGACTTACTATGTTTGATGCTAACCTTGATTATACAGCTAAGGTAGAGTTTTTCAAATTTCTCCACAATAAAGTTACTCTTTTTCTACCTTTACATGCTGTTTTGAAAGGAAATCTGGGCAGCCCTTACATAAAGAAATGAAGATTTATGATTTGTTTCCCAAATCATCCTAAAATTAATCACAAATTTCCTAGGAAACCTGCAGCAACATAATGGTAGTACCTCAGCACTAGCCATCACCTTTGACACAGAGGTAACAACACGTCAGCCAGTGTTGTCATATTTGGGTACGCTCCCAACTCCCACCCACATGGCTTCTAAGAACAGCTGTGACCCCAGGATCTGGGCCCAAAGTGACATGAGTGTTGAATGAGTTTACCAAACAAACTAGATACCAAAATTGTATAACTCAGTAGTTAAACTTCCTTATCTTTAGTTCTTTCCTTTTGCTTAGTTTGCCAAAATTTATCCTACTATTAAATTAATTCCTGGTCATTTTCTTTCTACTATTCTTTTCTTACTCTGTCTTGTATCATAATTGTCTTATTCCCAAGTCTCCTTTTATAGGTCACTTATAATGAATTAGTAAAAAATCTGATTAGATAAACCTTAAGCAACATCACGTTGATTGCTGATCACACCCTTATGGATCATGTGCTCAAGTTCAATTATTTCCATGGTGATACCATTACAAATTAATGTGAGAATGTGCACATTTTAGTTTATATAATACTACTGGAAAGATAGATTCCAAAAGCCTCAATGACATCAGTTTTCTGCGTTTTATTTCAAAAATATGTACTGGACATACATTACCCCCATACTCTGAACCAGATGCTGAAGACAAAAGGTAATGGTCCCTGACATCATGGAACTTATAGACTAGAAGGCAAGCAGTTAGCTATCCACATGGTATAATTGAAAGTTATCCCCAACAAATATTTTCTTCTGCATTTATTCTGAAATTCTAATCATTGCTGAATCTTTTTGTGAAGGTTATATTAAAAGGTGACCCGATACTAATGATTATAGAGTTACAAATTAAATAATAATGTACATTTTTTAACCCTAACTGATAATAATTTAAAAGATTGGAAATGAGCAATGTTGTTAGAATGTGGTTTTATTCTAATTGATTGCTTACATTCTTTGAATTTTTTAACTAGGTTTTTAATCTCCTTTATTTGTTATTTGTTTGTGGGAGCTCTTTATACTCATATACTTGGTTTACAGTGTTTTTTTAATCTATCATAAATTTCAGATATTTTCTAATGTTTACTTGTCTTTTTAAGTATTCATAACATTTTTTTCTATTCAAGAAACTTTAATTTCCATGGCCAAATTTATGAATATTTTCTTACAGGATTCTCCCTTTCATATTCTTTTAACATTATTACTAAAAATATTAAGTAGGAAATGTTAAAGTTAACACTGTATAAACATTTGTAAAAATAAAATAAACACAAAGATAAGAAGGAAGAAAACTGTACTTCCCAAATTTTCCAAACTTTTTTTAGCTAATGTGTACGTATTATTCTTATAATCAGAATAACCTATAAACATTCCATATTTTTAATGTAAAGATGTATATCGAAGAGAAAATGCATGAACCCTTTAGCACCCACCATCATTTCAGCATGGAAAGGCCAGTATCCTTAGAAACAAACCTTAGAGTAGGTGAATTTGAAGCAAATAACAGGAGAGAGTTCAATTTTCCTTTTGGGATAGATACCCCTCCTCTGCCAAGACTGGTGAGGCTGGAATAGTCTTGACATAAAAAGAAAAAGGACACCGAACAACTGGGAAGTAAAAAGGAACCAAGAAAAAAACAAAATGTTGAGTAAATGCCACATAACTTCCTTTATTCGTATATAAATGAAAGTCCTCCATTTCAGTAGATAACTTAAATCTGTAAAAATTTGGAGTGAGGCAATAGGGATTTTGAGGTTATTCTCTTTTTTTCCTTAACAGACACTAAATGCCTCTGAGTCTATAAAATGCAGCCTCTTAGACCACAGGTATCAAAAATAAATAAATACATGAATACATAAATACATAAATAAATAAGTAAATAAATAAATAAATAAATAATGAGAGTTTTGAAGCAGTGTCATTCAACAAAAGACAGGGACTAACAAAATGAGAAGATAAATGTTGCCTGGAAAGAGAAAGGAAGGATTCAAAACAAATCTGAGCAAGAACAGACTGTACTTAGCAAGCTAAGGAAATATCTTCAGACCAAGGGACAGCTATGTGTACTAAGCGCGTGAGTCTCTATCCAACCAGTGGGGTCACCATGGTAGTGAAGTGTCTGGCAGGGTGACAGCAGCATCTGGAGGACTCGAGCTCTGAAACCAATCTCAGCTTCCTTTTTACTCACTGTGTGACCTTAGCAAGTCGTTTAGCCTCTCCAAGTGGCAATGTCCTACTTGCAAACTGGGGATAATACCAGCGTTGGCACACAAGATGAGCGTGAGGAGTGACTGACATGACGCTGGTAGGAGCACCGCACGGTTCTTGCCTCACCGTGCAGACGAGAACCGACACCTGGAAGGTGCTCACTAAGTTGAATGAAGGAACAGAAATCACGCAACAAGTAGCAGAGATGAGTTATTATTTTAGAAAAGAAAGCAGCAGGTAAATGGCACAGACGTGTGCTACAGTTGCTGAACAGTAGCACTCCTGCTCTGAGCAAGGGTGGTATGAGAGGTTGCAAAGGAGGAGCTAGGATTCCACATTGAGCTTGATGAATGCGATCAATTTGAAAATGTGAAGGAGACAAAATAAGGAGCATTTGGACGAGCCTACACAAATCATTGGTGATTCAAGTACCTGGAGAGTGGCAGGAGGTATGGCAGGAAAAGTTGGGTGGGACACAGGGAGCTAACAATAACTAATACCATCATTTAAAGTTTGGTGGATTCACAAGTGTATTATTATTATTATTATTATTATTATTATTATTCATAACTTACATATATGGCATGTATATTTACTTATATGTATCAAACATTAAATAATTATTTTATGTGGACAAGGGCTGGAGAGGAAAGTTTAGCTTGTCAAATTACCAAGTGGAGAGGAGATGCCTAAATTTATGTTTAATGGAAAAAAATCTTATTCCATGTTTCTGGTACAGCTGTCTCCTCTATTTCTCTGTTAACATCTTGCAACTGTCCTGGTAGACTTCATAAAATGGTATATATATATTTTCAAATAGATTATTAGTAAAACTGTAAAACTGTTAGGTTTTCTGCAATTTCCTTCATCTCAGAAATTCAAGACTCTTTTTTTTTTTAAACCAATTCCTTAGCATACTTCTGGACAGTACTGCTCTACTACATGACAGACTGTAAGATCTAGCTTGCAACCAAAGTTAACGAAAGTTAATTCAGTGCACAATAGCCTCTTCTGGCTTCCTGCTGTTTTACTGACACAATGCATTTTTGCTGACAAACTGCCATATAACTCAGCCTGTTTATCAGCATTTCCTTCTGACAATTTTAAAATGTTAACAAGTTAAAATAATATGATACATAACATTTAATTTCAAAACAATTTTGCATAGTGTTTCTCCGTAAGAATAAGGAGTTTGCTCAAGATGAGATGGGGGTTTCTACTGGCCCCAGGGGATAAAATTGGAAACAGGCTAAATTGTGTTGGAAGGGAGCAGGTCTGGGCATCAGGAGAGGTGAAGAAAACAGAACATGGAGGAGTTCATGCTGAAATGAGCAGTTTCAGATAAAAGTGAAGAGAGAAAACTTTGAGTGGGCCTAGGGCCAATGTTTGGAGATGGGACGTAAGAGCACTGGAAAGGCAGTTACAGGAAAGGCCAGGCAACTTTTAAACAAGAAACAGATTCACAAGCAAGCAAAATGTGAACATTTGTGCCCCTGCTAAGTGAAGGAAATGTAGATATGGAAAACTGACACAGATCTGTGTTTCTTAAGTGCTGGCAAATTCACTGCAAATTTACATTAGGGCTACCAGAGCTTGGTCATTAAAACATAACAATAATATCAATAAAAGTACTAGCAGTGGTTATTTATTGGAATGTTTCTGTGAGCCAAGACTGTGCTAATTGTATTTAATAAACGCCTTCCAACAAACTGTGAGATAGGTGTGGTTATCCCCACTTTGTAGATGAGGACAAGACCCAGAGAAGTTAAGTAACCTGCCCAAATTCACAGGATTAGTGAGTCCTCAGGGAATGTAGAAGCTGCCAGAAACTTGTTTTCTGTGTATATTCAGGGCACTCCCCACTATATTCTATCACTTTTATAAAGTGGTCTTCCCAATTTTGGCTAGCACAGTTGTTAAAAGAATTCTTACAACATTTCAACTTCCTGGCACATTTATAAGTTAACATCTGTATTTTTCCAAAGCTTAGTTATAAATGTATTAATTTTTCATGAAGTTTAAATATAGACATTTTAAAATAAAACTCATGACTTTAATTTATCCAATGTAACATATATTGTAGTGTTTTAACACCAATCATTGTTCATTTTTAAAATACAAGAGCAAAATTTTTAAGTTACTATTTTTACCTCTTCCCTGTCTCTTTTTGAACTCATATCCATTCAACTTTCCCCCACATAATTTTATATTATCATAATATAGTTTTATTCTTAAAATCACCCTAACATACTTTGCTGTAACAAAACATAAATACATTTGAATGTTTTTTATTTAACTTTCTATCAGGCCTTAAGTGTTCAAATGGTTTCTTCAGATTTATTTTTTCAAATATTATGGGCGTACAATTGATCAAAACACTGTAACTATAATGCAAATGTTGATAGTTATTACACTAAAAGTAAAATTTATGAGGAATACATTGTTTAATAACATGGATAGAGGTTTTTTCCTAACTGGTTGATGCTTTCATAAATAAATATTACTTGTTGCTAGAATGTATCAGGACTTAGTAAAAATAGCAAAAAGAAGAGAAAGTATTTGTCCACTTCAGGATGTGGCTTACTAAAGTTGTACTAGTTTAGTCATTGCTGTTAAGTCTTATATAGTACATATCATGTTAAATTAATCAAAATTGAATATAAATTAATAAATGAGGAGAAAAGTGGTGAGGAGTGGCAGTGGGTAGAACACTTTTGCCCATGAAAAGAACAAATGCTAAAGAAATAGTTTCACCTACAAGTAGGAAAAAATGTTGAAGAAGATGTAGAATATTATTTTACATTATACATTTTAACTTTTATCACAGATTATTAATTTCATTTTATTTTTCTTATGCTTCCAGGTTTAACACTGATTCATCAGAATTAAATTTGAAACTTTTGATTCAAACTTAAGTTTGAATTTAAATTCCTCTTCCATGAAAAATATATGACTGAGACACAGATGGCATCTTTATGAAGAACTTTCCAGACACTGATATTTTAAACTGTTGTTTTCTTTGTCACCATGAAGTTGTTTTGTTTTGTTTTTTCTCTCTCTGGGACAATATTCCATGGCATGATTAGGGATTAGGATGCCTTTTTTGTTAAAGCAGAAGTATGGTAGATGTGAAAGGAGATGTGGAAAACAAAACCCAAATGAAAACCCTGACCAGAAGCTGAGTCCCTAAAACTCGCCATGCCAATGAACTTCTTGGAAAGTCTTCAGATACCCTAGGAGTACTCGTGCCCAAGTTGGAGGGCTACTGACATATGATACTAAACATGTTTGAATAGGAGAGTGGAAAGAACACCAACTTTAGAATCAATCAGATGTGGGCTCTAATCCTACTGGCACTGCTTACAACTTGTGTGATCTTCAGCACATTACTTAAGCTCTGTGTCTCAGATATCTAAGTGAAAAAAATGAAAGTCATAATTCCGAATACAACAGATTGTGGAAAGTATAAATGAGACAATGTGTGTAAATCCCATAATGTAGTACCTGCAAAAATGCATTCAAGAGATACTAACTTAGTCTTAAGTTTCTTCACTTCAAACAGATACTAGTACTTATTCTACAGGATCAGTTGAGAATGTAAAAGTAATTCGTTTTGTTTTTATTCTCCACTAGAGAGTCAGAAATTTTTATTTACCAAGTTTGAATATCTAATTCAATATATATTTATTGAGTGTTTATCATGTGCCAGATACTGCTTTAGGTGCCTGGGTTGAAAAAAATAAATAAAACATAGTTCCTGGTCTCAAGTAACTCACAATTTGGCCATATAAATTAATGTTCCCACTAATGTATTATAATAAGTAAATGAGTTATTGTACTTAAAATATTTTACTGACCTCTGAGAGAACAATTTCAGTAAGAAGATGAGAAGAGATACTGGATTCTTATGCTGTGAAGAATAAATGGGAAGAAAGTGGGCACAAAGTATATGGGCTACATCATCAAGAAATCTAAATCAAAATGGAAGAAAGTGATGGAGATGGTTGAGAGGAAGGCAGAGTGAAGGGATGTGAGAAATGCTAGTACATTTACAGACTTAGCAAGAGAGACCAGCACCTAAGATAGAGAATCAATATTGCAGAGGCAAAAGTGAAGGCAAATGATATGTACGTCCTAGAGGTGCTTGCAAATGATGCATTAGGGCAGAGCTGGAAGACAGGAATGGAAAATAGGTAAGGAGGGCGAAACAGGAAAAGTAAACTTTGGTTATTGGGTCTGGATCCCTGATGCCAAGTCACAGCTGGTATCTATTTTTCAATGAAGAGGCGTCCTGCGTCTGCCATCCTTATGCCGTACCCATCTGCAACATCGCCACTCACAGTGAACTGAGTTTGAAAATGGAACTTCAGTAATTAATATAAACAAATGATAAAAAGATATTCAAAATAATAAAATTCTCAAAGAATGTTTTATATTGATTTTATTTAGAATTTCCCTACCCAATGCCATCCACAAACCAGGAACTTACAGTTTATAATACTTGGGGTCCCTCTACCTCTAGTAGAAGTACTTCTTTACAGCTTATATATTCCTCACCCACAATTCCTGCTTGTTTTCTTGTCCAAACAAAGCCAAGGATTCATGATCCCAAAATCTTATTCCATATCTTTGTGATTTTCTAGAAGTATAAAAGAGTGAACCTCTTTGGACTGGGGATTTCTAAGGAAAAAGAAAAGCCTAGATTTTTGTTTAAGTACATTACATGCTATTATTAACTTATTCTGTTCCTAATGCAATAGATTTTAAGAAAGTTACCGATACACTATGGATGAGAAATGGGAACATTTAGGGTGTGTGGCAATTTTATAGTTCCCTGTAGGGAAAAGAAAAATGTTTAAATTATGTGTTTGTAGGTTTAAAATTTCACCAGATGTCCAGACATTCTATTGTTCTTTCTTCATGAGAAATTTTTTTAAAATTCTACCAAAAGTAATCCTGTCTAGTTGTTCTCCCTAAATGAAATATGTACGCTTGAATATGGAATTAAAAGAAAATGAAAATTAAATGTATTTCTAAGTCAAATTGAATAGTTTTGAAGTTTGAAAGTACTAATGACTTAACAATAATATTCAAAATAACGTCTATTTAGATGGTGATGTCTGGACCTTTAAAAGAAATGGAGACAAGTAGCTTGCCATTGAATTCTCCCTTTTAATGTTGTACATTAAAAGGGAGAATTTAAAGGTAAGTTAAGTGAGGAAAATTCATTTTCATATTTATTAATAAAACTATAGTTTAATATTAATTCTTGATTACTCCGTAACATGTCCTGGGCCATGTATTTAATATAAACCATATTGCATACCCCACTCAACTGTCCTGCTATTATCCCTATTTTATATATGGGGAAATGGATTCTTAGAAAATAAATGAGATTTGTATACGGTCAAAAAGATAATAAGTGACAGAGCAGAATTTTGAACCTTTGTAGTCTGAATTTAGAGTCCAAACTCCATCACTGTAAGCATTATTTTTCTTAAGTGTCTACAAGTAAAGAATTAAAGTTCACGTATAAAACTCACCCACAATGTACATCAAAAAGAAAAAAAAATAAATGACATGAAGGTAGCAGCAACCTCTTGATGAACTCATTTTGTACAAGAATTCTATAAAAACATTTTCAATGTGAGCTATGAGAACACTTTAGGTTGTACTCTGTAGCCAAATGTATTAAAATCAGCAAGTTTACAAAGAGCTGCATTAGATGTAATATAGCCCCATTACATTTCAGTAAATAAAGAGACCAGAAGGAGATAATTTCCATATAAGCAAAGAGGGTTTGTTTCCTACAGCATGATGTTAAGGCTTTTCTGGGGCTGATAGGGTTTTTCACAAACTTTAAAGGAAAAAGTAAATTAAATGCTAAAAGACTACTCAGAAATCTCCAAATACACAGAAACCCTTTGGTGGCTATTGTACCTAGTATTTGCCAAACATGGTTCTTTGCCTAGGGTTCTGGTGACTTACACTGCACAATTAGGTGTGAATTTCATATATTAGAAAATGAAGATCTCATATTAATAGTAGAGATGCTCTTCACTCCCCCAATTGACTGTGCTCATCTGCTGCACCAATTCTAGCCTGTGAAGAACTCAAGGGACACTTCTAGGAGAAGGGACTCTTTGACTAAGATTAATGGACTAGTAAATTGAGAACATCCAGAACAGTGACAAGGCAGAAGAGAGTTTGAAATATTTAGCCCAGTGCATGTTACAAAGTAATCAACAATTAACGTCAAACTGTTATGAAATATAAAAATAAAATTGTGTGTGGAGTCTTAAAATAACCACACAAAAAAACAAAAACCCAACAACAAATGAACAAACAAAACAGAAACAAACTCATAGATACAGAGAAAAAAATTGATGGTCACCAGATGGGAGGGGTGTTGGGGAGATGGATAGAAAAGGTGAAAGGTATTAAGAATTACAAATTGCCAGTTATAATATTAGTCATGGGGTTGTAAAGTACAGCATAAAAAACATAGTCAATAATGTTGTAATAACTATGAATGGTAGCAAATGGATGCTAGACTTACTGAGGTGATCACTTCATAAGTCATATGTGTCTAATCACTATGTTGTACACCTGAAACTAATATTATATTGTATGTAAACTATAATTAAAAATAAATTAAAAAATATATGATATTTAAAGGTTTGCAAAACAGGTGTAAAAGTATTCATGTTCATTGAACATGGTGGAATGGAAATTGAGACAGTAGAGAGGCGAGAGCCTCATACTGAAGGGCCTTCTGCATTGTTGTACACAGTTGAGAGTTTTGTCATGAAGACAGTGGGATGCCACTGAAGGACGTTAAAGCAGATAAGTGGCATTATTAGATTTGCATTTTAGAAAGATTATTCTAAAAGCAAGTAGGATTTTCCGTGGCAATGTAAAGAGGAAGGGAATCATAGTGAACATTCCAAGTTACTATATTCCTTACCCCCACCCAAATATTGAAATGCGTTCTAATCGTATTTGTGGAACAAATTGTTAGACATTATTTTTTATTATAGCCTTTTGCGCTGAAAAATTTTAATCATCACAAATTGTTTTTCAAGTTTGAAGTAGCAGCTATGATGTTTTTGTCCACTAAGATAATGCACAAGCACTACCTTGACAGGTTGGGCCCTTCCATTTTCAATGTTTGTCTTAGGACACGGCAGGAAAATGTTATAATTAGGAAAGTATGTCAGAGGATGGGGAAGAAAGCGTATTAAGCTTATTTATCCTGATGGTACTCTATAGTATAAGGGTTAAAGAAAAGAGACACTAAAGGCAGGGTAGCAGACAAATCTTTGAAGAAATTCAGGTAACAAATAATGAAGGTTTGAACAGAAGCAGTGGAAGTAGAAATGAAGATAAAGTTTTGGCAAATATGATGGGAAGATAATGGGAAAAGAAGGAATCCAATGTTATTCCTAGGTTTCTTATTTGATTGTCAAAGACAATATAGAATACAGAAGGAAGAACAGCTTTGTGGAAGAAGCAATAAGAGATGACTTTTGAACAATTTGTTTTCACATATCAATGGCATATCCAAGTGGTGTTAATTGTAGGAAATGAGCTATATGGCTTTTGATCATAGTGAATCAATAAGATATGGTTGAAAAGAAATGTGTGTGGGTTTAACTGATCGTTAGATAATTAATCAGAAAGGGCATTTGGGAAAAATACATATTGGGAAACAGAAGTCTGATGTTAGAATCCTAAGAACCATAAAAGGGACAAATAATTAAAGAGGAGACTGAGGAAAAACGTAAGACAGGTGAAATCCTGAGGTGAAGCTGATATCACAGAAGACAGGATAACAGCATTTAAGAAATAGGGAGTGGTCAGAAGGTCTAATGAAATAAAGAGCAAAAAAAAAAAAAACAAACTTAATGGGCAATTAGAAAGTCAATTATCAATACAAAATATATGTAGTGATTATATTCATTAAGTTTCTCAAACTAGAGGTATAATTTAAAACTTCTAATCCAAAATGTGTTCACTCTAAGAATATAAATAAGTGTTATCAAATAAGAATATACAAGACTATCACATTAAGAATACTGAAAGGGGTTTTTTTGTGTGCATGTGGTGTGTGTGTGTGTGTGGTGTGTGTCACAATATTATAAATCAGGGGAGCATCATTCAACAATTTGTTAGTTACTTGGAAAAATCAGTTGAGATCTCAATTCCCCAGGTAAAATTCACAGTTTTGTGGAAATTATACCACACACACTTATACAACCAATAAATCAAAGAAGAAAGCACAAGGGAAATTAGAAAGTATTTAGAGGTGACTGAAAACAAACCACAGCATACCAAAACGTATGGGGTATAGAGAAAGCAGTACTATGGGGAAATTTCTAACTATAAACACTTGCATTTAAAAAAAGAAAGATTTAAAATCAACAACCTAACTTTTGAACATAAAGAACTAGAAAAAGACCAAACTAAGCCCAAAGCTAACAGAAGGAAGGAAATAATAAAGATTATATCAAGAGAGAAATAAAATAGAGAATAGAAAATAGAGAAAATCAATTAAATCAAATGTTGGTTCTTTTAAAAGATCAACAAAATTCACAAATCTTTAGATAGGTGAACTAAGGGGGGTGGGGGAAGAATACTTGAATTAGAAAAATCAGAAATGAAAGTGGGGACATTACTACCATTGTACGAAATTAAAAATGTTTATAACAGAGTACTATGAACAACTGTCTATCAATATATTGATTACCTATATAAAATGGATACATTTTTAGAAACACCAAAACTACCAAGATTGTAACATGAAGAAAGAGAAAACCTGGATAGACTTATAACTAGTAAGAAGATTGAATCAATAATGAAAAATCTCCTGGGGGAGGGGGGAGTGAAGCCTGATGGTTTCATTGGTAAATTCTATCAAACATTTAATGATGAACTTATATGAATTCTTCGCAAACTTTTCCAAAAAATCGTAGAGGAGGAAACATTTCCTAACTTATTCTATGATGACAGCTTTGTTCTGATACCAAAGCCAAACAAAGATATTAAAAGAAAACTACAGACTAATATGCCTGATAAACATTGATGTAAAAATCTTCAAAAAATTTTTAACAAAATTCAGCTATACATTAAAAAGACTATACACCATGATCAAGTGGGATGTATTCTGGAATGCAATGATGGTTTGACATATGAAAACTGATCACTGTAATACACCATATTGACAGAACTGATCATCTCAATTTATGCAAAAAAGTATTTGACAAAATTCAACAACCTTTCATGATAAATACTCAATAAACTAGGAATAGGAGGTACTATGGCCTAAATTACATACCCCTAAAATTCACATGATGAAAACCTACCCCCCAATGTGATGGTGTCTTTGGGCAATAAATAGGCTTAGATGAGATCATGAGGGTTGGCTCTCAGGAAGGGATTATCGCCCTTATAAGAAGACACAACAGATAGCTCGCTTTCTTTATCTCTGGCATGTATAGACACAGCAGGAAGGTGCTATCTATAAGCCTGGAAGAAAGCCTTCACTAGAAGGTGACCATGCTGCAAGGCTCCAGAACTGAGAAAACACGTTTCAGGTTTTTAAGTCTATGGCTTTTTCATTGCATCCCAAGCAGACTAATACAGAGGTAAACTACCTCAACATAATAAAAGTTATATATTAAAAAACACATAGTGAACATTATTCCCAATGACAAAAGACTAAAATCTTTTTTCTAAGATGAAGAACAAGACACGGATTCCCACTTTCAATAGTTCTATTCAACATAGTACTGATAGTCTAAGCCAGAACAATGAGGCAAGAAAAAATAATAGAAGGCATCTGTATTGGAAGGAAGGAGGTAAAATTATCTGTATTCACAGATATGATCTTATATGTAGAACACTTGAAGGGTTACACAAAAAGCTGTTAAAATGAATAAACAAATTCAGCAAAGTAGAAGGACACAAGGTCAACACACAAAAACCAGTTGCATTTCTATATAATAACAATAAACTAATGGAAAAAAATGAAGAAAATAATTATATTTATAATAACATCAAGAATAAAATACTTCTTAATTAACTTAACCAAGGAGATGAAAGACTTATACAATGAAAACTACAAACATGGATGAAAGAAATTTAAAAATATATAAATAAATAAGAAGACATCCATGTTCATCAATTGGAAGACAATATTGTTATGATGTCCACACTACCCAAAGCGACCTACAAATTAAATTCAAGACCTATCAAAATCCCAACACTTTTTCCAGAAATAGAAAAATCTGTGTTAGTGGTATATACATACAATAGAACATTATTCAGCCTTAGAAAAAAAGAAAATTCTGCCTTTTGTGACAACATAGATGAAGCTAGAGGACAAATACTGCACAATTCCATTAATATGAGGTATCTAAAACAGTAAAACTCATAGAAGCAGATAATAGAATGGTGGTTTCCAGGGATTGGGGGAGGAAGAAATGAGGAATTGATTTTTAATGGGTATAAAGTTTCTATTTTGTAAGATACATAAGTTCTAGAAATCTGCTGTACAACATAGTACCTATAGTTAACAGTACAATATTGTGCATTTTAAAATATGGTAAGAGGATAGATCTAATGTTAAATGTTCTTATCAAAACAAAACAAAACCTAAAACATAACTCACAAAACAATATAGGACATTTTTGTTGATAGATATGCTTTATGTCTTGATAGTGATAATGGTATTGTGAGTGTATGCATATGTTCAAATACATCAAGATATATGTATTAAGTGTGTATAATTCTCTGTATATCAATTATATCTTAATAAAACTAAACAAAACTAAACAAACAAAAAACAGTGTTATCTCCAGAGGGGGTATTAACTGGAAGGGTATTTTCTGGGGTGATGGAAGTGTTTTCTACATTGATCTGCCTGGTGGTCACAGGGGTGTATACATATAAAAAGTCACCAAGCTATACATACACTAAGGATGGCAAATATGTTGTACATTTTACCACAATAAAAAAAGCCATCTACAAGTATTTATGTGTAAGGTTATTGAGCACTACTTATAATTGGAAACAAAAAATTACCTGAATGGCTAATAATAAAGGTTTATTCAAGCAAAGTTTACACATTATGCTTTAGAGTAAGGCTTAACACTGTGAAAAATGGCTAAGTGCATATAAATGGCAAAGCAGGTCACAACACAGTAAGTACAGCATGAACTCAATTTGGTGATACCTACTGAAGTAGCTCAGAACAGCAAACATTTGGGAGGCCATACACCAAAATGTTAATATTCATTCTTCATACTTTTGCAGGTTTTAAAATTTTCCAAAATGATCTACAATAGTTATAAATTGATTTTATAATTAGAAATTATATATAAAAATGTGATAAAGTCTATACAAATTACAGATGTGAATTAGTAATAAATATATATAAGCACAAATAAACATAGGAGAGAAATACAAATGTTTAATGAGCGTATAAAAACGTAACATCATTGGTAAATAAATGCACATTAAAGCAATAACAAGCTGTCAATTTGAGAAATAAAAAGCTCACTGCCATCAGGGTGCCTTCATTTGCTCTAGTGGGAGGGACTTAACTGTTACAGACTTCTGGAGAAGAGTAAGTTCTTATGACTGCATTTCAAGCTGTCTTAATACAAAAAGAGAGATGTTGGAGAAGACTAATGAAATCCAAGGGAGAGTTAAAGAAGCAGTCACGAAAAGGTCAAAGATGTAGCTCAGCCTGATTCACCTGAAACTGGGAACTCTACTGCAATGAACACACTATATGTGCCTCCTTAAATGAACTTCATTCTCCCCTTTGTTGCACATCGACTTGCTTTGCATCATGGCAATGGGGCCCTCCAGTAGCTTTGGTGTTTTACATTTAGTAACTTCAGCTCCTGGAAAGATACTCCATTTTAGCCCCTTGTCCACAAATGCTGGGGAGATATTCACTGATGTATATTGGGTGAATTGTTGGCTGTAGCCAATGAACTGTGGCTGCAGGAGCAGTTAAATAAGCACTTGGAGGTGCTGCACAGTCCAAATAATAGGTGTCCACCACATACAAAACCCTTTACATTTGCAGCCTTTGACATAGGTCTTATACAGGCAGACCTCAGAGATTCCAGACCACTGCAATAAAGTAAGTATCACAATAAAGCAAGTCAGAATATTTTTGCTGGTGGAGGGTCCTGCCTTCAATTTATAAAAAATGTAACATCTGTGAAGCACAATAAAGCAAAGCATAATAAAATGAACTATGCCTGTAATCCATCCAAAGGAGATAATCAGGAATATTGTTAAGTTGATGCACAGATATTTATTATAAGAAAAATTGGTTTGTGTACACACATACAAATTATAACACAGCTACCTTACAAGCTTAAACTTTGACAATTTTCATAGCACTGTTAACCACCATTGATGAAGAGCAAAGCGAGGAGAGATCAAAGCTTGCTCATGAATATTTTCTGGCTCCCCTATCTTCATATGTGAGCTCACATAACTGAATAAGCATGGCTGCAAAGTTGTGTCCTTGGAAATTCAAATGTCTTTAGGAGTAATTGGCCATATTTTTTTCTCCCAAAGGAGATCTCATAATGACAGAATACAAATGGTGGAATGATAGAGTAACACCATGTCTGGAAGTAGTGACAACCACAAATTTATAATTTTACACATCCCTTAAAGAAAATGCTAAGAAAAGCATAGTACAAAACATGTGTATGTCAAAAAGTCCTATAAACTCATTAAAAAAAAAAAAAAACCCTAACAAACTAGTAAAATATTTCCAGAATATTGTAGGCCAAGTCAAAAGGTCATCTACAAATATTTAGGTTAAGTTATGGAGCATATACATAGCTACAATAAAGTAACAGATAAAATGGATATTATAGTATATTTCTCTCAAGAGAGAAAAATGGCAAGAGAGCGAGAGAGAGAGAGAGAAAGAGAAACAGAGAGAGACACAGAGAGAGACAGAGAGAGATAGAGAGAGACAGAGAGCTGTAATATAAGATATATGAACGTAACATAATATAACATAACATGTGGCCTTTTGGAGAAAATACAGTCTGCCACAGTGTACTGTCTGGGCACAATTTACATCACTCCCACATGGAAAAAATACTCATCCCTTCTCTCAAGACTCCCAAATATCATCTAATTACAATCAGCTCAAAATCCAGGATCTTGTTAACTAAATCACGTTGAAGTGTGGACAAGGCTCAGGTATAGTTCCTCAAGTACAGCTCATTAAATACTGTTCCATTCAAATCAATTGCAAAGATCTTTGAAATAAAAAGACAAATTATTTACTCTACCCTAATATCCAACATACAACGGTGGGATAGGTGCAAAGACCTACTATGCTCACTCCCACTCAAAAAAGAATGAAAGTGGGAGACCCACATGACTCAATGGTCCATGAAAATTCTAAAACCCAGCCTGTACATATTTCCAGCTCCCTAACTAGAGCTCAGTTCTACAGACTGAGAATTATTCTCTGTGGCTCTTGGGTCTGCCATCAAGGCTCTAGGGTCCACCTTTCCTTTTCAATAAAATTTAGCCCATATATGCAGTAGAATAGTGTTTTAAGTCTGCTTCATGTCCATAAAAGTTGAGGAGTCTAAAGTCCTATTTTTCTTTTGTGCGTTCCCTGTTTCTTTCGATACAAGCTGATACACTTCTTTTAAAAACCTTCAGATTCTTTTGTGTGTCAGTTTGTAATGGACTCCATTGTAATCCACCTACAAATTTCTTTGAGAAAAATCCCTCTTTCTTGGGGTCTTTGTGAGCCTGCAGGAGGAATAATGCCTCTGACATTCTCAGAAGTATGTCTTTAAGTATGTCCGTAAGACCTTTAGTGGACCTTTTGCCTGTTTGAAAGGATCTCTGAGATAATATCTCAAATCTTTTTTGGGTCTTAACAAGGATTTCATCTTTAGACCATGTTTTCTCTTAAGTGTTCTGAATTTGATCTTTGTCCAAAAACTGTTTCTTAATTTTAGAATCATTTGCTATCTGAAGAGGCTAAGAAAAATTTTCATTTATTTATTTTTTAACTTACAAGATTTGGCAGCTTTATATTAAATGGTATGTTGCTTATTTTTTTTTTGCATTTTATTATATGCAGCAAGAAGTCAGATGATACTCAATATTCCTCTTGTTACTATGATATTCTCATTTATAATATTAATTTGCAAGCTCTCCTTTATTCGATTAGACTTACAAAAATTATTCCTTCTTTTTATTCCATTGATTTTTATTGAAAACACATTTTGGTATTATTGAGCAATTCTAATTTGATTTTCTAATTTATGAATAAATAGTTATTAATATATTAATGACTATTTTACTCTTAATTTACCTTTACATATATTTAATTGTTCTTTTTTTCCCAGTTACTGCTTTGTTTTTGAGTATTTAGTATTATAAAGTTTCAACTGAGAATTATTTCTGGCCACAGCATTATTTATTTTTAAATAATTTGTGAATAAGTGTTTTTAATTTTTAAATTGATGGGGATAGGTTTGAACTTTTAGTTTTTATTATCTTTTTATGTTTTTTCTTTAATCAGAGAATGTGATCTGTATAAAATCTTTCCTTTTCTCCTTGTAACTTCTTGAAACTATTTTAACCTAATACTTTCAAAGACTATACCATGTACCTTTGAAAAAATGTGTACTTGTTGTTTATATATTTACATACATAATATATAATGACTCAACCTTCTTAAATGTACTATAAAATAACTTTCTGTTTTGTTTTATTTTGTTTTTGCTTTTTACTTAGTATATCTTTATTTGAAATAAAATTTAACCAATCTAAGATTTTGTCTTTTTTCAAAAGGAGAACTATTTCTCCAAAATTGTCTCCCTACCACTTACTCTGCAACTCAAATATTGTATTAACTGTTTCTTTGAATTCAGATAGTAACTTATTTATTATATAGCATTACTTATTTTAACTTAACACATTCTACTAGTCCCTTGCTCACCACTGTTTCTTATTTGTCTCATCTTTTTTCTCTTAAATTTCTATTTTCTTTTGTGGATTATAACCTGGAGTAATTCTCTTACCTCTACTCTAACTACTTAGCTAACTCTAAATCCTTATTTATTTCTTAGGTTAGTTTAGCTTTTTATTTGACCTATATCAATTAAGACAAGCAAATCAACAAGGGTCTCATATTATTTATACATGTCCATTTGAGTTCAGTTCCAAAGTTATTTATCTACTTGAGAAGAATCAGTGGACAACTCAGAGTTATATTTTTTTCTTGTTCCATTTAGAAAAACTTATTAAAGACCCTGAATAGCCAAGAAATCTTTAGAAAGAAAAACAAAATTGGAGACATCACAATTTTTTATTTCAAACTACAGAGGGTGCCAGAAAAACCAATGTATATACATTTTAAGAAAGGAAAAAAACTATTAAAATTGTAATACTTAATATATACAAAAGATGAATAGAAGTCATGTTTGACTTTTGCAATTACAAGAGGTACCAAAAGTGGGTACCATCAGTGTCCAGACACTTCTGATTATGATGAACTACTGCTTGAGCAATGTTGACAAAAGTATCCACTTATATAATTTTTTTGTCACCCCAGTATATTACAAAGCTATAGTAATCAAAACAGTATTGTATTGACATAAAAGTAGACATATAGATCAATGAAACAGTAGAGAGCCCAGAAATAAACCCATTTGTAGATGGTTAATTAATCTATAACAAAAAAGCCAAAGCTATACAATTGGGAAAGGTGAGTCTTTTCAATAAATGGTGTTGGAAAAACTAAAGAGCCACATGCAAAAGAATGAAACTGAACCACTATCTGACACTATACACAAAAATATAACTCAAAATAAATTAAAGACTTGAACATAAAACCAGAAATCATAAAACTCCTAGAAGAAATTGTAGGTGATAAGCTCCTTGACATAGGTCTTAGTGATAATTTTTTTGGATTTGACACCAAAAGCAAAGGCAACAAAAGCGAAAATGAACAAGTGAGACCACTTTAAATTATAAAGCTTCTACATAGCAAAGAAAATAATCAACAATGAAAAGACAACTTATTGAATGGGAGAAAATATTTGCAAATTATGTATCTGATAAGCCGTTAATATCCAAATTATATATATATATTTTAAAAACGCCTATAACTCAATAGCCAAAAGAAACAAACAATCCAGTTAAATAATGGGCAGAGGCTCTGATTAGACATTTTTCCAAAGAAGACATACAGATGGCCAACAGGTACATGAAAGGGTGATCAACGTCACTAATCATCATGGAAATGCAAATCAAAACCACAATGAGATATCACATCTCACTTGTTACAATGTCTATTATCCAAAAGACAAAAAATAAGTATTGGTAAGCAATAAGTGTTGGAGAAAAGGGAACCCTGTGCACTGTTGGTGGGAATGTCCGAGGTGTGATCAAAATCTACCATAGATATTTAAATTTAAAAAATATATATTACAGTAAAAGACACATTGCCATTAATTCCCCCTCAAAGCACACTTATCCCATCATTCTTGTCACTTTCTGAAGCAGTTCTTGAAGTCCTCTCTTGTGAATGTTTTTAGTTGTGCTGTTATGGCTGCTTTGATTTCCTGAATAGACTCTAAACATTTACCTTTCATGGTCATTTTGACTTTGTGGAAGAGCCAGAAGTCACACGGTGCCAGATCCAGTGACTGAGGTAGATGAGGACACACTGTAATGTTTTTATTTGACAGAAATTACCTTACCGGAAATGATGTGTAACACGATGCCTTTCCATTGTGTTCACAAAACACGGTAAATGCTGCTGCCAAGTGCCATCCAACAGAAAGGCAGGGATCTTCAATACAGGAAGTGGCACCTTAGTAACAGTGAACCTTAGTAACAGTGTCTGACAAGTTTCAACTTGTTCAGAGCAGTCAGTTGAGTGTGAGCTACGGTTGATAGAAGGTATGTTTTAAAGCAGGGGTGTCAAAACTGCGGCCTGCAGACCAACTGCGGTTCGCAATCCATTGTTAATTGTCCCACAGCAAATTCCAAAAATATAATTAGTTTACTTAAATAAACCAGGTGAGGAAATACATACTTTACCTCGAGGGAGTAGCCTGGCTGTTTGTGTATTTTACTGCATATGGCCCTTGGTAAAAAATTGTGAAAAAAGTTTGGACACCCCTGTTTTAAAGGGTGCCTTAAGTCATCTTCCATCATGACAATGCTCTGTGTCACATATCACTTCTGGTATATGTCAATTTCTGTCAAATAAAAGCATGACGGTGTGTTCTCATCCATCATTCACTGGATTTGGCACTGTGCGACTTCTGGCTTTTCCCCAAAGTCAAAATGATTCAGAACATTGAGGCAGCCATGACAACACAACTAAAGACACGCACAAAAGAGGACTTCCAGAACTGCTTTAGAAAGTGGCAAGAATGATGGGATAAGTGTGTTTGAAGCAAGGGGGAGTATTTTGAGGGGGATAATTGGTAATGTGTTTTTTACTGTTATTTTTTTTTTTTTTTTCAATTTAAACATTTACTATATTGTTTGATCACACCTCGTAAATTGGTGCATCCACTATGGAAAACAATATGGAGGTTGCTCAAAAATTAAAAATAGTACTGCCATCCAATTCTGTAATTCTGCTTCTGGCTATTTATTCAAGGGGGGGAAAAACACTGACTCAAAAAGATATATGTACCTCTGTTTTTATTGCAGCATTGTTTATAATAGCTAAGACATGGAAGCAACCTAAGCGTCCATTGATGGATGAATGGGTGAAAAAAAAATGTGATTGACATTTTATATATATATACACACACATACATATATATACATACATATATATGCATATATATGCATGCATATATATACACACATACACATATGCACACACATATAAACCCACACACATATAAACCCATACACAATGGAAAATTATTCAGTTGTAAAAAAGAAGGAAACATGCCATGTCCAATAGAATAGATGGTTCTTGAGAGCATTATGTTAAGTGAAATAAGTCAGACAGAAAAACATAAATACCATCTGATCTCACCTATATAAGTTAAGTGAAATCTAAAAATAAAACAAAAAACCAAACTCATAGATACAGAAAATTAATTGGTGGTGGTTGCCAGAAGCAGGGGTGGTGGTAGGCAAAATGGGTTAAGGTGTTCAGACAGTACAAACTTCCAGTTATAAAATAAATAAGTCATGGGAATGAAATGTCCAGCATAGTGATTATAGTTAATAATACTGTATTGTATATTTGGAGGTTGCTAAGACAATAGATCTTAAAAGTTCTCATTACACAAAAAAAATTGTAACTCTGTATAGTTATGTATGTTAACCAGAATTATTATGGTAATCACTGTGCTATATATATATAAATATTGAATCATTATGTTGTATACTTGAAACTAATACTATTATATGTCAATTATATCTCAATAAAAATATTAAACCATAGAAGTTTCTGTTTAGTTGTGTTTCTTTGAATAACTAAAAATACAAAGAAAAATCCTAGGCACATAGAAGACAATAAATTGATAAATTTGTTGATGAATTGCATTGAATTAAATTCTAGATAATATATTTTATTAAAAGCATGCAAATTTGAGCTTTCAGTCAATAGTATTTAAATTTCATTTCAAGTTCTTTAAATGAAAGCCTGCATAGGAGGTAAATATACCGTGTTTCCCCAAAAATAAGACCTAGCTGGACAATCAACTCTAATGTGTCTTTTGGAGCAAAAATTAGCATAAGACATGGTCTTATATAATATAATATATGTAATATAATAAAACATAGAAAACATAGCATAACATAATTCCGGGTCTTTTATGAATTTTTGCTCCAAAAAATGCATTAGAGCGGATTGTCCAGCTAGGTCTTATTTTTGGGGAAACACAGTATAAGAGATAAAGGTGGAATTGTTCTAATTAAAGCAGGGGATCCACACCATGATTGCTCATTCTGTCTCTACCTCTTAACCCAAGCTTCCCTCCTCCACAAGGGTCTTTGGAGAAGCTCCATGAATCAGAACACTTAACTTAAACACAGAACACTTAAACACATGCCTAGTTCTATAATATACCTGAACAAGTCCTTGTAAATAAAAATCTTATGCCTTCTTAATTAGCCAATGCTTTAATTGCTTTTATCCTTGGACTTTTATGAAAGAAAAATATGAATAATTAAATCTTGAGATTTCTAAAACCAAAGGCCACATGATAACCCAAAAAGAAGTCTCAAGACATGATGGGAAATGAATTCAAAATGATGACTTAAAATAAGTCAAAATGAAAGCAACAAATAAAACCAATATATCCTCTTCTTCCAGTACACGGGACTTCTCAAGAGTCAAATAAATAGCTAGGTGCATCCCCCAAAATGGCATAATCACAGCATGCCACATAACAATCTCTGCTCATTGACTCCTTGGGTAGGAATGTCAGTGTCCTCATTCCATGTGGATATGCATTTTTATTTTTTTCAGGAGCCAAGTTTCATGTCTCTGTATCAAACACACACCTATATTCCAGGCTAAATTTCCACAAAGCAAACCTGTCTGCATTTATTCAAAATACAACCTGAATAAAAAACTAGTCAGGCCTTGATTATAAGTAGATTCTTTTGTTTACAAAAAATCTGATTTCCACCCTGACAGCTAAAAATGTCTTTTTGAGACTCTTAATATTTATTTTAAAATTTACCCTAACCCTTAAAATAGCAAATTTACCTTTTATAAATCATGAATGAAAGAATGATCTAAAAGTTCAATTGAACTATTTTGTAAAGCAAAATCCTATAGAGCTTAGTTGAATCCAAACTTGAAAATATTGATTTTTGCTTTCAATATATATAACCACTATAAATATTATCTATTTTCTCTGCTGCTATATCCATCTTATGATTTAAGTAAAAGTAAGATGCATTTTATACAACTGTCAAAACTCAATCAGCTAAATTTTGCAGATACACTTTCTTAATTGTTTTAATAGCCTTTATTGTAAGGTACATAAAATTTGTAAGTAAAGCTAAAATAGATTATTGAAAATCTCAGATTATTTCTTATTAGATAATGTAAAATATCCAAAACACCAAGAGGTACTCTGTTGTTCTAACTTCTCTCATCATTTTTATTGATTTTCATTTGGTTTAAATCTACGTGTTGCTTAAAAACAAAATCAGCATGTCCAAAGAGAATATCTGACAACATGTGATGTAGCATTTTGAACATTATTTTGACATTTCTAATAAAAGCCAGAACATACTTCAAAGTATACATCAAGAACTGTTACTTTTAAATCCAGAGCAAACCAAATGGAAAATAATAGTCTCAGCAATTTAATTTGGATTACATTTATCCATGTTTACTTGCTTCTGTACACTTAGACACACTAATTCTAATAAAATTAATGTTGGCAAGAGGAGCTATGCTAAAAACTTTTCTTAAGACATTAATTTCCTCTTATATTTTGCAATTCGTAATCTGTAAATTTCACTGACATTGTAAATCAATCAAAAGTGCTTAGAATGCCAAATGAGTGCATGCTTCTTAGTTAAGTGTACGATAATGGAAAAGATGAAAAACATGATTGCACTCCTGGTATTGGTGGAAACACTTATCTAATTGCATGCTCATCAGCCTCTGCCAACTACAAGGGCAACAGCTGGGTGGGGCATCTTGATTTGCCATGTAACTCTCTATCAGGAATGTTCAAAATTATTTTATTAAATTTGAAAGAGATTTGAGTCAAAGACTAGCTATTATATTAAACTATCCAGAAAAATGCACCTTTCAACTTTGTTTTGGAACAATAATTTCAGTCAGTAAATATAAACAGTTTTTTTTTACGACAGATTGATACTGCTCAGGGGTGAGCTTCAGCTATAGTCTTCTTTGACATTTGCAGTAATTTTGACTCACTGCTGTATGGCATAGTTTTTAATAAACACAACTCTTGAACAATTATATAACCAGTGGCACACCCAAAAGGGTAGGCCCTCTTCACAGAGAGAGAAGAACTCACAAAAGCATTCAAAATTAAAATAAAGAAAAGAAAACATCTCTCCTTTACCAGCATCTGTCACTTATCAAGATCCAGGAACTATAAGTCTACACCCTCACAATGAATAGTCAGCTACAGATTATATTTAAGCATAATTTTAGTGCAGTTCTGGAGTAACTACCAATTTTTCTTCATTAGAGTAAATCTAAGGAGTCATTAGGAAATATCCCCCGGTGTGGTTCCAATTGACTGTTTCTTGTTTTTGCTCATTTAGTTACCAGTTTATCCTTCTCTTGTCCTATGGTTTCTCACCCTCCATGCTAGATTGTTTCCATACTGTGTAAGAGATACCCATCTCTGTAAATCTTATATGTGTGTGTGTATATGTGTATGTGTATGTGTATTTGTCTATATCAGGAGTTATTTGTGTTTGTACTACTGAATAAATGGTTGTAATTATAGAAGTATCATATAGCATTACTGTATTCATTTTATATGACGCCTAGTACCTTTTCAAAATGCCACCTTCTGTGTTCCTTAGCACTAGGATAGATTTTGTAAAACATCTTTGGTTACCAGAACAGAGAGAAAAAGAAAAATAAAACAAAATCATTACTGAATACTTACTTGGTGCCAGACTAGTTACACTATATAAATATTATACTTTATCTCATCTAATTCTTATACTACCTCTCTAAGGTAGATGTTTTTATCCTTAAATAAAATTAAAGACATCAAGCAAGTCTGCAGGAGGCAAAAGTACATACCCCGCTTGTATATTAGTTGTTGATGGAACCAAAATGTGAAAAATCTCTGGGCCTCAGTCTATTTACAATTTCTAGGCTCCATGGAACCTATAAAAATTTCCTGCCATTATCAGTGAGACCTTTGCTCTATGGTTATTTTCTGTTTTGCACTATCAGATTTCTGCCTAGTCCCTTCTCCTGCTTCACCTTGTAGAAGCAGTTGAGGTAAATATGATCACTTGTGCCTCCACTAGAATTTTCCTGTTTGGCAATTTTATTGTTGCTATATCAATGATCTTATACAGAAAGTATTTAGCATTGTCTACGCTGAGGCAAAGTGATTTACAACTGGTGTTCCTCAAGTTATATTTTTGTAGTAATGTTTAGTATTGTGTTTAAGAACTCAAAGATAGAACAGGAGGAATAGAAGTCACACTTGCTAATTTTACAAGTCAGCAGCTTTGTGTGCAAGTTAACACACAAAGAGTGATCGCTGGTCAGAATCCTTATAGCTTAAAGAAAATCTGAAGATTGAAATAAACTCAATAAATTATGGCCTGTCACTAAATGTGGCTGAAAAATTCCATTGCTTGTCTTGTTCCTTTGTTGTTTTCAGTTTTATATACAACATATCAATGAAATCATACAGAAGAAGACAAATAAATGAAGAAACAAAAACTCATAGACACAGACAATAGTTTAGTGGTTACCAGAGGGTAAAGTTGGGGGTGGGTGTTAGAGGAGGGTAAAGGGGATCAAATATATGGTGATGGAAGGAGAACTGACTCTGGGTGGTAGACCCACAACATGATATATATATATAAATGATATAATACAGAATTGTACACCTGAAACCTATGTAACTTTACTAACAATTGTCACCCCAATAAACTTTCATTAAAAAAATAAAAAATTCCCTTGCTTGGATGTCATTAAATATATGAAAAATAAATATTTCAATATGTTTGAGATTTATTTGTATCATTCAATATCAGAATAAACTCATGGTTCAAATAAAGAGAATTTAATTAAGGGAATATTTACAAAGGTAAAGGCAGAATTAAGAGAATATCCAAATGTTTTTGAGGCATCTAGAAGCTGGTAACAACAAAGAATCAGTTACTTACCTCTAGGACTGAAGGGGCAAGAGAAGGAATGCAGAGCCAACGAGAGATGGATTCTTGTAGAAGAGCTCACTGAGGGATGAGTCCTGGCCTAAGATGTGGTGTCAAAGTGGGTGGGAGAGGAAAGAAAGATGAATCTCTCCCTCTCTCTCTCTCTCTCTCTCCCCCACCCTCCAATCTCCAGCCAGGAAATGGGTAGGGAGGTGAGAAGGAAGCAAAGAGACTAACTAGGACATTATCTAACCTTAGGAATGTCTGAAGGTACCAGTCAATCACAAACACTTACCGCAAATTCTTCCAGATCTCATAATGCTGGGACATTATGATTTCTTCAGGAATCAACTTCCTGAAGAAATAAAGGAAAATTAATGATAATCAGGATTAGTGATTTACAACATTTGATACTGACGTTTCAGGTGTTAATTTCTAGGAGAAAAAGAAAATATAACAATAACATTCTACGATACCTCTTCCAACTCCTTTGGTTCATAGAAAGTAGGTTTCCTAATCATTGGAGGCCTTAGCCATTTTGTAAAAGGAACAAAAAAGGAACTTTTAATGATAACATTCCAAGGAATTGAATATGAGCAGTGGGTTCTGTGTGTGTGTGTGTGTGTGTGTGTGTGTGTGTGTGTGTGTGTGTAGAAGGATGATCTAAAAAGCAGGGCTTCTAAGAAAAAAAATTAAAAATAAAATAATAAAATAATAAAAAGCAGGTTTCTGACAGGAGGATTGATCTAAAATTCCTACCACACAGTTATAATATCAGGTTGCTATGCATGAGAGAGAGATCATTTCTGATACCACAAATACAACATTTTTAATGATAAGTAAGAAGATTTAGTTAAGATTTTAGGACTCAAGTTTTATTTGCTGCATCAAAAAATGCAAGTAGTTAAATCATCATTTCATCATTGTGGATCAAAGATAGCTCCTTCATCTGTTAGTTCTATTGTAAAAGTTCCCAGAACCTGAGTAAAATTAGTCTCCATTGTTAATTATAAATTTTTCTAGGTATATTTTTCAACCTTTACAACTTGCTTATTTTACCGAAATATTAAGATGATTGTTTGAGTTAAATTTGAAGCCATCCACTTTAACTTTGTGTTTCCATGTATGTTAATTTATAGGACATTACTAAATATGAACTTTAGTATGCCCCAAAGGAGAGAAAATAATCCCACACTGTGATTTTTAAGAAATCTAAGTTTAGTCAGATCTTTCCAATGATTCATGTTTAGAAACACAATGTGTATATAATCTATCAAGAGAGAGTTTAAATGGATTATATGCTATTAATTTAAAGAATTTTGCAAGACACAAAACAAAAATCTCAAGGACTAAGGTATGTGTTTTCCAGTAATTGCTTAGAAATCAAAGGCACATCAAACTTTCCATTTGCTGTTTCATTTTAAATATAAAACAAGAATTTGACTGATTGGAAAGAAATTTTGTCACATCATCTCTTGAAAACGCCATCATAAATTTTTTTTAAGAGGGCTGGCATGAAAATTTTAGGTCCTAATGAACTACTGACTATCATTTTTAAAGGAGTAGATTTCTCTTGAACTAATATTCTGATGAAATATGTATATTTCTTCCCAAGCTTACTCTTTAAATATGTTTAAGTCTTTGTGGAAACTCACCATCCCAAGAAATATTGACCTAAAAGAGCGATCTAGTGTTGGAAAATAATCAAATTATAGTGTAAATTTTGTATGCAAGTCTAGATATTGCCTTCAAATCAACTCAAAGGACAAGTAATTTGGCAGTAGATACATTTGAGAAAAATATGAACACTCCTACTATTAGTACTCAAATTAGTCCACTTCTCTAATGAACTTGGCTTTCTCCTTTACTTCAAGATGTTGGCAGTCTTAATTAAGCAAACAAATGGAACTGGCCTGGTTACTTAAAGCAAGGTGGGGCATACTGAAAATTACTAGGGTCATTTAAGTTCTGCCCAGCATGGCTGGGACAAGCAAGAGCAAAAGAAGAGGGTAGACACAGCTGCAGATGTGAAGTAGAAGAACCAAAGTCCAATCTGGTAGCCTGGTGACCAGGAATCAAATAACAGGTTTCAATCTTGGCAAGTGGGCAAGATAGAGGTTGTAGTTATTCCAACAAGTAAGAAGAATATGGTGATGGGAATTTAACTGAGTCAAGGGGATAGATCTCTTAAGTACAAGCAGGCTTTAAAATTTTGATATTAGGGAAGTCTATCAAAAGATAGAGGTTCTAGAACAGAAGAGTACCACCTAATATATATTTTAATAGGAAACCCTGGATGCCAGTAAGGCCAGTTAGACAGCTATTGCCATCACCCAGGTAAGAGATACTGGCTTGAATCTGCATGGTCACAATGGACATGTGAAATCTGGTTAAATTCTGTATATATTTGCATAGAAAGACCCACAGGATTTGCTGAGAAAATGAAAGTGAAATAGGGAAGAAAGGAAGACAGAATAGATACTATTTGGGGGCCTAAGCAACTAGGAAACTAAACTATATTAACTAATGTGAGCATGTAATATGTTGTGATTTTTGAAACTTAAAGAAGGTACTTTTGAAAGTTAAACAGGATGTTATTAATAATTATGCTGAGAAAACATGCAAAACTGGGGTATCTGGACACCCTACAATTTAATGATTTAGATAGACTGCAGGAGGAGATGGATTGGGGGTGGGGAGTGTTGGATATCAGGAACTGAGTTTTGATATAGGTATTAAGTTTAATAGGCCTTTGAGATATCTTAAGAAGTTTTTGCATATAGATTTTTGGGCATAGGTTTCTGAGTTCAGAAGAGAGTTCTGGACTGGAGATAAAAAATTTTGTGTCATCAGTATGTACATTGATGATATCTAATGGCTTGAGACTGGATAGGAGAAAAAGGTAATGAGTATAGATAGATAAAAGAATGCAAAGGACTGACCCTGAGGCATTCTGATATTTAGAAGACAGTAGCATAGGGGCAAGCCAGCAAAAAAAGATGTAGAAAGGACTCTGATCCATTTAGGTATAAATTTCTGCTTCATGTATATATAACCCATGAGAATATACCTCTATATTTGAAAGTTGCTAAGAGGGTAGATCTTCAAAATTATGATCACAAAAAATAAACTGTAACTATATATATAGTAATAGATATTCACTAGACTTACTGTGTTGGTCATTTCACAATATATACAGATATCAAATCATTATATTGTATACCTGAAACTAATATGATGTTATTTGTTAGATATATTTCATTAAAAAGATATTTATGGGGGGAAATTAATAGCAAACATCACACAATGAAAAACTTTAAAAGTTATTCCCATTAAAATCAAGAACAAGGAGTCAGAACATCCTTGAGACCCGCTGTCACCACTTCTTTTCAATAATGTATTGCAGTTCCAGCCAACGCAAAAAGACAAGACTAAAATAAAATGCATAAGAATTGGAAATGAAGGGGAAAGTTATATTATGATGTTATAGAATTATAATAATATAGTACTGGCAAATGGATAGCAAATAAATCAATTCAGTCTCAGCCATAATTTTTTTTTTTTTTTTTACATACGGGATATTACTATATAACCGAGAGTATGAAAAGGACAAACTATGAAAAATTGGTGCTAGGCTATCCATATAGGAAAATTATAAAAATTGTATCTATTAAAAAGAACAATATACCTCTAACGTGTTTTCAAAAGTTAACATCTGAGTTTTTCTAATACTAAAATAGTGTTTGCCTTTTCAAATACATAAGAAAATGGTGAACCTTAAACTACTTCTTGAGATGTTATCAAATTCTATTTATTCACACAGCTAAAGAATCAAGAAACTGACACCTCAGTTATGACAATCCTCTCATAAACCTTCTGCTAATGCTCCAAAATGGATTTTTAAATAGAACACATCACAGCCTGTGTCCTGATTCAACTCAAGCTGAATATTATAATCACTAATAGAGGGCTGCCAAATCCAAGTTCCCATGGGGGGTTGGTAAGAAACATAATAAACCTTTGTAAAATTATTTGTATAAAATTCACCAGGACAATGCCGAGATGTATCACTAGCCAGAGTATGGACAATATCATCATCCATTAGGCTACTTCTTAGTAAAACAAAAATAGAAGTCTTTTGGAACAAAATCAAAGGCCATATTTGAAATGAAAAAGATTTAACAGAAGGACAATCGAGGCTTTAAATTTTAAATGCCCATCCCTTAAACATCCCTCACAGTAAATTTCTTTGTTTAACTTTTTTTTATGATTGAAAATAAGTGTTACTTCCACTAAAAATCTATCAGACTTTTATTGCCTTATCCTGTGATAAAAAGCATTTCACAACAGACTTGGAGAAAGCTGAATTGAAAGTATTTAAAATTTAGTTTTGAAGGAATTTTCCTAAGGACTGTAGTGTCCAAATGTTTTTTTTTAAATATATAATTTTACTTTTAATTCCTACCTTTAAACTTGAGAATTTTTTATAACAAATCTGAAAATAGCCAAGAAAGAAGTTTCAATCTTATACCAAACTGTACTTGTAAGACCAAATTGCTTACAAAACATTTTGTGTTAAACATCTAAAAGACAACTTGTTCAAAATAAAGAAAATAATTGCCATTTTCTAACTCCAAGTGACAACTATATATTTCCAGCTTCATCAACAAACCCCTTTCTCCAGTTCTCTTGCCTAAAATATTAAACCATGTTTCACTTCCTTTTCTTTTTTTTCCATTATCCTCTTTCTAACCCAATATTATTTTTTTGAAAATATTTTTCCCAGTGAAACTCTGCATAAGAAACATTCTTTATTTAAAATACTGTGTATTTTTCTCATAGATACCAGAGAACCACATCATTAAGACTGATAGGGGCAAGCTTATTAAGGGTTTTAAAGAAATCCTATTAGCAATGAGCAAAGCAGACAAAATTCCAATCACATGGAGCTTGTATTCTATCTGGGGATATAATAAACAAAGTATAGTATGTTAGAAGGAATAACTTCTGAAAAGAAAAACAAAGGAGAGATGATACTGAGTATTGGTAAGTACAAGCAATTTTAAACTGGGTGGTCAAGAAAGGGCTCACAGTAGGGTTGAAAAAGGTGAGAGAGAAAGCCATGAGGATACCTGAGGGAGAAGATTCCAGATGAGAGGATCAGTAATACAAAGACACAGAATTTTAAGGGACAGAGAAGATGCCAGTGTGCCGACAACAAAGGGAGTAACCAGAAATTAGGGTGAGATGAGCTTAGAAAGAAATGGGGGCCAGAGCTAGTAAAACCTTGTAAGCACTTAAGAATTTTGGCTTTTACTCTGCGTGTGATGTGCAGACGCGGGAAGATTCAGAACAAAAAATGACACGATCTGATTTACTTCTGACTACTCTGTTGAGTCCAGTCTGTAGGGTTCCAGGATGGGCGCCAGAAGACCAGTAATCTAGAAGCACAATTATGGGGGCTCAGAACAGGACGAGAGAGTAAACATAGTGAGAAGTGGCACAACTAGATCTAGCCTGACAGTACAGTCAACTGGATTTAACCACAGATGATGCAGATGTGACAAAAAAGAGAGGAAGAGTGGATTCATTACCTGAGTTGAGAATGACTCTGAGTGAAGCAGATGTGGGTGGCAGATCTGCTTCGGTTGTGGACATGTTACATTTGAGATGTCTATTAGCTAGTCAGGTGGAGGGATTGAAGGAGTATGAGATTTAGGGGAAAGAGATCTTTAAGAGCATTAGGGTGGATAGAGAAGATAACTAAGCCAAGCCTTTGACGGTCTCTAATATTAGGAGTTCTCTGGGCATTGAAGGAAACATTTTCTAGAATTTCTGTTTGGTTCTTTTTTAGATAAGCCTATTTTTTTTTCATAGTTTGCTCTATTGTTCTCTTTATGTCTTGATTCCTTATTCTTGTGCTTACTCATTTCAAACATACGTTTTTATATTATGTTTCAGGTTGTTTTCCTATTATCAGACATTTTTGACACTAACTCTACCATGGGAGAGTCCTTCCAAAACAAGTGGCGTCTTTGCTTCTGCCACCAATCCAGAGCAGCAGCAGGTGCATATTTCTGGGTGGTGGAGGACGGGCTTATAACTAATCTTTAATTTCTTCCTTTTTATGTCTCTATATACTGTTTTCTACACTAAGAATAATTTTTTTGTAATGAAAAGAAAGACAAAACAAATATGAGTTTTCAAGTGTTCCGTGCAAAAGGATATGCAATATTTTACTCTATATGACACAGAATTATCCATATGTGTGAAAGAAATGAAAGATGAGGTTTCTGTTTACATTAGAGTTGAAAATGTGTGCATGGCTTTTTCTCAGTGGTGTGGAAAAGTCATTGGGACCTTGAAAGGAAACTAAAGCGGCTTTCAATTTTACCTTTCTACTCAGTTGTCTGAATAATACATTATATGCCAATGATATTTCAACAGAGTGCCTGATATCTTAATAAAAATGGACTATTTCTCATCATCTGAGTCTTGGTCTATATGACACAAACTTGCAGGTTTTTAAAAACAGCTGGGTTGACTGTATTTTTAATTCCGCTTATTGAATGCAGTCATAATGTGAACTGCCTACAAAGAAAACTTCCCTTCTTCTATTTCATTTTTAAGATGCCTGAGAAAATTTATTATATAAAGAGAGCTATTGTAGGAATGTTTCCACTTAAGAAGTTCTTCCTGGTTGATATATATTTCTGTGTAAAGTTGGGGGGTCTTTCATCTCTGTCAAATCTTTGATCCTAACAAAAAGAAACATGCCAGATGAAGGCAATGAAAGGAATGCTTTTATGAAGTTCTCTTTTTGAAGATTGTTAAATGTTGCCCCTCAATTATACCTGTCCTTGAATCTTAATATGGTTTACTTCACATTTACCAAAAAGAAAATTCAAATAAATAGAACCTAAGCAATAAGCTGAATAAATTGAATATAAGATGAATTTTCAAGTGGCTACATTCATAAATGCAGCTATCAGCAAAATGAAAATTTCTTTCCAGAGGTAAAAAAGGAGGAGAAAGGAGAAGAAAATCTTGCTGAGGCTGTATTTACATAGGCAAAATAAAGTAGAAAGTTAAGCTACCCTCTGGGGAACCTGGTCTCTGATGGCATGTCAGCCATGCAATTCCTTCCTCCCCCACTCTACCCCCCCTACCCTTTTTCCTTTCTGATCATGTCTATCATTTCAGTGATGGTGGCAAAGGTGACTTTCATGCAGAAATGCCCCAAATGCATTTTTACAGTTTCCAAAGAGACTTCAACAAAATCATGGGAATTTTGTTAAGTTTCCACTAGTTTCCCTATCTAGAGTCAGAAAGAGAAAGGGTGTGGAAGCCTGTCTTCAACATCTGTCAGCAAGTGACAAGTTCTATTCTTTTCGGAAAAGACTAGTCTAGTCTGCTGAAAGTTTACCCTGGTAGATGTGTAGAAAAGTCTAAAAAACCAAATGTGTTTAGATGGTCTCAATTCTCCAAAGGTTTTTTGTTTGTTTGTTTGTTTGTTTTTTAAGTAATTTCTTGAAGTACTGCAGACAGGGAGGGAGGTGGTATGATGCAAAGTACTCTTGCCAGAGTCACATTCTTGATGGGCTGGGGGTGTTGACTGCTACAGATGGCGCGACAGTTCAGCACATCATATTGTTGTCTTCCTTGCTCCGGTCTCCTCGACCAGAAGGATTAATACAGAAATGTACGATAAAAGTAACATACACGAAAGTTTCCAATTAGACCTGAATGAATGGTTGACACTCATCTGCTCCTGGGGTTGCTTTTCTTTGGAATCATAATTGAAAACAAACTGAATTTCTTAGTAATAAGTACTAATACAACCCTGGAATTAGTAAGTGCATGCAAGGAGCTACATTTCCATTTTCCCTATTTATGTTGTACTTTCCAAGAAAAAGACATGGCTTTTGGAGATGGAGGTAATGGGAGGATGGACAATGCTTCATCTGTGCATCAGTAATTGGTTTTGAAAGTTCTTCAGTAAAAAAATTGCTTTTTGTTTCCACAATGAATAAAATTATCATTAGGTATTAAAATACACTTCCTGTTAAGACACAAAGAAGGTGAAACAATTCTTGCCAGTTTCTGGTTGACGATCTCTATTGTTCTGTAAATTCAACAGATACACTTTAAGAAGAAAAGTGGTTGGGCATTGTTAAGACATTTCTTTAACAAAGAACTTTAGAAACTTACATTTCTAAAGATTTAATGTAAACATAAGGGAAAATTAACTGCTAGAGTTGACAAATTGTACGGGATAAATTAGTGGGAAAATACCATGTATTTATAGAGAAATTTTTCCTAATAGGCTTAAGATTCATTAAAAAAAATAATTATGATTCCCTGTCAAATAAGTAGGAGGTTTGCATTATATTTTACAGATTACAGTCCAGAATTATGAAGCAAAGAGTGATTTAATGACTAGATAAAGGTCATAGGCAAATTTTTCACACCATGGAAACTGACACATGATTTCTCTGGCATTCTCCATAGTTTTGTATTCATTAGATTATGTATAATTAATTTTGATATGGACAAATCTCGGGTTCAAACTATATTTATAGAAACAATTAGTAGATCTGACCTTAAATGTTCCTACAGTAAGCAAAGCAGCCTTCTGTTAGCCAAATATGGTAGTGGCTAGGTGGGTATGCTACTGATTTTACCAACAGACTCTTCCCCGAAATATTGCATCACCATTCTGGAACACAGGCTGCTGCCCTCTTTAATTATGTGTTTGGATGGCAAGCTACTTTCTGGAATTAGACAAGTAGCAGTTCAGCATCTAGCCTGTGAACTGAACTGGGTGACCTTACCTTATAAAGGAATGGCAAAAAAGGAACTGACCACAGGCCAGTCTGCTGGATCCAAAGATATGTTTGTGGGCAGCTGTTCTGGATACTGTTAAGAAGTATGTGTTCTTCTTTATAATCATCTTTTCTAAGGGTCAGAAAATAGGAGAAGACGAGAGAGGGAATAAGAGGCATGGAGTTGATGTTCATTGTGAGACTGACCATTTTATCTTTGGAAATTCTTCAAGCTAAGATTGGTGCCTGGTGATAAATGAAGATAATAGAAGCAAAATGGCTCCCAGGAGAGTTTCAGAAAATGCAGACTGGTCAGTCTAATCAAGCCTGCGATTTATCAGTTACATAAATTTTAAACCATACTAGTTAAATACATTCAAATAGCATGCACCTGTACCCCATGTTGGAGAGTCTTAATAGATTAAATTAAATTGTAACCATGCTGGTTTTTTTGTTGCTGTTTTTTATTTTGTGCATAACTGAAGCCAAAACAATAGGAAATTATTAATACAATTAAGAGTCATTAATATGGCATAGAGTTATCTTTCATGTCAAATTTGATATAGAGTTTCTGTATTTGTCCAAAACCAGTTTCAGTCCAACTTCCCTTAGTGGTTTTGAAAATGCAAACAGAGCAAGCTGAGATCGTGTGTTGCCTCCAACTCTATTCCCACAGGTGGGTTTAAGTTAGTGCTACACAGTCCAAATTGCTAAAAAATTGGCAGTTGTAATTTTGCCTTCTGAACTTCATTCCAGCAATTCTAAAAGGGAGTAACACAGCAAGATTTTTTTAAAAAAAATATGGATTCCTTTAGTAATATTTTAGAATTTTATATGTAGGAGGGATCTTATGCAATGCTTTCCTCTAATAGATAAGAAAGCTGAGTGCCATACAGGTTGTTTGATTTGTCCAAGGGCACACAGTTAACATGCAGAATAAGAGGGCCTATAGTTCCACTTTCTTGGCTGATAGTCAGGTGTTTGTAATGGGAGCCTTTGTATAGTTGCTGTTTCACTTGTTGATATGTTTAGTTGTGATATTCTTTCCCTGGTTACTATTAGAAAGTTTATCTCAAGGTTCTCAGTGGCAAGTAGAAAGAGGGCATGAATTTAGAAATACTGGGGTGGAAAACTGGACAGGCTTGACACGGAGACGTGGACTAGACAGGAAAGTCTCAGAAAAAAAGAGATCTTGTGTTTGTTTCAGCTCTTTCTTAACAGCTATGGACTGGAGTTTGCTTCACCTCTTAGAGTTTATTTTCTCCTTTAGAAAATAAGAACTGCATTCTTTGCATGTCTCCTTACCTTTATGGCTGGTCAGAAGCCTGGAATTCAATCATTTAGATGAAAACATTTTATAAAGCATAAAGCACTTCGAGGAGAGGCCATCATTATCACAGAGTAACACTCAACTTTTTTGAAGATTTCCAAGTTGGACTCTGGACCAGTGAGAAATAATAGCACTAGTACAGAGAAATGCACTAGTACAGGAGAAGCAAATTTGCTCCAAAGTGCTTTCCTGCCCAGGAGTTTCAAAATCAGAATGACTAGCACACCAAGGGCAGGATGTTGAGGCAAGCAAATCCTTTTATAAACTGAGAACGCGTTTACCCTTTTCAGCCTAGAGTGGGGTGTCAAGATCATTGATATTACTCACCTGACCATGGCTTTGCAAAGTAGTTAAGGCCATTTCTGATGACCTTTATTTACTGAGAAAAAAATGTGCGGCGGTATATCTTATAAAAAATATTGTTTGGTCTAGAGCATTGTTACATAAGAAAATGTTTCTAATGTAATATTTTTAAAGTATTTATTTTATATTCTTTATAACCTCTATAGTGTCGTATAAACAATAAAAATGGTTAATGTTTAGAATCCTTTGGAGGGAATAATAACATTCAATTAATATTGTATACTTTGTCCTGATATAACTTTTTACATTATGACTGTATTTTGAAAGTCTGAAATGAGATTTAGAATCTGCTTATGTATACCAGATAGTTCTTTTTGGAAGCTCTGACAGACTAAATCAATGGAAAGAAAGGAAGAAAAAGAGAGGAGGGGGAGGAGGGACGGAGGGAGGAAGGAAGGAAAAGAAAGGAACTCCTAGAATTAAGTGTTTAATAAGTATTCATTTGTTCACGTTTGGTTTAAATCATCCTAAATATACTTTTAATGTCTTGTAGTTTTCTGCTACAATTTATGCTGGTTTATGAGTTTTATTTTGGAATCCATGCATTTAGAGAAGAAATGATATTTGTATGTAATAAAAATTGCATATATTTCCTCCTATTCCAAGGCATCTACACCTCTGAGGGCATCAACATCTTTTTCATTACCTCCTGAAGAATATTGTTTATCCTATTCCTATGTTGTTCTCCTTCATCTCTCTAAATAGTTTATATCTAGTAAAGTACAACTTATTTATAAACTTTTATAAACTTACCATTCAAAAGAACTTTGCCTAATTTACCTAATTACTCCCATTTCATTGCTTTAGAACAGAGGTCAATAAAGTACAGCCTGGGGGCTTAATCCAGTCCTCTATCTTTTATTTATAAATAAAGTTTTATTGCAACACAGCTATGATCATGTCTTTATATATTGCCTATGGCTATTTTTGCCCTACAATGGCAGAATTGAATAGTTGTGACAGAGACTGTGTGACACACAAATCCTGAAATATATACTATCTGGCCCTTCACAGAAAAAGTTCAGTGACCCCTGATTTATAGGGTCCTTGTCTACTCAATGTTACCAATAGTGAGGTCCTGAGTACTTCCTTCCCCACCACTTTCTTCTTAAGGATTCCTGAAAGATAACATGCTTCTCAGAAATTCAACAATAAGAGACATAAGTATAGCCACAGCCACCCTGCTGTTTCCTTCTCAGTGGGATCTACATGGCACCCTGGTGGTTAGAAAGTGGCTACTCATTCTAATACCATTGTGCATCTTGATATTGAATTACTAATTCCTGATGTTCAAACCGTGTACTTGGCACTATTTTCCTCTCTACATGTCTCATCTTCCATATTATCTCATCTTTAATCAATCTTCAAAATAATTGACCGTGTCTTCCTTGTCAATTATTTAATAAGATCACCCTATTTTCAGTTTTCCTCTAAAACGTTTTCCTGAAATGGTTCAGAATCTCTCACTTCTTTTTTCTCTTCCTATCCACATACCTCATTCTATCCATATACCCTTTAATATCAATACAGCCCTATATCAGATTGGCGCAGGCTTTCACTGTTCCATTCTCACCTCTAAGTATTCTCTTCGACCACATACTCTGTCTAGAATGTACCTTGCCATAAGCCAGTTTCTACCACATGGATAAGGTCAACATCCTAGAAAATGACAGAGCACAAGATAAAGGAAACCTGGGTTCCTGAAGACCTACTGGGCAGAGCCACCTACTACCTTGAAGCACCCTTCTGCCTCTGAACTGGTATGTGAGGGAGAAATAAACCTTTTTGTCTGATCCCCTGCCTTTTAGGTATATTTGTTACATCAGATTAATCTGTAACTAATGCATAACTAATTTCATTTATATAATCTCAGACTCCCATTAACCTTGTTTTTACAATAATTTTGCTGGAGATTGTAAGTTAAGCGTAGAACTCTAGATACAGCTAATAATGCTTTTCTTTTCCTATTTATCTTTTTAGTCCCCATGTAACTTTAAAAAAATAAAATTATTATTTTTTCCATTTTGGGTTAATTTGATTTCTATTTTGAATGGCAGTTCATACTATATTTTTGGTAAAAATCCAGAGTTCTTCCTGTCTTGTGAGACAAATTTTTGATGCATTCTCTGAGGCAAGTGAAAGCTCTGTACCTTAAATACTTTGATTCGTTAACTAAAATCTTTAGAGAGATCAAAGGAATATCTGTATTCTGATGATTGTTTACCTTCAGACAAAAAGAGGCTATTAAAATAACTTTGGTTACATTTAAATTTAGCTGCACTTACTTGTCTCTGTGACTGTTAATACTAACCAAATAGTCTCCAGGCTGAGTAAACTTAGTTTTTATCATTTATTTTTAAAATATTTGCTTTCACTGACTAACCATCGTTAACCAACCCGCCCCCCCCCCCCCCCAATGCCTAATTATCAAAGTGAAACACAGAACGGGAGTGTTTGGTTTATTTACACGGTAGGGGAAAATTTGAATAGGATAGGGTCATTTAAATAGTTATAAATTTTTAAATTCTGTTCAGGTATTTTGACCTTCTGATACAAAAAACAAAAAATATGGAAGTGTACGGGGAAAAACATCTTCACACAGTTTTAAAATTCTAGTAAGTGTGTATGTCAAATATTTCAAATCTTTTGTAAAAACAGGCCTGGTAGAAATGTAAACAGCCAAGATAAAGGGTCTTTTTGTTCAAAGAAAGCCTCACCCACAAAGGCCCACTGATGACCTTAGAAGAAATTAAATGTGACTTGTATGGAGTACAGGATCAGGCTGAGTGATTTTGACAAACTGATTGAAAATCTATATATTTGAGTTGTTTTAATTTACCATTAAACCAATATCATTTTAAAAAGCAAATATTCCTGAAAAAACCATAACTATTGAAAATCCTGGGTTTGATTTATGTTGCATTAATTTTACTTATAGGCTTTAAATTTTCCAACAGGATGACAACTATAATCTCATATACATCTGGGATATTTTTTTCTTTTTCTTTCTTTCTTTCTTTCTTTCTTTCTTTCTTTCTTTCTTTCTTTCTTTCTTTCTTTCTTTCTTTCTTTTGCTGACTAGTCAAAACAATATACCTTTTCAATGACAAACAGGTATGTGATCAATCACAAGGAAGGGAAGACAATGCTTTATATTCAAAGTGCTGAAGGTCAAATGCCTCCTTGGTGAAGAAGATTTAGAGTAAGCTATGCCATTAAATTCAGGAGTTCATCAGCCCTGGCATAAGAATCACAAGACTATTTCTAACACAGGTAATGTCTGTAGTAATCTGATTCAGAGGGGAAAGAAGAGTAAAGAAAATGCCTTAAAAATAATGGGAGGAGGGGAATAAAGAGAAGCAGATTTAAGCTATCAGAAATTTTCATGAAACTAAAAAAATGTCACGTTTCCTCTGATGGGCTCAAAAGCACCCCATTTTTCAGACTTGAAACAGCTTTTACGTGACTTTTTCCTACAGTACTTCTCAACAGTGAACTACATTTTTAGCTTATTAAATATCATAGTAAAGATGCGCAGGAAATACACTTAAACTTTAAGTTTTTATGAAGCCTCAGACAAGGAAATTGAACTAGTTTGTTTTTATTGAAATGGTGAGTTCACAGGCACCAGCCAAATGCAAAAGTTAGATATTCAGGGATACTGGTGTGTCGTAAACTTTAGGAGGTTGAATTGTCAGTCACTTTATCATATTATGTTCCAAATAAATTTCAGTCTACTGGGAGATATAAGGATATCAAGTTTTACGTTCTCTTCTTTGAGAATTTTCTCTTCTTTTACTTAGGGAGTATTTCTTTGTAACTGTCTTGGACCTTGATCAGAGAAAAGAAGAAGAAAAGATAAAGTATTTATCATGATGTGGGTTTTTTGCTTTTGTTTTTTTCCATATGGAAAAGTAAAAGAGAAAATAAATGTAATAATATATTACTAAAGCGTTTTCAGGTATTTTAGAATAAAACCCTATTTTTATTTGCATGCTTTGAGTACTTCTTCCCATGAACCCCTAAGCACTTTAAAAGCAGAGTAATTTTAATGGAATTTTTCTCCCTATGCTGGCAAGTGTGTCTAGGGCTCTGAAGAAGATGTTTCCTAAATTGTTTTAAAAGTCCTTCAGTTGTGTTCTCTGCATGTTTCAATGCAGTGCAGAGTATGGAAAAGCTGACAGAAGGGAATATTAGTTAAAAATTTTTGAAAGGAACTTCCATCTACAAATATACATCTTTAAAATTCCTTAATAATTTTATTAAACAAATTTTATTAAGCTACATAATCAGTCATGATGATTAGAAAAGTAAGCTAGAAGGTGAGCTGGTAAAGTTACTAAAGGGAAGTTTCTTCCTGTCTGGGGTTATGATGTCATCAAGACAGTTATTGGTCAACATTGGTTTTGGATCTTTGCAGAGGAAGGGGTTTTTCAGATGACAATTACTTGGTTACTGCCTCAAAAAATTCCCAAAATTAAATTCCAGAGCTAATTAGCTGAGTTAAGGTGCCAAATGTTATGCACTCGCTCTATCAGTATACCTAACAGCACTCAGTAGGAAACAAGGTTAGCTTCATAGATAGCCAGGTTTGAGTTTTACTTCTACCATTTATGGAGTGGTGGTAGGGGAGGTGATTACAGGAAGGAGAAACATTAGACAAGTGGCTTCATGAATTCAGCACATTTTTGCTGCATAGTTATCAGGCATTCATCTATTTGATAGAGATAATAATTCACACATCAAAACATTATTATGAGGATCAAATGGATTAGTGAATATAAAGTATTTAGCAGAGTACCAGGCATACACTAAAGAGCTCAATACAGGGCATCTACTATTATTATAATAGGTGCAAATAGGTAATAACAAGCTTACCTTTGGGGATCTATTGTCCAAAAGCACACATGCAATAATCATAGTCAGTTAGGTTACACAGTGATTAAACCATTAAGGTTCATAAAAAAAGTTTCTTAATTTCTCTCTAGATATTTGTATTGTCTTAATTATCTTGCTCATATTACATCTCCCAAGTTAATATCCGATAAATAAAATAATATACTGTATATAAAAGAATAAATTTTTAGTAGGAAAAGAATTATCAAATGTGTATATATGTACCTGTTCTTTTTGCTCTAGGCCAGAGGTTGTCAAGTGTGGTCCACAGAAACCTGGAATCACCCAAGGCACTTTGAGAAAACTATTTTTATCACAATGCTATTATTTTAACTGTTGACATTTGCACTGATGGTGCAAAAGCAATAGTAGGTAGAAATGCTGTTTGCCTTAGCACAAGTCAAGCCAATGGCACCAAACTGTAGTAATAATCATTGTATCCTCCACCATCACTTGCAATAAGGGAAAAACACCAGTTTCATTTAAAAATATCACAGATAAAGCAATAACAAATATTAATTTTATTAGATCTAAACTCTGGTATACACAGCATTTTACCTTTCTGTGTGACAAGATGAGATTACACAGAAAGAACTTCAGCTGCATAGTAAAGTATGGTATATTGAGGAAAACTACCTGTGTGATGATTTGATTTATGAGATAACTTAGCCACATTTTTCATGGTATTGGTTTTACTTGAAATAATGACTAACAGACAAGGAGTGGTTAATCAGACTTTGGTGTTTATAAGACATTTTGTCAAATATAAACTGAGTTTGTCACTTCAAGGAAAACAACTAATAATTTTTGCCAACAATAAATATTTGAACTTTCATAGGACATTTATAATTTGGGGAGACTGGTATCTGCCACCATCAGTAATGAATTCCAAATATCAAATGTTTAAAAACTTATCTGAGATCGGCAGTGATATTAACAAACGAGCTTTTTTCATATTGTGCAATGAAATGTGTCAATCTGTGGGAGATTTGCATAACTGTGAATTGATAGTCTTCTGATGACCAATGCATGATGTTACTACAAAAATAAATTTATAAAAAATAGATAAAAGATCCAAAGATCCACTCAAAATTCAAGATAGATTGAATATTTTAATATAAAAGCGTAAGAAAAGTTCATAGACATGGTTTCAGATTCCACACTGAAACTAACCTTTGAAAAACTAGTTGAATTTTGGTGTACTATTAAAGAAGAATATCCACAATTATCAGAAGCTATTAAAATAAACCTCCCCTCTTTCAACTGCATATTTGCATGAAGCTGAATTTTCTTCATAAGCTCCAACCCAAACAACATATTTTAATAGATTAAATAAAAAAGCAGAAACAAGAATCCATCTATCGTTTATAAAGCCAGATAATAAAGAAATAGGCAGAAATTTAAAGCAAGGTCACTTCCCATTAATATTTATGTTTTTCAAAATATAGTTACTTTTTATAAATGTTACTTTATTAACATGTAATGGATTTATTATTGTAATTTTTAATAAATATATATTTATAACATTTATGTTTTAGTTTGTATATGATATATAACCATAGATAGTCATAGATATAATCCAGAAAAATAAAAGCTCCATAGTTTTTTAAGAGTGTAAATAAGTCCTGAGACCAAAGGTTTGGGAACCTCTAAAAATTAATGACCTGATATTTCAGCTTAAGAAGTCAGAAAAAAAGAACAAGGTAAACCCAAAATAAGTTGACAAAAGGGTATAATACAGATAAGAGAAAACAAACCCAGAGAAATCTAATAAAGCCAAAGATGGATCTTGGAAAACATCAACTAAATTGATTACCCCCAGTTAGACTGATCAACAAAAAAGGGCAAAGAGAACATAAATTACTACAATCAAGAGCAAAAGGGGTTCACCACAACAGATTTTATGGACCCTAGAATTATAATAAATATAATGGACAACTTCATACTTACAAATTTGATAACTTAAAATAGACAAATTTTTTGAAATCTCCTTGATAAGAGGTGGAACTGAAAACCTGAATAGCTTTCTTTTAAATAAATTGAAACTGTTATTTAAAAAAAAAAAAAAAAAAAAAACTTCCCACAAAATCCAGGCTGTTGGTTTCACTGGTAAAATCTATCAAACATTTAAGAAGCAAATATTACTAATCTTGTACACATTCCTTCATAGGATGGAGAAGGAGAGAACACTTGACAGTATTTGCTGATGGGTTGTATGTGAGGAATGAGAAAATGAAAGGAATCAGTTTGACATACAGTTTTGTCTTGTACAAATCAGGTACACTGCAGGTAAATTGGTCTCTACTGGAATAGGAAAGGAACAAATGTGTGGGAAGAGAGAAAACATACATTAATAGCACTGTTTAGGATATTGGAAGTTTGTTATGCTAAGTATATATGCCAACTCTATGACTGGATATATGAGTCCAGAGACCTGTCGTGTGGTTCAAGGCAAGAGCTTTAAGTGTGGAATTTATCAGCATATAAAGCCATGATTAAGATTACCTACAGAATGAATGTACATGGAGGAAAGAGCGAGCCACTAGAGCATACCAGCATTGAAAGGTAAAACGGGGAAAGTGAAGCTGTGCAAAACTGAGATGGTGTGGGCACTGAGTTAGTAGGAAAACAAGAAGAATGCGTGGAGATGAAAACAGTGGTCTTCTCTATCAAATGCAATGGAGAGTGCAGGTACCTTTGAATTTATTTACACTAAAGTCATTGTTGACCTTGAGAAGAGCATTTTAGGGGAGGGCTTATTGGAATGGGTTGAGGAGAATAAGTAAGGGTAGAGAACGTAGACAACTCCTTCAATAGGTTTTGCTGTAAAGGGAAGGGATGACATTTATTGGTAGATTGGAGATGTGGCGGGTCAAGAAATTTGTTTTTTAAGATTATACTTCCAGTGGGAAAACTCCAACAGAGAGGAATACAATGGTAATGTAGGAGAAACAGGGCCACGTGGTATGAGCTAAGCCCTTGAGAAGGAAAAAAGAATGAACAGAGGAAAGTCAGCAGATGAAGAGAAAAAAAGGAGAAAGCAAAAAAGCATGAAATACTGGTGTTGGAAAGGGAGCAAGTGAACACTCCAAGGAAACTTCTTAGGATTGTCATGCAGTATTGCGTGCACATTTGAAAAATATTGTGAATTTAAAGTGAAACCAGTTAGTTGTTTCTTTTCCAGCAATGTTCAATTACTTTGACTTAAGTAAGGGTAACTGGAGTTGTAGAATTGTCAGAACAAACAAATTTGACAGAGAAAGAAGCAGGAAGGTTAAGAGTGTTTGAATAACCATCTCCTCTCCCTATCATCAGAGTAAAACAATTACCAGGGAACTTTTATTTTAAATTCACTGCTAAATACTATATGAAAGGGACTAATTTTTCTAGAGGCTGGGTCTGTTTGTCCATGACCTCCACTATTTTCAGTGGAAGATGGGAATGGTAGTGGCTTGCTGCCCTGAAACTTCTGCCTGGCTTTTGGCTTCTGCCTTCCTGTATTTTCAGCAGTCATCTGACCAGGAACACTGCTATCTCGGGTACTTCATCCCCTAGTGGGATATTGAGAACATATCTGTCACCCTGCTCAAATGAAAACTTGGTTGTTATATATGTCTTGAGCCTCACACAATCCCTGTTCAAGAGAGACCAGCACCCCTTTTCTGGTGACAGAAATCTATGTGACAAAATTTCAGATACCAAAAATTTGATACAAGCTAAAAAATCATGACCAACCAAGTCAACAGCATTGTCATCATCCAATCTCACTTATCCTGTAAAAGGCCCACTCTGGGGTCATCACACTTCTGATCGGTAAACCAGCAAGAGATTAATTGTATGCAGGGTGTGGATCTATCTTTAGAGCTCACTGGAGTTCTTGGCTCCTCTGAAACTCATCATGTGAAATGTTTCAGTCATCTTTGACATTATTATCACCCAATGTGCACATGAACTTTGCTTAACACTCTAGCCAGTACTAAAATACAATACGGGGCTGTAAGACCAGTTGCTTTAGTCTGAAAATCTATCTTAAAAGACAGGCATCTGTACATCTAATCAGTTTTCTTCCACAGCACTATTTGTTTATTGGTAATTATAAGTAACAATATTTACAATAGCTAACATTTATTGAGTGTCATCCTACATGTTTTGTGTGCATTAACTCATTTAATCCTTGCAGCAACTTTATTAGATGGGTACTATTATGTTGGTGCAAAAGTAATTGCAGTTTTTGCAATTATTTTTAACCTTTTAAACCACAATTACTTTTGCACCAACCTAATATTATCATTCCCATTTTAAAGGTAAGGAACTAACTGTGTGATGGAGTAAGTGACCTGCTCAATGTGAAGGTAATATGTGTCAGAGCTATAATTTGAACTCTTGTATCCTGGCTTCAGAAGTTAGTAATAATCTCATGATATTGCCCCAGTAATTTACTTGGTTTTTATAAGAGAAATGGTTTATTTAGTAGATTTAATCATCCTGTTTCTACTAAAATTTTGTTTTAGATTGCCCTGTATTTAAAATATTGTAGATCTGATCACTTAACTTGTGCAAGTTGTGTTTGCACAAAAAGGAAGCAGACTAGCTGACCTAATAATAGAATTCTCTAAATCCTTCTTCCTCCATTATAGTCAGAAAAAAAAAGTAAGTTTGAACCATATAAAATTTCTGTTATTTTACCTTTTTGACTAATAAAAACATCAATTTTCAATTTTGTGTGGCTCAGCTTAATACAAAGGGGAAGCTCCAAATCCATACTCAGTCTAGTTTTCTGCTTTATGTCATTATCCTAATGATTTTCGTTGTCATTTGTGATCTCTTTCCTGGCCTCCCTCATGTCAGGAACAAACACCATCTCTTGGTGAAAAAGCAAGTCAGGGCCAGGGACACACACTGTAACTGAGGGACAGAATCATTTCTTTTAACTTGGCCTGTGGAGTCTGAAGCCTCCTGAATTTGGCCTCATTTCCCCTATAAATTCCAGTTCAAGTGCTCAATAATGTGAGACGTGACTAGCCTTAGAAAGAAGATTCAATCCAAGCCTTTATTATTTTACTGTTTTTCAAAGGAACTCCTCTTGAAACCTAACAACAAAATACTCAGTCTTCCTGATTAAAAAGTTAATTAATTATAATGGTTCTGAGAATTCTGTTAGACACTCAGGAATCATAACATCTACAATGTGCTAAAGTCCTCATTTCTCCCACAGAATTTTTCAAAGCTATAAACAGCATCGATGCCAGTATTCCCGGCAAAAGCATGGCTAGTTGACAATCAGACAAACACAGCTAATGTGTTTACTGAGTGTGAACAAGAAAGGTCATCACATCCAGAAGTTTCAAAATAGTTTTCTTTCTTTAGAAAACGTGTCTCTTCCCAGGACAAACAACAGTTCTCTCACGTGTTTTAGTCTGTGTCGTTGGCCACCACTGAGTCAGAACAGAGGTGACTTCTGGGCGATTGCAAATGTCATTTTCTGTATTTGGTAAGTGTGGCAGTCTGGATGTCCTCACCACATGAAAAAGCTTGACAGAATGGTCATTTAAAAATTTGGCCAGCAAGCCTATAGAAGGTAAGAGAGGTGGCACCCAGGAGATAAAATGGGAGGGTCAGAGGACAGAAACATGGTCGTTATCGCTGACACAGACCATTCTTCCTGTCAGCAAGATACTACCAACATGTCTTTCACTGTGAGGTGATATGTTTTGGAGATACAAATAAGAGAATATAATTTCTACCCACTTCACAAAGAGATAAGTGTGAACACCTAAAAATGATACACCAGTATGAATCAGACTGTAGAGTAGCTAATGGCATGTGGTTTTATAATTCCCTCCTCCCAACTTGCTAACAGTAGTTAACAAAATTAGTGTCATTAGACAGGAAGATGTATAATCTTATAAGTATTTTTGGAAACCATCTTCATCGGCCACCATAAATTAATGTACATGCTGGGAAGGTTGTCTACAATTAGAGTGATAAGAAGAAAGAAAGAAACACGCTACCAATAGCTGGGGGAAAAATACGAGAAATTTCTTCATGATACTGAAAATAATCCTACTCTTGGCAGGACCTTAGATACCACATAATCCAATTGTGTTCTCTGTTTACAAACAGGGAAACTGAGCCCAGAAAAGCTAAGTAATATGTATTTAAAAACAGCATTTCATTAACACTCAATACAACCTTCAGTTTTGCTTTAAGAATTTTCATTATTATTATTTTGTTTTTATCAAGCTTACAAAATATCTGAGCTACCAAAGTTTGACTGAAAATTGAAGACTTCCAGCTCTGTTTAATACGTGGAAGCCAGTGAGGTATACTCTATTTGATTCTTCAGAAAGGAGAGATATACACCTATCCTTCATATCCCATCTTCTTCAGGTATCCCAATTAGCAAAACTCTCAACAAAAAGATAGACATTAAGATAGTTTATTAGGAAAAAACAAGTAATTTTGTGGTTAGAAGAGTTGAATTCCAGTTAAGGCTACTTGATATGGAGTAAATTCTGCCTAAGCTCCACTTTGCTCAATGATAAAATGTATTTTATACTTCCTGACCTGCTGCAAAGTCCTTCAAAGTTGGATTTAAGTCTTGAACTGAATTATTCTCAGTTCATGACTGTGCACATATTTAGCTCATATACACGTAGATGTATTGACCAAAAATGTTATTTTTGACCAAAATTCTATTTTAAATAGTAAATTGAATTTACAAAAATTAAATATAAATAATAATTCATAGGGTTACTTAGAACATTAGATGAAACACTATACATTAAAGCAGAAAATATTATATAAAACATATAGTAAAATTTGGTATCCTTTATTCATTTATATATTCAACAAATATTGAATATCTATTTTGTGTAAACCCACTACTATGTGGGGTTTTCAGTAATAAAGCAAAGAATTTTACCCAAATTCTATCAAAGCTACATTAGTATAAATGTTTTTAATAAGATGGAAAAGAGGTGCTATTATAGATGAATAGCCAGGCTACCCTCCGATGGGGTTCATGGAAAATGGGCAGTCCATGCCAGCTAGTATATAAGAAAAGACTGATGAAAACTGTTATTTCCCCAAATGAGGGAGGGAGGGAGGGAGGGAGGGAGGGAGGGAGGGAGGGAGGGAGGGAGGGAGGGAGGGAGAGAGAGAGAGAGAGAGAGAGAGGAAAGAGGGAGGGAAAGAGAGAGGGAAGGGGAGAAAGAAGGGAGGGAGGAAAGAATTGTTAATGTTTTGGGTTTTATTTTTTTGTTTTTGACATTTCTTTCTTACCCAACCCCTCCCCATCCTCACCCACACCTCACCCAACATAATATTGCTCTCCTTTCTATTACTTGCCACTTGGGTCTCCCTCTAAATACCATAAGTATTCAAGCTACATCTGTAAGCCTTCCAAGCTTGCTGTCATCACAGTGTTTTCACACAATGGGCACTCCGAAAATACTGTTGTATTGATGAAATGATGAATGAGTTAATAAATACATAGAATGCATTAAAAGTCAGGTGTTAGCTTTTCCTGTTATCTATAGAGATCTTTTCATAAAATTGCTCCCTATCAGGAAGAAATTCCCTAGAAAATAGGCTGATTGTACCCACACTTTCCTTCCACCATGTCCTTGTATCCTGGTCCTTCTTGGACAACAGTGAGGTGATTAACAGTCGCTTGATCCAAACAAATCTCTGCAGGTAAGAGATTCCTTCTAGAACATTTTTGAGAAATTATTAGTCATCCTCTTCTTGAACACCTGTCATGATAAAACTTACCCTCTGTCAATGCATTGCAACTACTGTTGGCCAGTTCTGATTCATAAGATACACCTCCTCATATTGAACTGAAACCTTCTTTCCCCTTTAATATTAACCTTGTGACACTAATTTTGTAATTTAGAGTAGCATGTAGCAAATCATCTTCTCCTTCAGAATTGTATTATTTGAAATTAGCTATTATTTCTCTTCTTAGTCTTTGTGTCTATATACTGAGTATCCCAACACTTCTGAACCCATCCAGTTTCCATCTTAAATTATGACTCTTAACTGGAAATATTGCAAAGGCAGAGTTTATCCTATCAATGCTGAGCTCTTAGCAGTAATAGAAGAAAGTATTTGCTAAACTAATTTTACTGCAGAAATGTAAATAGTAATAACTCCTTACATTTTTTGATCCAAAGATTTTATTAAGAAATATTACCTTTTTTTATCTCAGAAAACCCAGGCATTGCTGATATTGTTACTTCAAGTCATAGTTCATATTACTTGAGAAAGATCTGATTTGGGGAAAAAGAAACAAATCTCTAATGTCTGATTTTGAGACGGTGTGACTGATGGGTGAGATGGGAGTGTGTGGGTATGTATGTATGTTTTGCAGAAAATATTTGAAAATAATATATTTGCCCTCCCCTTAAAATTTCCCATAGGTAACATATTATCACATTATAGATTTTGCAACACAAAAACTCACAATATGTTGAAAAATCAAAAGAGCTAGTTGTTATGGGATCAGTCACATTAAATAGTCAGTGTAGAGACCTAGAAGCATGACTGGGGAACATGGCAAAAAGTCACAAGAAGTTTAATGCTATTTCCATGTATATACTATACAGCCAGAAATAAAGTAGTCTTGGGAAGCTGACTTTACTCTTTGCATAATGATCCAAACTATGGAGCAGTCAGTTGGCTCAGTTGGTTAGAGTGCAGTGCTCGTAACACACAGGTCATGGGTTCAATTCCCATGTGGGCCAGTGAGCTGTGCCCTCCGCAACTAGATTGAAAAAAACCGACTTGACTTGGAGCTGACGGGTCCTGAAAAAACACACTCTTCTCCAATATTCCCCAATATAAATAAATAAATAAATAAATGAATGAATGAATGAATGAATGAATGAATGAATGATCCAAATTATATTAAATTGTAAAAATCACAAAATGAAACTTAGAACACTCTTTTGTTTTTACTATGAAGTAAGCATTAAAGATAGTATTTAACTACTAAAAAATTAATTGCTTTAATTAGCATTTGAATTTTAGGACCTCGCACACAAATATTTCTTCACGGGTTTTCCCAAAGCATTTAATGACATTAAACACTATTCTCATAACAAAAATCCTATTCAGCAAAGGCATTCTTGTTTGACAAAAAAATTTGTTCTATTAGGGGGAAAGATTTATTAAAACTCTTGGATCTTCTTATTATAAAATTTATTATCAAACCATTGAATTCTCTGTCACTTTGTTTTTTATGACTTTAGTGTATTATTTACTAATATAGTCTTGGAATCATAAAAAATACTGTAATTTTTTACTGTAAATTTAGATTGTTTTGATTAGACAGAATAAATATTTGAGGAAAGATTATCTCCTCCCTCATTTAAATTGTCTTGATTTTCCATTACCTCATGATTTTCACCTTAAAAATATCACATTGGAGATTAGAAGCCTGTTTATACCACTTGCTAAATTGGTGACTTTGGTTAAATTATTTAACATCCCTGAACATAGGGATGACCTGTACAATGGGGATGACATCAAAGGTTCTTTAGGAAAAATAAATGAAGTCATGTATGTTGATGGCTCAGCACAGTGCCTGGCATCTCACACAATGACAGGTTTTATTGTTTTATTAATAATGTACTTTGGCATTGTACTTGCGATTATTGCCTTTATCCTCTTTAAATCTCTATTTCTCAGCAATTTGGGGAGTAACAAAAGGAGATATATTGTCAGTATCATCGTGTTCATTTTCATATTCATTAAAACTAGATTTGCTAGAATTCTACTATAAGAATTCCACAGCATCCTTCCTTATTAATTTTCTAAATCATCCATAATAACATGTTTTAGCTTTTTAAATATGAGAAACCTGATTCATTCAATTCTGTGTTGCAACCCAGCCACTTTTAAATGGACCCAAGCTTGTCTAAGCTGAAATATTAAATCTGTGCCTACATGACAGCCCAAATTTGTGATTTTTTTCTAAAGACAGCAATGTCCCTTCAAACACTATGATTTTTAGTGATGGCATTGTTTTAGACATTGTTAAGACACTTAAGATGTCACTGAGAATATAGATTTCATATGTATTAAAACTTGTAGTATGTTTCAGTCTCACATCTATCTGTGATACATCTATGAACATCTATCTGTCTTGGGTCTTTAACCTACTAGAAAAATTAAATGATCAATAGCTGGGTGAGTCCCATTCAGTCCTTTTACCCAAATATGTCATCTTATCTTCCCAAATCACACAAGGACTCAGAGAGACCAGAGTTATTCAGCAAATCAACAAATTTGCATGCCAGTCACTGAAAAAAAATAGGATATAGGAATGAACAAGACAGACATCATTCTTGCTCCTTGAACTTACATTCTAGCAGAAAATGAAAAATAAACACTAGTTTAAAAGGAAAGAATCATGGCACCTGTGGTGAGTAGAACATATGATACAACAACGATTCAGCTGAAACAGAAAATGACATTGGAGAGTGCTTGAAATGGATGATAATGGTATGGAACCTCCTGTAGGTAGAGATGCTGAGAATGTGCCATGAATCCCTATATGTAAAAGTTGAAAAGAAGCCAGACATACAGGGTCACATGTAAAAGTTTTAGAATTTGTTTTAAGTATAACCAGAAATTACTGAAATGTTTACATTCTGAGTTATGCTATTATTTTTGTATTTTAAATCACTTTAAGATTTTCTCTATGTAGATTCAACTAAAAGTTGTTTAAACCAAAATGCCTTTTCTGATAAATTTTATTTTTTTTTAATTTTGGAAATAATGCTATGACTAAGAATCAGTTCAATTAATATATATCGAATTTCTGTCATGTGATACATCACTGTGCGGGACACTGGTAGTGTCCAGATGAGTGAAAAATGGTTCACATATTTGCCTATTGGTTACTTCTTTAGCTGAACATCTATATACAGTGCTTTGTTATTATGCCTATAAAATTGTTTGTATTTCAAAACCAAACAGTGTGCTAAGATCATATTTCCTCTTCACACTTCTAGTGTCCTAACCCCATGTCACTCAATGAGGAATGTTGGTTGCTGGCATCAAAATCAATTGTATGTTCTTTTCTAATATTCTATGCATATTCTAGTTTGCTTCATATTTTAACCATGATAGACTTAAACACTTTTTTTTGTTTTATCCTAGAGTTCAGCTATTTTCCCTTTGGGTGAAAGAAGAATCTGTCTCCACAATATGCTACATTTTTCCAATCCCTTAATCTTGGAACCTCTTCTCTTTTTTCTTTCTCTAGATATACCACCCCTGAGCCCACCAGTCCCCTCCTCCAACCTGTACTAGCTGTGTTCTAGGCTGTCTGAATAGGTTACATGCAAATATTTTCCTTTCCTGCTTTCTGAGTTAAATTCTTTCTTGGATATCAGATCTTTAACTTCCATGGTTTTCTCTCACACCTTACTAGAATAACAATTTCTCAAGAAAAAAAAAATGTATGGATGGTATGACTTCTCAATTCTTGCATGTCTGAAAAATATTTCTATTTGGATTTCACATTCAGTTGACAATTTGGGCTGAGTATAGAATCATAAACTCAATATTATTTTTCTCTTCAGAACTTGAGAAGCATCCCTCCAGTGTTTTCTCACTAACCCCCATCCTCCCACACCCACTGATTGAAAGTAGGATTTCTCCTTCTTCTCTCTCTTTTCTCCTCTTATCCCTCTCTTCATTAACTTTCCAGTAAATTTTGGAATCTTGTCTTTATTACATGTGTGTGGAAAGTTCACAATGATGTAATTTTCATGCACCCTGGCCAGGCTATGGTAAGCATTTCTGGTCCGAAGACATTTCCTGTCTTTGGCTCTGGAAATTTTCCTTTTATTATTTCGTTGATCATTTGCTGCCTTTCACATTCGTATTTTCTCTTCTGGGACTCCTATCTAGTGAGATGTTCAGATACTGGTACTTTTGAAGTAATTCTCTATTTTTCTTATTTTTTTTTTCATATTTTTTACCTCTTTGTTTTCTTTCTATGTATTGAAAGACTTCATTAATTTCATATTCCAGCTCTTTCATTAAACTATATTTTGGCTTCTCTGAATTTCCAAGAACCCCTTCTCTTTTCTTTAACTATTCTTCTATTATTATTATTTTCTTTTGCTACATGAATATAAATTTTAATTTCCCTAAATATAAATTACATTTTTAAATATCTCTTCTGTTCCCTGAATTATCTCTGCTTGCTCTGGGTTTTGTTGTTTTGTGAATTTTGATCTTTTTTGCGCTGCTGGTTTTACTCACACGCCTAATGATCCCTAAACGTTCCTTTATTTTTAACAACAAATGAATAGGCTGTTGATTCAAGGTAGCTGGGTGGTTTCCTCTGCTGTGGAATTTATACATCTATTTTTGAAAGGGAAGGATGACTTAGCTCTGAGTCATTGGGCAGAGCTTGTCAAAGGGCAAGTTTGAAGTTAGAAAGTGCAGATGAGAAGTCTGCCTGGAGATTTGGGTCTCCAGATGTCAACATAAACAGGGTTTTAATTTAGACACCCCAATCCACCTCAGCCAACCTCAGCTGTTCCTCAGAAAATGTGTTCAATTGCTCTAGAGAAAGCCTTTCACTGTTTTTTGTTTGTTGGTTAGTTGATTGGTTCATTTGTTTTTGCATATGGGTAATTCTCTGCTGTCTGTCATTTAGTATTAGATTGATGCAAAAGTAATGGCGGTTTAAAAGGTTTAAAAAAAAATTGCAAAAACCACAATTACTTTTGTACCAACTTAATACATAGGCATGGGCAGGTGGGAGGGGCAGGACCAGAAGCGTGGTTCCATGGAGGTGCCTTCAGTGGTTCTGGTTTCAAGTCTGTTCCTCACCCCTAGGTTTTCACTAAGAGATTGGCTCCTTCCTCCTTGCAGCCCTGACATAGAGTGCTCTGGACCACAATTTCTTTGGCTGTGTTCACTCATCCCTTCACTTCCATCTGCTTCCTACTGTCCAAAATGGGTTCTATTGTTGCCTTGCTGAAGAGCACGTGTTGCGGGAAATATTGCTGCAGCCATCTTTGGAAAATACAATCTGACACTAGTAAATTCTACAGAAATAGCACTACTCAATTTCAGCACAGCATGAAATGTATCAGGTAAGGGGTTAGGAGAAAGTTACAGATCAAAACAACTCATTTCAGTTCTACATTCCTAACTCAAGTATTGAGTTAAAATATACTTATTCAGAAGACATTTATTGAGATTATTAGCTTTCCCACTGCTTAATTTTTGCCGTATATTTGGTACCCTTTATTATTTGCTCTTTGTAGTCTTTAAGACCTTTAAGATCTTGGAAAAATGCTAACTCTTCAATTCAACTCAGAAGATACTTACCAACAATTTATTCTGTTCCAAATGTGCTCACAATTTTTATACTGTTTCCTCTCCAACTCAAAAATGAGTATTTCCTAATTTAAAGACATAATCCATCTTGAATTATAATATTGTACCTTGTATGACTTGATTGTAAGTCTGTAAACTAAAGGACACATCTTCCTCATTTTTATATGCCACCTAATGCCCAACACTTAATAAGTGTTTGTTGGATTAATAAGTTTGCTAATAAGAAGCCCAGGCTCTAAATTTTATATCTTTTAGTAAGGGAAGGATTCCTCAGACATATTTACTTTCGTTTTACCCAAATTCTTAAAAATGTGGTTATATGATTAATCAACCTATATACTAGAAGTACAGTGACAATAAAGCACTCTCCTAGATTATGAAGGGAAAAATCACTTAAGGAGCCAGTCAGTAGGCATAACACCAAAAAATTTAAGAGTATAGCCTGAACTTTGAAAGCACAATAGTATCAGTCTATTTAGAATATTCAGTATAGATACTTTACATTTAAGAAAAGTATGGGCAGCACTTTAGAATGATTTCGATTTAAAATGAATAAAAAAAAATAAAAAAAACACAGGAAGTGAGAGAGGACATTGATGTTTATTTAACACCTACCATTTTTAAGCAGCTGTTGTGTCCCAAGCACTACAATAGGAATTACGTATAAATTTCCTCATTAAAAAAACAAATAAACAAAACATTACCATAGGTATTTTAATCTTCATTTTAAGGAAACTAAGGCTCAGAGATAATCCCCATCTATTTTTTTGAATCATTCAAGTAACATTTATTGAGATTCTACTATTTACCAAATACTAGCATAAGAAGAGCCTATGGGCCTGGATTATCTTCTAAAAACCGTCATTTATTTTAAAAATTCATTTAAGTAAAATCAGTGATTTTCTACACTAGATAAGTGATTTATTATTTTATATAAATAATTATCAAATATAAATTTCATTGTGATAAACTAATGTACTCATAGTTACTAAAACATGGTTAATAAATGTTCAAATGATCTACACATGGAAAAACATGAGGAAGGGAAAACACAAAAAGTGTAAAATAAACCTAACCCCTTTGAGTACAAGTATTTTAACATGCAGATCAAATCACATGCACTCTCTAAATGTACCCAAATTATTCTGTTAAGCCTTGATTTAATAGCATTAAATATTTTCTAAAATAGTATATCTTGAAATCTCTCATTATCCAATAATTTTCTTTGTAATTGTTTCCTAATAGGATTTAACTTCATAAATATAGCACAACTCATTGGTTCACCCCGTTCCTCTGTCCTTCCTAGAAGTTCTGGGTATTTTGTTAGTTGTTACCATCTTACCATCTTTAAATTTTGTAGCTTTGGAATTATGTAGGTAAAGGACTAAATCTCAATGTTATTCTAATGGGACATTTAATAAATATTATTATTTACTGGCTTACTTGCATGGACTCTCAAAACAGTGGTTTCTTGTCATTTCTTGAAGGTTGCTTTGATTGGTCTGAATGTTTATGATGTGATTCAAGTAGCTTTGTCCTCTAATTCCCACTGGTGGAGCAGTTTCCTGGCTTCAGCACTCTCCTGATAGAAAAATATGGGTTGAAAAAATAGATATTTGGTCCAGGCATTTTAAACTTGCATCCATATTTATTACTTTATCTTTCCATACCCAAACTATCACTGACATGTGGCAGAAACCACACTAACTTAGAAGTTAAGGATCCAAGGTTCTGATACCAACAATGACATTCCTTAACTTTGTGGACTTAGCTAAAGCATTTAACCACTAGCTTTCTCAATCTCTTCATCTGTCATTTGGGTTATAACATATCCACCTTGCAATGATAAAGCAAATAAAATTAAATCATATTTATGTAAACAGTTTGCAATTTTTAACTTACATAGTTATGCTGGTCTAAATCAAAGACTAACCCTACAATATGGTATCCAATTGTACCTCACTCTGTGTTATTTGAACAGGTCCCTTATTTTCTCACCAGACCCTCCTCCTAGTACCTCAACAAACTTTAGTCCCAATTCTCTTCACCTGAGTTTATAGTTCAAACCCACAATCCAATGCTCTCTCTCAGCATTCCCTGGTTATCTCTTTGTTAAAAATAGTATTTGTTTAGTGCTTTACAGTTTGTAAAGCTCTATATTACTGAACTTGATTCATACAGCAACCCAGTAAGCTACCTATGGAATAGGTTACTTTGTTATTGTGGCTGTTGCAATGTAGTTTATGCCCCACCACCTTTTGCAAACATTTGAAGTAATAGAAATTCTAAACCACATTTTGCAGATGAAAAACAAACAAAAATAACAAAGAACTAAGACTCAGAGAGGCTCACTGGAAAAAATAAAATAAAATAGAGAATTCGTTTTAAATCTATGGGTAAAGCCAGGCCTCTTAATTACATATTCTAAGTTTTTCCTACTGGGTGATCATCTCTTCTCTTTGTAATGATTCTTACTGATATTCTCCTCATCTCTATTTCCTTGTTGTACACTTAGCCAGCAGTTCAGTTGCTGAACTACATAGTTTTAAAATTATAAATATCTCACTTTTCATTTATTTTCCCAGTTCCAGAAAAATACAATATGATATATGATATGATATGACATTAACTGATATGATATGATAGTAAGATGAGAAGGATTAACTAGCCAAATGTTTCATTATTGTTATTATTATTATTATTATTTTAAGGTGACAACGGCAACCAATTTAAGCATTTTCCATAAAATAATAAGATATTGAATTGGGAATTAAGCTGCTTTCTAATATATCTTGAGATGTCAGTCTTCTCTGTCTCTCTTATTATTTTGTTGGAAGTACTTTAGTTCATAGAATATCAATTGTGATGCTTCTCAACTCTAAGCACAAAACATAATTTAAAACCAACTGTAAATTTTGTCTAACTGTGCCATTGCTCCTCTGTATTTTTTTCACTGTTATTACTTCTATTCACATTTAACCTAATCACAAGGATTCAAATGTTTGTAATATTTCAAAAATATAATCTTCTTTGAAACGAAATAAGACAGATTTCAGTAAAAAATGTTTATCAAGTTATGTAGTAATGATTAAATGCCAGTAGAGTAGTATGCACATTTCAAGAAAGTACAAAAACCAGTTAAGCATGAGGAATAAATACTCCTAATCCCCATTTCCCCTTACTTGTATCTGTGTGAATATATTTCAGGTTCAAGTACTGCATGAACTAAGGAGTAAATAAAATTGCATCCCCAAAAAATGCAATTTTATTTTTTAGTAAAGTGTAAAAAAGATTGAAGACCTTAGAATTCCCTTAAAATTTCTTAAAGCTTTAAAAACATGAAAGTAATAAACATAAATCATAACATTTAAGTAAATGGCAAAAGGTATTTCATAATATTAATAATAGAATGAAGATGTAATAATTTACAGTTGTGTAAAACATTAAATTTTTCAAATATTTTCTCATATCAATTCATTGTTTATTGACTACAATTTCTGGTCCTCAAATCTTGTTGATGTTGATAATTCCCAATAAGTATTGAAAATTTTAACTATATTAGTCATAGCTACAAAGAATTCCAACACAAAGAAGTCTAGATTTCCTTGGAAAAAACTTCCAAAGGAAATAATGGAAGATGACGTTTAGATAAAATGAGAAGACTCATCTTCTTTGCTATTTCATACAGAAAATTAAATGAGTTTGTCCCATTATTTTTTCATCTCAGTTTTGATATCCTTCTCTCTTCTAATTTCCACAAAGAAAGAAAAAAAAATTAAAAGCCCAGCATTTCCAGAGGTAGTATTCCATGAGGAATATAGGTGATTGCCACCTATTGTTCTTGGTTTTGATGTGTTTCCCTTTTTCTATCTGCATGTCCTTCAACACCTACTACATTTCCCCACAGCTGCAAGATATCTTAGTTGGACAAATAGTAAGTGAGTCAAACAAAGACGAAACTGCAGACTCATGAGCCACCTACCATACATTTTATACTAAATCTGCTGATAATTGAAATGCAGGTGGGTCTTTCCCACATTTTTAAAAAGACAAATGTATTACTGCCAAATAGACATTTTGCTAATAAGGAAAGTGGCTCAGAAAAGAAGGAAATTATAAAGAAATTATATCACTGGGTAGAAAATTATACAGAAAGCCAAATTTTAACAAGTGTGGCATTTTGTGGTCCTGCTATAATGGAACAAGACAAAATGACCTTCAATTGAGTGTCCACTTATTTTTAATTTCTTATTACTAAGGCATTGGATCCGTATATAGGAAAGTTCAGAACTAGAAAATAAAGATGTAGATCAGTATCCAAAAGGAGATATTGATTTGGATCATTCACATTAATCCAAATGTGGATAAAGAAGGGAAAGCCTGAAAAAAAAAAGTGTTTAATTATATGATGACTAAAGACTGGGAGGGTAAAAAAAATAGATCATGAAAAAGAATCAATCCTAATTCTTCACAATTTAAAATTTTATATTATTCATTCTATTTTAAATATCAAGTCATGCTTTCTTGCTATTTATGATTTATACTGAAATTGTTCTTTTTTCTTTCTAGAGAAAAGAAAGTGATCTTTTATTTAATAAGATCTTGAATCAGGAAAGAGCCTCTGCTATTTGTCCTTACTTGGACAAGAATATTGCTATAAGGAGTCAAGTAATGATTTGGTCCTTGGAAGAAATTGTTTGTTTTATATCACCAACTTCCCTATTGGAGATGGAATCTTCGACGTCAAGTCAAGACCTGAAGAGTCCCACTTTGGTGGAAAAGAATTTGACAAATCAAAGACTGAACATTTCATTGCTAAGTTAAAGCTCAAGCACTTGAAGAACATCAGGAAGGACAAGACTAGTTTTACCTCCACAAAGTTTGTACTTTCTGAATGCAAGTTAGTTTTTCCCCAACAGTCAATGCTATAAATTGACTTGCTTCATGAAGGGATTAACTTGTATACATCTGTCCATCCTGGAATCATTGGAAGGTCTTTGGAGATGTCAAATGCAAAAAGACACAAGTCTGATATTAACCTGTTGGTAATACTACCTTTATCCTCTGATTTCCAAAACTTCTACAGAAGTGTTTAAGTGTTTGACAAGAAGTCAAACTAGAACAAAGTTATTTTCAGGCTTTTGTCATGATATAGAGGCTCTTTTCTGGTTTGTATGGTCACAATTCTGAAAATATCCCAGATTTGCTCCTCTTAGATGCCACACATACTTAATGTTCTTTGACACTGGAGATGATGGCAAAGTAATAACTGCTATAATCAGGCATAAAATACCACTCCCTTTTCACACACAAATATGTACTACTTTTTCACTTAACCAACCTAATGTCTTTGTTCAAATTTATCAATGTAAGAAGGCAATAACCACGAACAAGAACTTGTTGACAAACTTGAGTCCACAGACATGCAAATTAATTTATTTGACATTAATGCTAATATCATTCTGAAAATGTATGCTGTTGATAAAGTATAGGCAAAATGACAATATTACAATAATCTATAAAAAAGGAAGATATTAAACACATGATTCAAGAGGCTGAGAAATAAAAACCAGGGAGTTCAAGGTGCCTTCTAAGAAATTCACATAGATCTTTCCACAATAACTCCATATTAGAGATGAGAAACTACTAAGTTATGACCAATAATAAAGACAAAAAAATTAGCTGGCTAACAATCAGACTGCTGGGCAGGAAGATGAGAACACCAATAGAAAGAGATAAAGGATGTCTGTAATCCCATCATTACTCTGCTGAAAGAAGGCAAGGGCAGGCTAGGCCATGGCAGGCTAGGTGACGATCTATAGCTTCTCAGGTGTGAAGTAACTCCACCTGGAGGTTTTATTTCTAGACCCAAGATCAAATAGGATGGCTAAGCAGACCAGAAATGCATATTCACAAAAGCTTGTCATAAAATTTGAAGCACATACGTTTGTAGCAAAGTTGGTATAGTAGCAGTTTAAAAATCTCCTTTGAGATGCCATTTCTAAGTAGCCAAAATTCTTGACTACAAGTTTTATCATCACTGTAAATTAGAGAAAAATATAATTTCTGCCCTTTAAAATCAAGACTTATTTAAAACTGGTACCACTAAACATTTCATGATAGACATCGCTTATTTTTAGAAGACTTTTATTTAGGTTCTAATGATAGAAGTAATGAATCTTTTTTTTTTTCATCCCATAGACTCCCCTGTTGCCTAGTGTCCAGAAAGAAGCAGAAAGCATGCTTTGGCTGAATTTAGGGCTCTCTAACATTGTGAAAATTGGGGCGTTTCTCAGGGAGAAGGATAAGTAGCTTTACATAATTAGATGTACCAAATTTTCTACCTAGCAACAAATTTGTGCAAGCAAAAAAATGTATTCAGCTTGAGTTACTCTGCTGAAAGCTATAGAGGCCCTTGGAAACTAGAAACATCTTTTAGCCACTTAGGGATGCCAATTTACAAGGGACAGAGAAGCAATATGCTAATTTTTGTAAACAGCTATTCTTTGGACAAACATTCTGGAATACTACAAAGGAACAAGGAGAGACAGTACATCTCCATTATTCTCAGAGAAACAAAATAGCCTGATCCTGATATTCTAATTAAATGGGGTTCAATGGAAATTTACTTTATGGAAAGGGCTGAAATTTTTCAAAATGCTTGTTTGTATATAAAGTCCTTGTGCCTCTTTAGTCTGAGAAATTTAAAGTTTTCTGTCACCAAGGTAGTGTTTCCCTTTTTCTAAAAACATTTTCAATGACCTATTTCAATTGGGCTCTTTGAAGGGAAAAAAAAGAAACAAACTTAGAAATCTCTTTTTTACAAACTGCTCTAAATCAGAAATGTTACTGAAAGCATCCCTGGCATATGCCCCATCTATGTTTGTCTGACACTACCAATAGGAGGGCATTCATTACCTAAAAAAGTGGGTCATTCATTTTCTGAAGAGCCTAATTGCTGTAAAGGTCTTCCTTACACAGTCTTTTTAAGTGTTTCTTAATATTTCTGTCTATTAATCTTAGCTTTGCCATTTAAACATATCAAAATTAATTTATTATTTCTCCTGTGTAGCAATCCTTTCAATATTGAAGGACAATCATTATAACTTCCTTTTCCAGGAAAAACTATCTCAGTTTTTCCAACTTTTCTCCTTTAGATTATATCATTTTTATTGCATATACTTCTTTCATCCCTCAAGAAAATATGTTTCTGAAATGTTGTTGAGCTTCTCTCTGTTTGACTACCAGTTTCTTTGCACATGCTGAACATCAGCTTATGGTAAGTCAAGTATTGAAAGTATCATAAAATTTTGCAGTCTGTAGTAACAGGTATTGTTTCGGGTCCTGTATGAATATTAGGCACTGTTCTCTCTAATCCTTTTGGATTGTTCCGATAGTTTCCTTACATGCATGAGATGATCCAGTACTCAGCTGAATACTAGAGGGTGACTCTCTGTATATCTCAGAAGTTTTCTCTCTGTGTATCTCTCTTCTATCCAGAACTTTGTCCCATGAAATGTCATTACCTTGATTTCTCCAAATTGTCAACTTCACCTTGTCAACTAAAGAGTCTGCTGGGATCTGCATGGGTTCTTCCTTCCTATAGAAGGGCAAGGACTCATTATTGAGGAATTCAATTGGGTAATTGTAAGCCTTACCTCACTTGTTTCTAGTCTCTCAGGAATCACTGTCCTTTATTATCTGATGTGCTATGCCTTAAAAACAATTACCTCATATATTTTACTCATGATTTGGTTGAATCAGGCATGAAGGTAAATCTGGTCTCTATAACTCCATCTTTTCCAGAAACAAAGATTCAAGGAAACTATTGTAATAGCTTCACAACTGGTATCCCTACTTCTAGATTTAATCTTCTTAAATTTTATTACTTTCTTAGTTAATATTTTTCTGTAACCCCAGAAAGACAATAGTACCCAAATGTCTGTCTTTAGTGGCCAGGTCTGTGAAGAAGTTCTCATCAGAGAAGTGAAAAAAAATAAGAATAGTATATTGAGTTTTAAAAAAAAAAATTTATTGTGAGACATAGCATCAAAATTTTTCAGTATGTATAAAATAATTGTACAGTTCAATAAATTTTCACTAAGTGAAAATTCATTTAACATCACCAAATTAATAGAAAAGTGCCAGCCTCACAAAAACCCCACATATGTCCCTACCAAACCACTTGTGTATATAAGTACTATGTTTTATCTTGCTTATTTTTTTTCAATAATTGTTTACAGTTAACCAAAGTTAACTATACAGTGAGATATGGTGGATTGCAGTTGGAACCTCATTGAACTGAGGCAAAGTGACTTTCCTAAGAAAGCGCTATTTAAAATGAGACATAAAGAATAAGTAGGAAGTATTCAGTGAATAAGGAGAATAGAGGTGATTTAAGAAAAAAACATGGTTTTATGAGGCAGAAGTAATTTTTGACTAATCTATCACATTCACACACACAGACACACACACACACACACACACACACACACAACAGGGAGTAAGAAGTGGGTAAGACTACAGAGGATAGGTATTAAAATCATCCTAAAATGATGCAAAATATAATTGCTATTAAACTTGAAGCTTCCAGTAAAACTAATATTTTCTAGAAAATATTGAAAAAGAAGAAATCAAATTTCTGTCTACACTGTTAATCATGAAAATATTTTAAAAGTCATAAAAGAATTATTCAAATAACTATGCTGGTTTTAACAATTTCATGGGTTATTTCATTCACATTTACAAGGGACAGATAATATTTCTGTTACAAAAGATGCTAAGGCATAAGAAAAGGCAGAAGGCTGCAGTTCATTTTATGAAGCTTTTAAATATAACATAATAATCTATCAATTAGCCTCCTATGAGTATCAATAAAAATACTAGAAAATTTTATCTAACATCAAATTAAATGACCAGAAGGTTTATTCTAAGAATAAAAGGATAATGGAAAATATATTAATAAATTAATTACATTGACAAATCAAATATGAAACTGTTTGGTAATTTTATGTAATATTAAATATTGACTTATTAAACAAATAATTTTGGAGCACTCACAATGTATCAGGTACTGTTTAAGTTCTGGGGATACAGAATAAGCAATATAACATCCAGGTCATAATGGAATTTACATTATACTAGGCGAGAAAGATACTAAACATAAAAAAAAAAAAAGTAAAAGAATAAACACTCTTATTTCAGGTAATATTAAGTGTTATGATCAAAATTATAACAGGGTGAGTGAAAAGTGCCAAAGAAAGAACAAGCTATTTTAAAAGGCAAATGAGTAAAAACTCAGGAAAGTTTGAATGATGTAGAGGAATTTGCTAAAAAATATTTGAAAGAAGAATTTTGCAGGCAAGAAACACTGTATAAAGTTTCCAAAGTAAGAATGAGAATGGTATGTGCTGGGGACAGTTGGAAAGCCAATATTCGTAGACACGAATAGGGTAGGGAGAAAAGGATATGAGATGTAGCCAGAGAATAAGAGAGAGGCCAGATCTCTCAGGAACTTTCTTGCCAGGATTTTATTTTAAATGTTAGAGGATGCCAATTAGAGGGTTTTAAGCCGAAGTGATGTAATCTAATTTCCATTTTTCAAAAGGCACGCTGCTGTGTGGAGAACACATTATAAACCACAGAATAGAAATAGGAGAGCAGTTAGGAAAAGATCAGACTAGTTTGGTCCAAGGAGTGAAATCTTAAGAAGTGGTTGGATTGGAGATATATTGTGAAAATATGGGGACAGATTTTTCTGAATGGATAAAGTCTTGTAAATTAAGTGTTATAAATTAAGTCTACTTCATAACAGCGGGGAGTTCCAGGGAAGAGAGGATGTGAGGAAAGAGGCATTAAAGATTAAGGTATGAAGTATGCTGCTTTGGACACATAGATTAGACACTTGTAGTAGTATTAGTTGTTGCTACAACCTCCAGAGTAGCTTTCATCGTGAATCTGTAGCAGCAGAGGCTGATGTTTCCCAATTCCAGTCAGTAGAAAGGGAAAAGGGAGTACAAAGCAAACTGCTTTCTTATAATAACATGATCCAGAAGTTGAAGACATCACTTCTGCTCCCATGAGACTGGACAAAAGTTATACCTAACATGGCCTCTAGCTGGAGAGCCAGGTGTTCAGCTGCAACTCAGGAGGTTCTATTATTAAAAAGAAGTAGAGGAGAAAGCGGAACAGGGAAAAATGAACAGTCTCCAGCACAATAATTAAGAGTTTCTGGTAAGACACTTCAGTAGGAAGCCAAGTAGGCAGTTGATGTATAAGTCTAAAAATGGTTAATGGTTTCTATAACTTAATAAATTTTATTTATATAAAAAAGAGAGCGAATATACTTATAATATTAGTGAATTTCTTTTTAAAATCAGAACTAACAAGCAATTATTGACTATTATTTAACAAGCTGCTGGGCTGCTAAATAATGTCAGCTGAGAAATTATTAGCACGAATAAGAACTAATAGGAGTTCAATAATATGACCAATTTCAGAAATAGGCAAAGTAGATAAATTTCATATACATACACACATATGTAAATAATTACATTTATAATAGCAATAAAATATGTGGCTTATTATAGAAACTTTAGAAAATACTACAAATTAAGAAATAGAAAATAAAGATCACCTAACATTACTCTTCAGAGTTGTCCACTTAACACCTTGCTGTGTTTCCATGTAAATATCTACAGATTGATTTTTTCTGACAAATCATGCTGACATTGCCTATATTTTTAAAGTACTTTTATTAAAATATAGCTAACACATAATATGACATTTTTTCATGTATATACCCTAGCTAGTCCACATTTATATACCTAAAGAACTGATCACAATGGTAAGTCCAGCAACCATACAATTTCACCATGTTTTCTCTATCTCTTGTATATAATTAGCATTTGCCTATGCTTTTACATTGCTTCGTTAAACATAATTTGTATTATTACATAATAGTTCATAAATGGTAAAGACTTGATTGAGATATTTGAGTCCCACCACTAAAAATGCTGATATTTCTTTCTTCAAGAGGAAGAGATGATTCTCCAAGCAACAAGCATATACCCTCCATTCCAAAAACTATGCGACATTAACAGACACTTTAATTCTTTTATTTATTTATTTGTGTATTTATGTATGTATGTATGTATGTATGTATGTATGTATGTATGTATGTATTTATTTTAAGGCAGGCACAGCTCACAGTGGCCCATGCAGGGAACGAATTGGCAACCTTGGTGTTATTAGCACCACACTGTAACCAACTGAGCTAACCAGCCACCCTGACACTCTAATTCTTATTTCTTCAAAATATCTGGTATTAAGAAAAGACAACTGACAATATGACAGGAACATTAAGAAGTAGCTGGGTTCTTCATTTTTCTGAAGTACTACCAACTTGCCCTGACATATTGCCTTGAGACCATTACAAGACCACACATTTATGAGACTGAATTTGTAGAGGTTTTGTTATTGCTGTTGGTGGTGGTGGGTTGGGTTTTTTATCTGTAGTCACAAGATACTCCTTTCCTAAAGTCATTGTATGGAATAGACAGAAGGATACCAATCTTTTAAAAAAGACCAGGGATGCTTCTAGCAGTACTTTCCAAGTCATCAACTAAGGATTCCATATGACCCAGAGAAAGTTTTGAGAGCTCTCATATGTATGTGCCTCCTGCCAGCCTAACCTCCCCCAAACATAGTAGTGTCACTCTCATCCATTGATACTGAAGATTGAAAAATAAGGAATCAAAGAAAATAATAATCTGGAAGGGAAAAGGTAATTTAAATCAGCCTGGAATGTATGAAGCCTGAAAGGCTAAAACCTGGGAGAGTATAGAAACCCACTTGGGGTTCAACTTGGAGCCTCAGTTTTTTTCATCTTGAATAGACTGATAGGAGCCAGTAATGACTGAGCTCTATCTCTATGCCAAGCATTGCAAACATATGATTTAAATTAAACCTCACAACTGTCTGTGGTAGAGATTGTCATCCTTACTCTATAAATGAAAGATTTAAGATTCAGAATGCTTGGAAATCATGTCTCAGGTGATGCAACTAGTAACTGCCCCCTGCAGAATTCCCCACCTAGCTTTTGGTGACCCCCAAACACAGCTCCTTCCATTTGTCACAGTAAATGTTTAGCCCCCTGATTGCTATGAACACCAAAGTTTTAGGAGCCTATCATTGCATCTCAATAAATGTTAGCTGGCTGAATTAAAGCAGATTATACAGACTGAATATAAACAGTCAACTGTTAAGGGAAAATCTATATTGAGTTAAATTTGCCAAAGACCTAGACACTGGCATGATTTAAATATCTTATAAATAGCATAATTATGGAGTATAGTGAGGAAGGGGGAAAGTTGTTGATATACCTGAAAAGTATACTATATTATATTATATTATATTATATTATATTATATTATATTATATTATACAAAGGAAATTTATATACTTTGATGTTTTAAAAATTTGTCATAGTATTACACTCTTGGATTAGTTCTAATTGAGACCAGTTCATAAAGGGTCTTGGATATCAGACTTGGTTTGTCTTGGGTTTACGGTGGCAGGGGCTGCTATTCCATTTCATCCCCATTCAAGGGCGTTGGTTGGTAGAGCCTTCACACGTGACCATCACCAGCAATAATGAAGGAGTAGGGGACATGGTGCCTTGAGCCCTTGCTCCAATACATTCCCACCAAGTGACACATGTCACATCTCACATTTTACACAGGAACAGAACAGTGCACCTTTACCATGTGCTAGAGGGAGGAGAACTGAAAACATTGCTGAAGAGCACAAATATTTATCAATAATGTTGTGAAAGGAAATGAGACAAGAGAAAAGATAAGTCTAGCAACTGATTGAAATAAACATGAAAGAGATAATGAGGACCTGAGTCAGGGGAGTGGCTGAGGAGAGACAAAGAATGAAGGGAACAAAAGCAACAGTAGGCTATTAGTAGTTAAATGCTTGGGGAGTCAAAAGTTATATGTGTACGATATCAGAGGGGTAGTAGACTTGGGGGGGGGGTTATCACTTGGCGAGGGGTGTAAATGTTTAATCAGTATGTTGTTTTATACACCTGAAACGAATATAAAAAAAATTTTTTAATTAAATTTTTAAAAAAGCAACATTAGTAAAAACAATAAGCTACAGCACATGGAAATTTCTTGGGTATAGATGGGGAAAAATGAAACACAAAACATAAAGATCATCTGTGCACTTACAGTCTTGATAAAGTTTTGATTTTTTTCAAAGTAGACAGTGGTTTTAACAAATTTTAATGGTTTTTATTTTGAAAGTACTCAGATCAAAGCAAGGGAAATACGTAATTTATCCAGAAAGTTACCTACCAGTTTATTTCCTTAATATATATATATTTAAAAATTAAGTCAGTTTGTGTAATAATAATAAAAAAATAATTCCATTTAAAAAGGTATTAAGAAGAATGTATTTAGGAAACGAATCCAGAAATTGTGTTAACAAACTAAATTCTAAATAAGAGTTTCAAAAATAAAACAATAATCTCCTCAAGTACCCTTCCAACAAATCTTTATTATTAACATGGTCTGAGAAAAGCACAAGAGGTTGGGGGGGAATTATGGGATTAAAGTAAATCTATAGTCTAGAATTGATTCCTGGGACTATCTTTCCTAAGTAAAAGCCACAGAATTAGTCCCTAAGCAATACATTATTTAAATTGGAAGGAGCAATGTGTTTGTGGCAAACATGTGCAAGAATCTAGAAGTGAATATTAATTGAGTAACAAGATGTACTTAAATTATTTATGCCAGATACATGTAATTTTCCCTGGTAACAGTGTAGGGAGTTCTATGGCATTGCTGTTAAAGTTCTAGGATGATGAACTACTGAGTCAGCATTTCCTTACCCTGGTCCCAGTCTTGCTTTACCATAGTACAGAACGTGTGAAACAATGCATATTCCTTCCCATTTTGATATGACACTGAATGGATATGGTGGCATTTGTTTCTCTGCTGAAAATTGCATCACAAGCCTCAATAAAACAAGGTGGAATGTTGCAGAAATAAAAATTCAACTTGATCTAATTCATGTAGTTACAGTTCTGCATGTCCACTACTCTCTACATTTTATGTTGAATTATTAGTCACAGGAGGAGAAAGTATACCTAATTTCCTTCAAACGTTTCAGTGAATTTTCATAAAGTCACAAACCTGGAAGACACATTGGAAATTGATCCCTAAGTATAAACTTTGGAATAGGCATGAATAATGCCAGGCAAGTAAGAATCCATAAGGAAATATCACAGCAGACTATCCTGTAGTCTTTTTTTTACTAGTCATCAACTCCCTCTTTGTAATCATGGTAAGTAAAACTATAGAGGACATTATTTATTTTTAAATTTAGAAAAATTACATATTTTATATTTAATGAAACCCCACATTTCAAAACTAATTTTTCTTCAAACTTTACTTGCTTTGTTCATTTTACAGTGATATAGAATATTTAAGTAGATATTTAGACTTCCAAAATTAGAAGATTTGTATTATACTTCTAGTTCTGCCATTGGACTTATATCAGACACAAACATTTTCCATGTACTTCAACACTCCTGTCTAATAAATTTACTTCTTGAAAAAAATGTGAAAATTTTTTTCATTGGAAAGGTACAAGCAACTTTCCTTCCAACGATGGAAAACCAAAAATCTCCTTTGTGTTTACCTCCTGTACTTTTCTTTATATTGAACTTAAAGTAAGAGTAAATGGACTTTCCTAAATGTATCCGAAATAATAGCTAAAGTATTGTTTCAGATTAAAAACTCTTCACATCCTATTTGCAACTCCTAACAACCTTTCGAAGTAGACAAAAAAGTTATTACTTTCCTACTTTACAGACAAGAGAATTGAAGTTTAAGAGGTTAAACGATATTTCCCAATGCCACATTGCTATAATTATGGCTGGCTCAGAATTCATTCTGCTGCACTTGGTAAATATTATATGTTTACCAATAAACCACACTTTTTGAAAATATCTACTTGCCAAACACTATGCTAACTCTTTTAGTCATACAAGAAATCTAAGATATGGTCACCACTCTTAGTGAGTACTAATGTATTAGTGAGTCAAAACACCTGAATCCAAGGAGGAACAAATATAGCGGGGGACATATGGAATGAAAAGATACACAAAATGAAGTCTACTTACTATAGACAGAAACTAAAGAAGGAGCTATATGAGTGGGAACATTCCAGAAATATTTCATGGCAAAGGGCAATATTTAGAACTCATTACTTTGGCAGGGGAGAGAAGTCAGGAGGCTTTCTGATTGGAGAAGGGAGATCATTTGCTAAAACACAGAGATAGGAACAGGTGTGTGTTCCTGAGATGTTAAGGACAAGAGAATACACTATAGGTGTGCCTGAAGCAAAGCTTGTGCATCAGAGACGGCTGAAAAAGTAGGTTTGGATAGATAGGGTAGTACAGCACCATTGAGGCCTTCCTTAAATGTGTTGTTGCAGAGTTTGTTCTTGAGGTAAATTTTGAAAGAATACAGTGCGCTAAAGTAGGAAAAAGCTTTTGTAAAAGTTCCATTGAAATTAGATTAGCCAGATTAGCCCAGCTAATACATGTAATGTGTATTTGAGTCAGACTGGAGTCAGGATGTTGTAGCAAATTAAGTTTACAAGGATCAGCCTAGAACGGTAAGCAATGGCAGTGAGGAAGAAGGGCTACCTATCTTTTGGAAAAAAGTAGGTAAACAAGAACAATTTAAAGAGTTTGGAAAGTAGTATTTCTGGATGCTTAGAAAAATGAAAGCAGGAGTTTCAAGGAGAATGCAGTTAACAGCTACCAGTGTCAGATGTGGGGATTGTGGACTGATGGAGAAAAAAGTCAGAGCTGGTAAAAAATAAAAATATAAATAAATAAATAAATAAATAAATAAATAAATAAATAAATAAATAAATCACATCCCTGAATATACTTTAAAAGTTTACAATTTTGTTTTCTTCAATAACAATATAGGATTGCAAGTGAACATATGTATAACCACTAACAGGTATACTTATAATGCCTTACACATATATAGAGCTATATTATAAAATTTGATGGGCTATAAGTGTACCCACATGATGACTGAGATGGTTTTGTTTCTTTGAATTGGTGACTAAGATCCAAGTCTGAGATACAAAGATATATCCTATACTAACCAACCTAAAGTGAACTTTAAACATTTGGAATCCCTCCTCCCGGGGTTTTTATGTGGTGGCTAAACCCAGTGCTCTCCTTAGTAATTACCACAAGCCCCTCACCCTAGCTGCATAAGCAAGGATGTAGAGAGAAGAGGGAATTGGAATACATTGCTGGAGTTGTAGGAAGGATTATTATTTTCCCCTTCTTACCCAATGCCAGTTGGGGTGTGGAGGGATTTAAGACAAGTACTCACTGAGAGGTGCCAAAAAAAAAAAAAAAAAGAAAGAAAAAGACAAAAGAAAACTGGTACGTATTTCATTCCTAGTTGGACATTAGCTTATGAAGTGGACTTGTTGATCTTCCACAGTACTGTCTTGAACAAGGAAAAAAGAGAGTGGGGTGGCGGAGGGAGGAAGAGGATAGGTCAGAAAGAGGGAACAGCTGTGGGAAGTCTGAACTACCAACATGAGGAACGTCAAGTGGGTCCCATGGAAGAAATGAACCCTCTTACCCATTCCAAGCCCAAGATAGCCACGTAGGCATGCCAGAAATAAGAGGCTTTTTCATGAATATTCAGGAACACACTCTGAGAAGGAACAAATCAAATTGGACTTGGTCACTCACACAAGGGAACTTTGAAAAGGGAAGATTCCACCCCCCACACACACACACACACACAAGGCACCCCAAGGAATTCACATGTGCACACTGAAATAGAATCAGCATCAAACAGTGATTAACCAGAGAGCATCAAAAGGCAAAAGGAGAGACGATGTAAGTTCCTTATAGGCATTCAGCCCTCTCCATCTTTCTCCTCGTTTTTTTAAAGAAGGAAGCACACACACACACACACACACACACACACACACACACGAGAAGGAGTAAAAAAACAGACATTTCTTCTCCAATTTAAGTCCCTTGGGACAAAGCTGCAAGAGATGAGTAAAAAAAGAAAAAAGATGAGCATAAAGAAGACAGCTTTTTATACTTGCGTGTGACCATAAAGATAAAGAATCTGCCGAAGATTTCATTAAGTGAGAGGACGGGCTAGTAAACAGCACATGGGTAAAGGCAGTGATTAGTACATATGAAAGGCACATGGTAATTACCCATAGTTCAGAGTGCTCAATAAACTTATACATAAGGCCTTAAGTATGTAGAGTATTTGTAAAGTATTTGATACTTATGAAAGTTGTTTTGATTTTTATATATACCAGGTCTGACATTTAAGTTCGTGAACTTGTTGCAACAATGTTACTAAACCTTTTTGATATCAGAGGGATTATTCATTATGAATTTGTACCAATTAGACAAGCAGTTAACCAAGTTTACTATTTGGAAGTTCTGAAAAGGCTGAATGAAAAAGTTACACAACCTGAACTTTCAGTTCGCCAACAATTCATGGCTCTTGCGTCACAACAATGCACCAGCTCACACGGCACTGTCTGTGAGGGAGGTTTTAGCCAGTAAACAAATAACTGTATTGGAACACCCTCCCGGCTCACCTGATCTGGCCCCCAGTGACTTCTTTCTTTACCCAAAGATGCAGGAAATATTGAAAGGAAGACATTTTGATGACATTCGGGACATCAAGTGTAATATGATGACAGCTCTGATGGCCATTCCAGAAAAAGAGTTCCCAAATTGCTTTGAAGCGTGGACTAGGCTCTGGCATCGGTGTGTAGCTACCCAAGGGGAATACTGAGAAAGTGACCGTAGTGATATTCAGCAGTGAGGTATGTAGCACGTTTTCCAGGATGAGTTTGAAACTTTAATTGTATGACCACATATAAATAGAAGACATATCTGAAGTTTTGGAAGCTTTGTTTTAGTTTAAAGCAAATACAAGCTATAGAATGGGAATAGCTTGTTTCCAGAATTAACAAAATCCAATCTATAAATGAAAATGCAAGTAAACTGAAACTATTCAACAGAATTGGAATCTAGACTTCTTTTGGAAAGCCTGTTTTGTTCTAAAATATTTTTGAATAAAAACGTGTCAAAAGTCCAATTTATATAAAAATGTCAGCTTTAGAAAAAAATAGGAAACTAGCTTTAATAGGACTTATAAGTACATGGCAGATAGACATACTGGTCTTCAGTTGCATGAGAAAACAAAATAAAAGAAAACAAACAAACAAAAAAAAAAACAAATAAAAAAGCGTATTTTAAAATGACTTTTCCCCCATAGCAATGTCAAATAATTGCTTACATCTTATTCTAGATTCAAGGAAATACCATTGCTCCTTTAATGGGAATATCAAAATAATGGCTCTTATCAGAGTAATAATTTATAGTTTATAGAAAAGTGTTTCAAAACTTCATTCTTATGATTTTCAGTTTTCCTGGAGTCTGTAGGTTTCACAGCATACATGGCCACAGATCATTTAATCCAAGTTGTTTGCTGCAACAAAAAGCCTGCCTCAATACTAAAGCATTAAGAAACACTGAGAAAAGGAGGACGTGGGGTGGAAGCACCATTCCCTCTGTTTCCGTCTCGGTGCCTTTTGCTGGCCTCCCAACAGCGCTATGTTGGGACATAGCATCCAGAGGTTCACAACCTCTGTGGTCCATAGGAGCCACTATGAGGAGGGCCCAGGGAAGAACTGGCTATTTTCAGTGGAAAACAAGTGGCGGTTGCTAGTTGTGATGACTCTGTACTTTGGATCTGGATTTGCCATACCTTTCTTTAGAGTAAGACATCAATTGCTTAAAGAAATAAGGATGTTTTACTTAATCCATGAAGCAGAAATGAAGAGGAGCATTTTAAGAGGTACAGTCATTTTGAAAAATGGATCAAACTATTGAACTCAACATAGTAGAAATGTTTGTAAATACACTCATGGCATGAATCCTTAATGCCTCTTCTCTGAAATACAAAATATGATAATTTTAAAAAAAAAGAAAAAAACACTGAGAAATAGTTAACAGGTTTAAACTGTTGTGATTCAGATAAAGTTAGACATCAGACAACATATTAAATTTATTTAAGTAAGTGATGATTCCCTTTTTGAATCTGCATGAGCCACTAGTTTTTGAGTGATAACTTGGAAATTATTATAAATTCTCATCTAAAAGCTGGATTTAAAGTCTGACTGACCTTAGCCCATGAAGCAGCAAGAGATTTGAACTTAAAGTCCACAAACCAGATCAGAATATATCATTACCTCCCAGTCATATCTCCTATTTTTTTTATTTCTGTAATGCATAGTATTTTTCCCAAGCATTCACTCAACCCAACATCATTTTCCCTATAGAGGGGAGATTTTTGGCATTTACTTGCTGTAAGATGAGATCTCTGTGCACGAAGTTCTCACAGCAGCAGTCCAGGCCTCCTCCTTTTCCTAATGTGCCCTGAAATGGTTCCAGTTGATTATAAACACTTGCCAGCAAGTTCTGAAGGATATCCAGTTGTTTTTTCAGCTTGCTGTTAAGAGCCTTCACACCATCACCCTCCGCTTTAATTTCTCCCATTTGAGAAGAAATGGTCATCCAGTCATTCTTCAGCTCACAAGGCCTGAAGAAGTCATCTTTCACTTCAGATAACCGCAGGTTCTGGCATGTTCTTCATTAATGAAATCAATCTTCAGGATTATAAAGCTGATAACTCAATGTGATCTGACAGATAGTGTCCAGAAACATAAGCCAATTGACATATGAAGAGACTTAAGGGATTAAAACACATTCCATACATCTGTTCAGCTTCCCAGCACAGGTTTCCCCCTAATACCTCCCAAGATTCATCTTTTAGTCTGACAGCCTCATCTACAACATCTACATGTTCAAAGAAAACAGATCTCTGTAGAATATGACAACATACAACATAATGCACTTAAAATCACAATCCAGTTACAGAAAGGCTTTGTAATAAGAATCCAATAAGTAAGATATCTTACATGCTTTCCCTAATCAAGACCTACTGTGAGTGATGAATAATTTACTGATTTAAAATTCTATCATTGGGGGATTTAGATTAAAGTTAGTCTGATTAACCAAAGACATATTTCAGGATGATAAAATTTCGTGCCTATCAAGTTTCTGTATTGCAGCTTCTGAAATGACATTTTACTTCTTCATTGTATTACCACTACAATTCTATAACAAAATTCTATAAACTCCATTGGCAAAAGTCCAGCTCTCCTGATTAAGTATAGCTTTAAGACCTCAAAATGACATTGGAAAATATTTTCATAATGTTGGAAACTCAGGTGCAATTAAGATATATATTATTGAGCATTATTAAGGCGTAAAGTTCACTCTTCGTATTTATTATAGCTTTTAGTGATATATTTTAAATGGCTAAAAATCTACCATGCAAACTTCTAATTCTGCCCGTGTTGACTGAGGTAAGCTATAAAAAGCATGAAGACTCCCTGAAAGTGATCATAATTCCAAATAGATAAAGTAAGGTTAGCATACCCTTCATACCAATTCTCCAGTTGTAGAAACAGAAAAGTTCCTTTAAATTTACTTTAGAGGTAAGATTAGAATCTGTGTGATGTCAACAGGCCTCCTCCCCAGCAGTCTTTGTGTGCCTTCAATATGTCAAAGAAGATAAGTTGATCTTGCTGTGTTACTGACAATTAGACAGGAAACAATAACTATGCCCTCTTTGGTATTTCAGACAGCTTGCCCTCCTAGTCTGCACCAGCTTAGCTCCAAGAAGACAAGGATTTCTTTCTGACAAGAGAGCCTCTCCCACATCAGCACTTCAAATCTCTTACAATGATTTTCTCTAGTCATAGAATTTCTTTAATTCCATATTACGGATCTTATCTATAGTACTGGTATTTGGAAGTTAAGTTCCATATGACATTAAATTGTAATCAACTCCTCCATCAGTCTTGCCAAAATTCCATTAAGTTGTGTTTCCAAAATTCCAGTCAGTCCATGACATTATTAAGTTTTCTCATTGTACCACCCACCTTTTTCATATCGATATTGAGTTTAATCATCTCTCTTCTATGCACTGTGCTTTGTGATGTTTGTTTTAATCTCCCAAGAAGTTTCTTCCAGATTTTCAATATGTTTGTCATTTTCCATAATTTAGAAGTCCAACTTTGCTATTTTAGGCAAGAGTCCTTCAAGTCTTCCCTCCAGGGAGGTCATGGAGTTATATAGTTTCTTGATTCTGGAAATAATTTCCCAAAACAAGCCTTTCATGTGGAATCCAGAGTTCTTGACAGAGTCATTTTCTCTCTAACTTGTCTTGTTTAGATGTTGTAGAAAATTAATCATTTAATGCACCTGGCTAAATGTGTGGCTCATATAAACCATATACTCTGTACTTCCATGATGAAAAGCTGGATGAAAAGTGGAAAATATACTCAATCATTTAAATGAGTATCCATTTTTAGAACCCAAGTTTTAGGTGTAATTTTAGAGAAATTGGGCTTTAATTTCTGTAACATAATCAAATGATGGGTTAGAAAATTAGTTTCCCACATGAAGGCAACCCATTTGCTGAGTTTGTAAGAACAGAAAATCATAGTAAATGATAATAAATGTGGAGGGGTTTTCATGTTTGAGTCATCAATTAACACTCTCTAACAATACATACATAAGAATATATATGAAAGAATGTATGTGTATAACTATTTGATTTTGTTTCAGTTAGCATTGAGTTATAACTTACATAAAATATAATTCATCAATTTAAGTGTGCTATTAGATACGTTTTAAGAAAAATATGCAGTTACGTAACCACCACCACAATCATGATATAGAATGTTTCCATCACCCTAAAAATTTTTCCTTATATCTCTTAGTAGTTAATTCTCTCCCCTCATACCCCAGTCTCTGGAAACCACTGATTTGCCTTCTATCACCATTGTTTTGCTTTTTGTAAAATGTTATCTAAATGAAATCATACAGTATATATTTAAGCAATTTTCACTTAACATAATGCACTTGAGATTCATCTATGTTTATGCAAGTATCAGTAGTTCATTCCCTTTTGCTGATTAGTATCCCATTAGTTTGCCTTTCCAGTTCCGCACTTCCTAAATCAGGATTAACCTAATTCCAGAAGAGATGACAGTGAGAATAGTAGCCCAACTATAGGAAACCCCACCCCAAGCCACAAGGATGTGGTTTGATGCTATGACCTTCTATTGATAAAAACACTATTGGCTTCACATCCTTCCTGTGCTCTGGGCTGACCTCTGCAGGTGCTGTTTCCCTGGTTTAATGTCAAGTGACTTCTGGCCATGAGAGGCAAGGTATTAGAGGGTAGGGGCAATGAAACAACACTAGTATTTCTCTCTTCAGCCTTTGCTTTTGTCAGCTCTTTTGAAAAAGGCTACATTTCCTCTTTGGCTTGAGCTCCCACCAGACAAGCCCACCATGGTTTCAGTTTCCATCAGGTCAACCTAACCCCTGGGCTCTAATAACAGTTTATCTCATTCCTTTGTCTTTCAAACCTAGTGGTGATGAACACTTTTGCTGTTGTCAATTTCTAGATCTTCAATGTTCTTTGCTTAGTTCTCATCTTTAGCATAACCTATGTAACTAGTTCCCTGCATTAGATTTCCTCTGCTCTAGCTACTTGGAATACATTCTGTGCTCCTGATTAGATCCTGCTATGGACTAAATGTTTGTGTCCCCCTAAAATTCATGTGTTAAAACGCTGTTCTCGATGTGATTGTATTTGGAAGTAGGCCTTTGGGAGGCAATCAGATCATGAGAGTTGAGCACACAGAAATGGAATTAGCACACTTATAAGAAGAGGTCAGAGAGCTAGCTTGCTTTTTTCCATCATATGAGGATACAACAAGAAGTTGACAGTCTGCAAACCTGAAGAGGGCTCTCACCAGAAAGCAACCATGTTGCCATCCTGATCTTAGACTTCGGCCTCTGGGTCTGTGAGAAATACTACATTCCTGGTGTTGATAAGCCACTCAGTTTGTGACATTTTGTTATAGCAGCCAAAGCTAAAACAGACCCTGATTACATCGCACAAAGTCTGAGTCACTTAGTCTTCTCCATGTTCATCTTTTAACACAAAACGTATTTAATCTTCACACTAATGCTGAGACATAATTAGTATTATCATTTATAAATGAAGCCTATACATCTATCACACAGAAGGTAACAGTGCTAATAAGTAATAAAAGTTAAGGTGCCAAGAGGTTGAGAATAGACTGAAGAGGCTGATAATGGTCATGGAGAAGTGCTGAGTGTGGTTTGCAGAGAGTAATAAAGTTTACATTTGCTAGAGGGTAGGAGAGTTTACATATCTTTGGGAAAAATGTAAAACCATTCTGTAATCTGCTCTATGTCAATGCAAACGTTCTGATACTCTCTTCTGGGCAAGCTGGAAAAAATGCATTTCCCAGATTAATAACCACAAATGTATATCCAAAGATGTGTTAATCTAATAACGACATCACATCTGGCAAAGAAGCTAAAATTGAGTCTACTACTTGGTTGAGTCTGTGGTAATATAACATCCTCCAGGGTCCACCAGGCTTTTACAGGGGCCAGACTGATAAAGTAAATAGGAATATAATGAAAACCACTATATTGGATTTTTTTTATTCCTTTAAGGGTGACACTAATCACTGCCATTCCTCCTCAGATGAAATACTGTGATTTATCTACTCTTTGGTCAGGGGATGGCAGGCATAGTTAGATGATTTACTTGACCTTTCCTACCATAGTAGTTCTGATCCCAAAGTCCAAGGAGTCAGTACGGGGAATGCCCCAAATATCAAGCATGTCTATTCTAATTACACAATGAGAAACTGGGGTAATGACTACTGAGTAGATCTGTGGAGCCAGGCCTGAGTCTACTGCATTTTATTTCCTGGATTCCATATGTCCCCAGTCTAACAGGGTGTCATGGTGGCAACCTGTACCCTGTATATCTAACAGTTCCCAAAATGTTCGACCTTCCCCTTTCCATATTTTATAGTTGCCTGAATAAACGTCCAGATGTCCCTTTGGAGAATTGGGGACACATTACCTGTACATTGCCATGGGTGTTCCAGGGTCCTTCCCCTAGGGGATTTGGTCTTTCTTTTAGTCAGTGGAATCCAGGTGTGAAACTGCTCGAAAGTCAGGGATCATGATTTTTAATTGAGGCAACTGCTCTCAGCCTTCTGATGACCAACCCCTGAATTCCTCGTACAGACCAAGGAGCTAATCATAGGTTATCTATTTATTTTACTGCTAGAGATACCATGTTCTGTTAATCATCTCCATAATGCTCTGCAGCTCAGGCCCCCAGGCTGCCTCTCCAACCTTGCCTCTCATTATGATAAATATATATACCTGACTCTTGATTCATAAAGGCTACCATCTGGGCTTCATTGCTTCAGTATGCCCCTCATCCACGGTGCTATCAGTCCTGCAGTGACATTCCTATCATCAGCCCTGGCCTGTAGAGTCAGGCCACTACAGAATTACTAAGTGATGCAGGTAACCCTCTCGCCAGCACTCAATGGCCTTGATATATGGTGTGTCCTCTTGGATTTCCCATGGAACATATTCCTCTGGTGGGTCTTTTAGGCTTCCATAATGTATTTACTCTGTTATGAGCCCTTCTCTGAATCTTTTACAATGCCATTTCCATAGTCTGCCATGGAAATTCTGGCATTTCAACCTCACTTAACATACACTGCAGGTGAACAAACAGTCAACCAAATCTAGCCTATTACCTGTGTTTATAAATCAAGTTTTATTGGAACACACACATAGCCACTCTTGTTCATTTATGTACTGTTTTCTGGCTGCTTTTCCACTACAACAACAGAGTTGAATAGTTGCAACAGAGACCATCTGGACAGCAAAGCCTAAAATATTTACTGTCTCTCCCTAGCAGCAAAAGTTTCCTCTCTCCTGATGTTGGCCATTGCCTCTCCCATGTGTCAAGAAGCCGTCCTAGTAGAGTGATGTTTGCCAGAGTGTTCAATTCTGGACCCTCGGAGAGTATTCCCAAATTGATAAACTCTCTCTTATTCTACTTGACTTTTTAGCCACCTTGACCAAGCACAATCTAGTCCCATGTGTAGTCACCCACCTCTTGCTAGTGTATATTGGCTAGGTCCTTTAATTCTTTGGGGATGTAGTCTCTCCCTCTGCTATCAGGTCCTGCATATCCTTGGCTGTTTCATGTTGTAACTTAACTCTAGTTATTGGTGTAGCAGTTAGAAGGGGAGGAAAGGGCAGATCCTAAGGCAGACACATGTTACCTTGCAGGGGAGAGGGGATTCTGCTTCATTTTCAAGCAAGGAGAGAGTTCTAGCTTCTAATAGGGAGGCCATTTATACAGGACCAGAGGTTAGGGAATCATGCCTTTCCAGATTTATAAGAACATTGACTCAGATCTCCCCAACACATCAATATCCCATTACTTCCAACTAGCACTTCAATGTTGATATAGCAATGTTGATATTTAGAATTTTAACCCTATTGGAGTTCAACTACTCTGACAATTAAATCCTGGTCTTGGTCCTAAGCTTACTCTTTCCTCTTACTGCATGCAGGTTATCATAGTTTCATTATATCCTTCCAAATCATATCTCAATTTTAATTCTGAATTCAGTAAAGTGACATCCATGCCAATCATAGAAACAACTTTATTTTGCAACAGATATATAAATATTTAAGAATTTGGCCCCAGAAAGTCCTAGACTATTGAAATTGTTTCATGTATTAACCAAGTTAATCAGATAACCAGATAGGTGTTCATGAAAAGGCAATGTGCATACAACTGTGATAGTTGATGTAATTGTTTCCAAATTAGAAGACTAGTCTTCAGAATCCAAAAAGAAAGAAACAGCAGACCCCAGAGAACAAAAGCTCTATCAGGGAAGGTAAAGGTAAAAATAGCCAATTCCTTGGAGGTTTGGGTAAAGGTCTACAGCCAACTTTGGTCTCTAGAAATAGGCAAAAATGTAATTGATTCACTCAAATTATTCAGAAATTAATTGATGCTTGAAATATTTAAAAAATGGAGACTCTGAGGTATAGATGGAAGAATGAAGTCAGATTGCAGACATCTGCCAAAAGTTGATGAAATGCACAGAAATGGGGTGGAAGAAAAAGCTTTGAAATTCACTGGTAGCAACCATACAAAGGAAGAAATACAACTTCGTTTCAGGAACTTCTAAAAGTGATGACCAAGGAAAGAAATAGGATTCTGGCCAGCAGAGCAGGACTCCTAACCAGGGCCTCAGAAGCTGTACTGAGGGAAAAAGGAAAATTAATCTCACCAATACCACATAATCTGTAGAGACAAGAAACCAGAAAAAGTGGTATTAGAACTCTCAAGACTAGGTGGCACAATTATTACAGACTAGGCCTTGGGCTCTCAGCAAATGCAGAAGAAACTTCAGGGGTCTCCATTTTACAAGGTTTCACTCTGAATTGCAAAAATGATCTGAAACCCCAGATAATACTGCCACAGGACTGAGAGCACAATTCCAACTAGATACAGAAAAAAAAAAAAAAAAAAAAATCAAAGACCAGAAATCAGAGGTCAGGTCATCCAATGTAGGCTGCATTCGGGCCTTAACAAGATCACCTCTTTCCTGGCACATCCCACCAGCAGTCTCTGTAAAAGTGGCTAGAACTCCAATAACACAGCTGTAAAACTCAGATCACGGGGAGGAATAGTTCTCAGATACGGTAGTTAAAGGCAAATTGTAATCACCCACTCTCTGAATCAGTTCCAATAGTAGGTCTGTTCAGAGCTGCTATTTATCATAAACTAAATGAAAACTACACACACACACACACACACACACACACTATACCAAAAGAAAAATTCATTTTAAAAAAAAAAAGTCAAGGGAAATCATGGCATGCAAAAGCCAGATGAAGAATTGATTTTGAGAAGAAACAATCACATAAACCCAATGAAAAGATCATTCCCTATAAATACATCATGCTATAAAAGAACTTAATAAGAACATAAATTCAATAATATAAGAGCACAAAGCTAAGATAAACAACCAAATGAAATAAAAAGAGAAACTCCAGAGTCAGAGAAACAGAAAGCCCAAACATCATCTGCAAATATATAAATAAAGTATAAACATCAAACCACAGATATATAAAAAGGGAGGAGATTATCAAATGCATGTAAAGGACATGAACTAAAAGTTTAACCAAGTAGAGAGAATATGAAACGCATGGAAGGGAAAGATGATCCAGGTCAAGGAAATAGTATGTGTGGTGTGGCACACACAACAAATGGCACAGAAAATATGCCTGAAGAAATAATATAAACATTTCCTAAAGTAATGAAAAGAGCTAACATAGCAGATTAAAACATTTAAGAAGTCCTGGAATATAACACCTATGAGCTTCTCCAGAAAGTAAAAAGTCCAACCAAACAAAAGATAAATCAAAAGATAGATCTCAACGGAAGCATTCGTTATTAAAGAGGATCCTGGTGGCTAATGAGTATTGAATCCACCTACATGCAGGAAAAAGAAAACTAAACATCAGTGAGATTTATGTTATAGAAAAAGAATGCTTTAGAATATTTGCCAAAGTAAAAGGAATAACATAAATAATGAAAACACTGGAAGTCAAGTAAGGAGGTTGAGGGCAATAAAAGGACTCAGTTTCTTATTTTCACTTAAGTAAGAAGTCATGTAATACTATTAATACATAAAACTTAAACTTAGAATTTTGACCCCATATTGATGTTTTTACAATCTTTTTTTTAACTTTAGTGGGATTTTTATGAACTCTTGTGATAAAGAATATTTATTCAATCTACAACAATCCGTTTATTTAGTTTTTTCTTTGTGTTAAAACATTAGCTAATACTGCCACACTAAAATTATTGTATGTTATGATCATTTTATAAAAGTATTACTTTGTGTACGTGTGTTGGTAAGTATATATCTTTTTATTAGCATAGAAGTGTAGAGAATTGTTTGAAATAATATTTACCTAAAGCTAATGATGGTTATTTTGACATTATAAAATTCGGTGTGATATTGTGTTTTCTTTGTTGTTTTCTATTTTGGTTAAAATTTTCATGATTCCATTATTATACCAACGATGGAATCATTTTTCCTAAAAGTTGGGAAGAATTAATAGCCAAGTAAGTGACAAGTCACACACTTGGAAATGTTTAGCTATTTCAATTTCCTTGGCTGTGTCTTTTTTAGAACTAAATAATTTTATCCTAAAGAATAAAAAGCTGTTAGCCAGCTAAAAATAATGGGTTTTCAGAGAGGGAACTGGACAACAGTAGTGCAATAAATATTTTTGACTCCAGAAAAGCACTTCAGAAAAGCATTAATGACTGTCAAAGAATAATAATAAAATTTTTCATTTACATAGTGCTTTTCACCTTTAAAGTGCTCTTCACAGAGTATTTAATTATGTCTCATAGAATACCCTGAAGATACTAAGTACAATCTTGTGTTTTATTACTGAAAAGGAGAAAGTTACAAAAATCATGTCTGCTTCTAAGCTTATGGATGATTGTTCATTATCTTCTAATGTTGAGGACATTAAGTGTGGGGCAAGAAAATTAGTGATTTAAGAAAAAGCTCACAATTTAAAATCTAAAGAATATTCCATATTTTACATCATTGCTAGACTAATACATTTATATTTTAACCTAAATATATGTCTTCCTCACAGGGTTCCCCTGTGTAGAAGTATATTACGAGTTCAAACACCTACTTAGAAATATAAGAAATTAAACTAGAAGAGTCTCTAGCTCAAGCCCTCTTGCTTTACAGTTGAGAAAACTGAAATCCTAGAGCTGAAGAGGCATATGATTTGCCACAAATCATTTAACTTTAGTTCAAACTCACATCTTCCCTAAGGCTCTTTCCATAACCACACAACCCTTAAGTCTTGTTTTCTTAAAAAAAAGGAGGCGGGGGATGCCAAATTAGGTCATCTTTATATAAAATAGTTGAACAAAGTTTATCTTTAAATTCTGATGGGGATTGCATTAAATCTGTATGTTGCATTGAGTAATACGGCCATTTTAACTACGTTGATTCTTCCAATCCATGAACACAGATACCTGTACATTTATTTGTGTCTTCTTCAATTTCTTTCAATAATGTCTTGTAGCTTTCAGTGCATAGGTCCTTCACATCCTTTGTTAAGTTTATTCCTATGTATTTTATTGTTTTTGTTGCAATTGTAAATGGAATTTTTTAAATTTCTTTTTCTGAAATTTCACTTTTAGACTATAGAAACACAGGATTTTTGTACATTGATTTTTTTATACTGCAACTTTTTTTTATTGTTTCTAATAGCTTTTCAGTGAAGTCTTTAGGGTTTTCTATATAAAGAATGGTGATGGAAGGAACTGTGTACTTGAATCATATATAAACTTATTAAACAATGCCACCCAATAAATACATTTTTTCAAAATCATGTCATCTGGAAAAAGTGACAGTTTTACTTCTTCATTGTCAATGTGAATGCCTTTTATTTCTTCCTTTTATCTGATTTCTGTGGCTAGGACTTCCAGTACTATGTTGAATAACAGTGGTGAGAGTGGATATCCATGTCTTGTTTCTGATCTTAGAGGAAAAGCTTTCAGTTTTTCCCCACCGAGTATATTAACTGAGGGTTTGTCATATTTGGCTTTTATTATATTGAGGTACTTTCCTTCTATACCCATTTTATTGAATGTTTTAATCATAAGTAAATGTTGTATCTCGTCAAATGCTTTTTTCTGCATCTATGTAAATGATCATATGATTTTTATCCTTTGTTTTGTTAATTTGGCCTATTATATTTATTGATTTGCATGTATTGAACCATCCTTGCCCCTCTGGAATGAACCCGACTTGATCGTGATGTACTATCTTTTTAAAATTATTCTATACAATTTCTAATATTTTGTTTAGGATGTTTGCATCTATGTTCATCAGAGATATTGGCTGTAATTTTCTTTTTTGTGTGTTGTTCATGCCACGTTTTGACATCAGGGTAATGTGGCTTCATAAAATGAATTAGAAAGTATTGCCTGTCCTCAAACTCTGCCAAAAAATATGAAGAAAACGCAGTACTTCCTTTAAATTCTTATAAATCCAATTTCTGTATAAAAAAAGAAGGTAGGTAAAAAATCTGAATTATTGCACAGTAAAAAAAAAAAATAATGTACTTAATTCTACTATATTTACAAGGCTCCTAACTCTAGGAAACTGATATAAAGCCCCATGATAAAATCCATGGGGTAAAATAACTACAATTACATGATTCCCTTGGTTAAGAGGTAGAAATTTCTTATCAAAAACACTAGGAGTTCAACTAATCTTTTAGGAACCTTTAATTTCTAAAACAATATGACTTATTTTACAAAGCAAGGGATTTGGGTTTACAAGTTCAATGTGCATCATACACTGTGGTGATAGTACAAATAGCATTAGCTGAAACAATATTTACACCTAGAAGAATGTCATCTTTTTAAAGCTATCCTTGTTTCTGGAATACATTTTCAGGCACCGTTTGTTCATTTGTTTCAGTATTGCACATTTTAAGCCTCTGTACACTGCTTGGAGATTCTGCTATATCATTTTTAATGGTTTGCTATTTATAACTTTATGAAATGTGTCACTAAAACTTACAGTCTCTTGTTCATTTCAATTCAATTTAACAGGAATGTCCTAAGTACTTGTTACGTACAAACCATTGTTTTAGACACTGTGAGAGACTAAAGATAAATACCATACAGCCCTTACCCTTGAAGATTTAACATGGAGGGGGAGAGTGCTACACATAGAAATAACTAAAATACGAGTTTCAGTGTGAAAAGGGCTGATACAGAAGTATAAACCACATGCATTGAGGGAGGTCAGCAAAGAGACTAGATGAAAGAACCACTTAGAAGAGTCCTGATGCATACTGAGGGTTCAACAAATACTGTGGTTCTTTTCATTTTAATCTTACTGTAGGACCACACTGTGACCTAATTCATCACCTTACTGCATTGACAACATCAGTAATATAAAACACCTATAGTTTTCTAACATGAATCTCCCCAATATCAAGTGAAAGCCAATCTTCAATAAATGAAAATCTATCCTCTCTTATTTTCATGGTGAAATTACATTTTTTTTAATGTTCAAAACTTTCTCTTTCCTGATTTCTGTCTTTTCCTGCTTAGTCCCAGCAAAGTAGCTTTAATAGCTGAAGCCAGGATTATTATCTAAGTTCTTCTTCATTGAGGCAAAAGTAGTATTATGCCAGATCCCAAACACTCAGAGGCCTACATTTGTGATTAAAATATTATAACATCATTCCCAAGTCTACTTATGCAAAAACATGAAAGAAAGATTGACAAAAACAAACATGATTACATTTCTTTTAATGCATATGCATCATTCTCCTTTATGATATCATCTCACTAGCAAAAGCAGGGTCTTTAGAACTCACAATTAATTGTAATACCATCCCACATGGTTATGTGTTGCCTTAGAAACACTATGTGCTAATTAGATGTGGGAGCAGGAAGAGAAAACGGAAACGTAAAGTGGCTTCTCAGGACAGGTTCACTGAAGTGCTCATTAATCCCATCCGATTGTTGAAATGAGAAAAAAAAAATTATCAACTAGTTTATCTTTTCCAAAGTCATGCAGAAACCCTGTACTATTCTGTTCTTGGCACTTAGAAACATTCCAGTCTGTGAGCTCTGGCTGAACACAGGATAAAGAGTAAAAATCAAGCTGGAAATATGAAAAACCTTGCCACTCACAAATATTTGATCCAATTAATCCAAACCCTCTGAGAAAAATGTATTTTCAGATGCCTTTAGCCTGGTCCTGAAAATAAATACCAATATCAAACCCCACTCATTGGAGAAAATAATCAAGATTCAATGAAAATAAAAAAAAAACATATTAAAATGTATGGAATGCAGCTAAAATAGTGATCAGAGCATTAAATGTTTTACTCGATAAGAAAAAAGATTCCAAATCAATAATGTAAGCTTCAAAGTACAAAAAAAAACCACAAAAAACCCACAAACAATAAAATAAACCAAGAAGCAACAAAATAAACCCAAAGAAGTAAAGCAAAAAAATAAACCCAAAGAGCAACAACAGCAACAAAATAAACAAAGCAACAAAATATACCCAAAGAAGTAAGAAGTAAGTATAAAAGAATAACGATTAGAGGGGAAAAAAATCACTGAAACACAAAACTAAGAAATGGGAAAAAATTCAATGAAAAAAGTTGATTCTTTGAAAAACTCAACAAAATTAACAAACTTCTTGCTACACTGAAGTAGAAAAAAAATAAGAGAGAGAAAACATTAATGATCAGTACCAAAATGAAAGGTGGGCATTACTACTAACCTTCCAGAAGTGCAGAAGATTGTAAGCTAATGCTACATCAACACATTGGATAGCTTAGATGAAATGGACAAATTCCTAGAAAGACATAAACTACCAAAATTCACGAAAAAAAATGTTTTCTAACTGAAGAAGAAATAGGAAATCTGAATAGATTTATAAAAGTATTTCCACAAACAAAAAGCCCAGGCCCAGATGGATTTTGCAAGAGAAAGGCTCTCCCAGCACAGCCTGGTGACCTCGCACATCTTCACATAGGCCATGTAGGAAGTCTCATAGGCAAGGCTTGACTACAGTCTAACTTTTGGTGGAATATGTTGTGATTCTTCCTAGAGCAAGAAGAGATAAGTCTGTTGGGGAGTTGCTGTAAGGCAATTTCTCATTCCTATCTTGTGGAAGAATGCCACGAGGCAATTTTTATCCATCTCCCTGGTTTCAGTTGAGTAAAGAAATTTTCCAACTGGTCTTAGCATCCCTTCCTTAGGATACAGCTGAAGGTTTCTACAGAAGTTTATAAAACTAATTGGCTATAGTTTAGAGGTCACTTCTCCATGACAGTGACCCACTGCTTGTGTTGTGTACCATCTGGACTCGGGTTCAGTGTCATCTGTGGGACTATGGATGTGGGGAGCTGAGACTGTGCTGACCATGCATTTGCTGTCTGTGTAAGTAATAAACTGAATTCATTTGGACTTGTCATCTTATGTGACTAATCTATGGAAATATGTGTGAAAAGTCAACCTAACAGCAGTAACACTAAGACTTATGGCCCTATTAGCCACTGCACTACTGCTTAACCTCCTGACCACTTCACAGGTAAATCTTATCAAATATTTGAAGAATAAATAATACCAATATTTTTTTTCAGAAAACACAGGCCAAGAGAGGACCCACCAATATTCATTGGTACCTTTACATCAGTTACTATGAAACTAAAGTTGAGGACAAAGATACCACAAAGAGAGAAAATTACAGACTAATACCACTCACAAAGAAAGATGCAATACTCCATAATAAAATGTTGGCAAAACATATGCAGCAATATTAAAAACAGACACCACAACTGAAAAGGATTTATCCTACTAGTGTACTGATGCTTTAATATCCCAAATCTATTAAAATAAGAAACAAAAACCACATGATCTCAATAAAGAAAAAAATATTTGAAAAATCTAACCCCCAACAAATTGGGTATAGAAGGAAAACTTCCCCAGCTGATAAAAGGCATATACAAAAAATGTATAGCTAATTTCATCCTTAATGGTGAAAGACTGAATGTTTTCCTCCTAAGATTGGGGGCAGGGCAATAATATCTTATCTTGATGACTTTATTTGACATTGCCCTGCAGGTTCTAAACCTAGATGATGATGATGATAATAGTGATGACAAATTAAAAGCAACTAGACTGGTAAAGAAAGGTATAAAACTGTCTAATTCACAGATGACATGATCTTGTATGTAGAAAATCTCAAAAGTCCACACACACAAAATCTACTAAATAAATTAAAGAACATTGCAGGTTGTAAGATCAATAAATAAAAGTCAGTTTTATTTCAGTACACTAGCAATAAAAAAAACCTGAAAATGAATTAAGGAAGCATTACCATTCACAAAAATACTCAGAAAAAATTTAACCAAAAAAAGTATATGACTTGTACAATGAAAAATATATAACATTGTTGAGGTAAATTAAAGATATAAATAAATGGAGGGACATTCCATGTTCAAGAAGTGAAAGACTCAATATTGTCAACAAGGTAACTGCTAACTGATCTATAACTTCAATGAACCCACTATCAATTATAGTAGGCTTTCTTGCAGAGATTGACAATCTGATCCCAGAACTTGTATGTAAATGCAAATGAAATAGAATATTCAAAACAATTCTGGAAAAGAAGAACAAAGTTGGAAGACTATTTGCTTTCAAACTTACTACGAATATATAAAATATAAAATTAACTATAAAGGCACAATACTTGCAAATACATGGTTGGTATAAGGACAAGCATATCAATGGATCAGAATTGACAGTCCAGAAATAAATCCTTAGATTTATAATAATGAATTTTTACAACAGCTTTATTGAGACATAATTCACACTGAATTTATCCTTTTAAAGTATTTTTCCTGATTTTTAATATAGTCACAGAGTTATACAATCATCAGCATTATCTAATTTTAGAACATATTAAACAGCCCTAGAAGAAACCCCAACTTGCTAAAAATCACTACCTATTCCCCAACTCTTCTAGCCACAACAACCACTAATTTACCATCGACCTCTATAGATTTACCTTTTCTGAGCATTTCATATAAACGGAATCATACGATATGTAGCCCATACACTACATATTTTTTTGTCTAACATACACACACACACACACACACACACACACATATATATACACATACAAAATATAAAGTACCTCAGAATATATCTTAGAATCTGTACAATAACTCTATGCAGAGCACTGTCAAAAATTAATGAAGATAAACAAAAAGTTCCCTATTTATTGTATTTATTAATCACTTGTTAATGGAGAGGAAGTGTCAATACTCAAAAAAAAAAAGTCAAATTTCCAAAAAGAGATTCATGGATTCAATACAATTCCTTTCAGAACCTCAAGAAAGTTTTTCATAGAAATATATAAGCTGATTATAAAATTTATATGGATAAGCAAAGCCCAAGGATTAACAAAGATACTTATGAAGAATAAGGTAGGGGGACTTGTCCTAGAAAAATTAAGAATCATTATAATATATTAGTAGTTAAAATAGGACTGTATTGGAGGAGAAATTGATATACCTATTCATGTAGCCATTACAAAGAACCCAGAACAAACCAAGATTACATTCTTCATAACATAATATTGAGCCAAATATGGCATTAAGCCACAGAGAAGTACATTTGGTGATTAAATATTAAACCATTTTTATGAAGTTTAGGAACACGTAAAACTAAAATATGTTGTCTGTGTGTGTGTATATATGCATATATATATATATATTACAATGGAAAGGGCACATTAAATACATAGATGTATTCTTTCTTTTGTATTGTATAATAACCTTTCAAAGACAGTGGAAGTAAGCGCTATGAAATATCCAGTCATGAAATATTAGTTGTCAAGAACTGACTTCTCTCTCTGAAAGGAAGGGAGGCCATGTGACTTGTAGTGCTTGCCATTGAATATTATTTTCTGCCTTACTGGCATCATGCTTGGCCTTATGACTTGCTTTGAGTAATGACAGATGATGCAGGAAGTGCAGAGCAGGACGTTCAGTTGTACAGTAGCAGTTATTCAGCACACTTGTATCACTGAACTGGGTCCTGCTGCCTAAGAGATTGAGAGTCCACCGAGCTCAGCATGTATGCTTCATTGTCCTCATGCAGCATGCAAATCTCTGTCCTACACCATGTGCTAATTGGCATGACCTCTTATAGGTATATCATTTCAATACAGTCAAACAAAGGATAAGGACTATTTCCATGCTTGCGGATCAGAGGTCAGGGTGTGGAACACATTCATCTTTATTCTGAAAAAGAGCCCCTTCCACTTAATGTAATACTAGATTTTTCAGAGCACAGAATATACTTGAAAAGGTTCAGAATATGTCACCCCAAAATATATCACTTTGGCATATCGATTATTATGAATTAAAGGTACTTAAGAACACTCTGTCCCTCCTTTGTCCTCCTGAAAGCAGGAAATAAATCTCCCAGGTGAAAGGTGCCCTCCCTACACCAGGAGTGTGGAAGACATCTTTATCAGCAGAGACAGAAAATTAAAGGTTATGAAGGCTGTATAAACAGCCTTCATTAAGCTAACCCTTATTACCCTTAGCCCAAACCACTTTGTCTTGTCAATTCTTTACAAATATATTTGTTTCTTTGTCTAAAACGTATAAAAGCTCCCTCCTCTGGTTACTTCTTCAGACTTCTATTTTCTTATGAAGGCTCCTATATACATTTAAAAATTCAATAAAATGTGCATGCTTTTTCCCTGTTAATCTCTTTTATGCCATAGCCAGAAACCCAAAGAGGGTAGAGAAAAACTTTTCATCTCCTACGTACTTAATGTGCTATTTTAAATTTTTTTCATTAACTTTTATGTCTCCATTGCTGTAAGATAATCTGTCACCCTTGAACAGTTGCCTTGCCATCAGCATTTCCAATAAAAGCGGAGGTCATTTCCTCTGAATCACTAAGATATAAGCAATCAACGCCACCCAAATTGAATCCTTTGAGCAAACTTTCCTTTACTCCTAAACAGTTATCCTTTCACAGAAGTGATTTTTGTTTTTCCAGGAAATTCAAAGCGATAGGAAAATAACACAGAAGCAACAGTATGATTAAGAGAAAGATGATTAGAAAGCAGAAAGGCTAAGATTCAAAATAATTCCTAGGTTCTTGCACAGAATTTTCCAGAAGTAATAATTAGAAATGCAGAATTCTCATTTTGTCTCATGTTAAGGAAGAGTACTTTAAAATAATTATAACCAAAACCAAAGAATTTTATCATGATTACACATAAATCCATAGCTTAGAGTCAATATTATATTTAACTTTCACAAAAAAATGGCACAAAATTAACTAAAAAAATGAAGCCCACCAAAAATATTTACAATGTAACAGAAGGATAAATTATGCTGTTTTGTCCAGAATTTTTTAAACTAGAAATCTTTATAAATGTGTAGAAAAGCAGCAAGAGTTTAGGAGACATAATTTAGACTTTGGACGACTAAACTTGGGAGTTCAGGTATTCCATGCTACTGGCTAAAGACCCAGTTCCAAATATGGATAATTTTTGCAGAGTAAGAGCCAAGAAAGTACATCCAATAACCAAGAGGTAAGTTCAGAGCAGGAAAAAGAGAAGGAACATAAGATCCTTTCTCTAGGACCCACACAAGTCTGGTGATGTGTGTTACATATGAGGCTGACAGTGGGCAGAGACTCCAGTAATGGGCAACACCCATAGATAACAAAGAACTCGTGGGAACAAAGCTCAAGGTTTGGAAACTGAGTGTGGGACAGGTACACACATATCCAGTACTAGATTCAGAGAAAACAAAGAATTCAGAACTCTTAATTTCTCCTTGTTTTAACACATAAATCTGAGGTAAGATTGAAACTCTAGAAAAGTGATAGAAGGTTTAGAGACAGGAGACAGTGATACAAGGTTTAGAGACAGGAGACAATAAAGATATTATACCTAATTCAATGCCTGGCAGAGGTCAACGCTCCATCTTGATTGTGTTGACTTTGCTATAAGAAGGATAACATTTGGCAAGGTCAGTTCCTTATAAAATAGTGTACATGGCAACCCCTAAATAGTTAGAACAAAAATGTAGATGGAAAAGAGGGTAATAAAGATATTCCTGTTTTACATCTTAGGAAATGACTCTTAACTTTAAATTTCTAATAGCTTGCTAGCTAAGATTAATAATAAAATATCTGTACCCAAGGAGTGAAGGGATCTAAATGTTAAAATGGCACTCACAGCAAGAGATAAGTAATGCCATAACGCACTCCAACAAGAATGCATCGTTTCTTTTAGATCAGCTTTTCCCTACATTTTTGTTAAATATTTAAAAGTGAAATTAAATGGCACTCTCGGAAACCTACCAGGAGTAAGATTCTCTTCCTTTGTAAATTATGTATATCATGGACAAACGCAAAAAAAAAGGTTATTTGTACTTCCACACTATATTTTCACATTACGCTATGCACTTTCCAGTTTGTATTTTCAAATTTATAGGGTGGATATTCAGAATGACTTAGTGAAATAAATAACATCAGTGCAAAATCCAAACCCTTCTTACTGTGTCTGTCCTCAAAAGACACTATGGTAATGAACCTTCTGAGACCATAAAAGCACTAAGTATAATAAGGAAAAAAATATATGAAAGCAACAGATATTATTTTATAATTAAAAAAACGGACTATTTTTAAATGATGCTATGAGCCCTAGGAAATATATTTTGGTCAGTGTACATTATTGAAAATATAATTACACTCATTATAAAACAAAAAATATCAATGCTGTAATTCTCTTAAGTCTACAGCCATAGGTGAATGCAGCAGGGTTATTTAGTTTGAACACGACACTGGCCTTCTGCTGTTCCCCTCTGCTCAGATTTTGGCCACTACAACATATGGAAATAAGAGAGGCTGACACTTGCGCAAATGTTTTAGACCAGGGGTGTCCAAACTTTTTTCAACGTTTTTCACCAAGGGCCATATGCGGTAAAATACAAAAACAGCCAGGCCACTCACTAGAGGTGAAGTACGTATTGCCTCACCTGGTTTATTTAAGTAAACTAAATATATTTTTGGAATTTGCTGCAGGCCAATCAACAATGGATCATGGGCCACAGTTGGCCCGTGGGCCGCAGTTTGGACACCCCTGTCTTAGAGGTTTTGAAAATTCACTTGGAGGCTAACACTGAATCTGGAACTAATCTGGAATTTTTAGGAATTCCAATTTTTCAAATTGTACTATAGTTCATCATACAACCGATTTAGGTAAACTTAAGTATTATAATACAATAGAAGAGCTAAAGCACAGGCTTTGGAATGAGGGACAATATGGAGTCCTCACTCTGCTTCTTATTAAGTAACTTGGAATAAATTTTTAAACTTCTTTAAATCTTTGTTTCTTCCTCTAAAAGGAAAATAACAATAATATTATTAGTTACCTTGTAGAATGTCTTGAAAATTAAGTAAGATTATGCATGTAAAGAACTGAGCATTGCCTAGCACAGAATAGGTACTCATTATTCTAGAATCTTCAATATTCTTATTTTTATTCTTGTAAATGCAGTAGATTTTAGGAAGCCTCAGACAAATGTTGGAGATATGATTCTGAATTAGCAGATAACAATGCCACCCACTGCTAGATGGGGAGGAAACCATTGATCTTTACAAGAAAGCACCTCTGGTTAGCTGAATGTTGGCTCCCAAACTAGCACACATTCAAACTAATGGGAAAGGCTCCCCTAATAAATATTAGTAATGTTTGTAACATGCCCACTAAGTATTGGAAGAGGAATATGGAGAGCTTTTCCAAATCCAAACAAAATTATTGGATTTGATTCAAGCAAAATGTGTGCTCATTCCCAAGCTGAACCAACCCCCAGAACACAGAGCGAAATGGTTTTAGTTCATTTTAATTAGGAGTCACTTTTTGATGCTTGTGTCATCTAGTAGCAGGGGCCTAAAAAATACTTCCCTTGGTAGTCATTAAAGCTCAGACCTACAAGGCATTCATAAAACTCAGACTCCAGCTCTCAACAATCATCAGTCTCTAAATTTAATAAACTTTCTAGCCAGAGTCTCCATTGCCAGTATAATAAGTGGCCAGTATACACTAAATGAACCAAAGTTCTTCTTCTAGCGACACATTGATTCTGATAGATGGCAAAGGTTAACACAGAGACTGTTAGGGGAGTTACTGAGAAGTTAGCAGTATTGCCTACTAAATTTAACACCATCTGTGAAAGGTCTGAAATATTCTGTTGTTCTTCTCACATACCCATTCCATTGTAGACTTTTAATTTAAGGTAGGAGATCTTCCGGGACCTGAATCCCTGGTTCTTTTTAACTTTCTATGTACCACCTATACCAAAAAAGATACAATAAAGAAAGACACTTCACTCACTGTGTTCCTAAAGAAGAATGCAAGAAAACATTTATTCACATCATCCCTTTTGTGGCACTACATTTGAATTGGAAATTTCAATTATTTTCTATTGCCTTCTTATTTATTTAATTGCGTGCAGTGCACATAGCAGAAAGAAAGGACAGTGGAAGTGAAGCAAATGATTTGCCAAGAGACAGAAATAACGTCACTTGCATCATACCTTAATTATTAGTATAATTTAGTCTTTGCCATTGCAGTGCCATTTTTATCCTACAATGTCACAGTTGAAAAGAATCATCTTCTAGGAATCAAGCTATAGCCCGGAGAAATCATTCCTCAAGGAAAGTAGATAATTGTTCAACCCTACTAACTCTTGCATGCTAGCATAAGTAAGTTTCCAGCCACTTCAAGTACAATTCTGCCACTATCCTCAGTCCCCTTGAGTATTAACAGGAGTGCAGTGTCAGCAGGTAGGAGGCCCATGGCATGTCCTCCACTCACAGCCTGCCCCAGCCATGCAATGATGAGCTATTATTCATGCTGGGTATAGATGCCCTTCCTTACTGCTCCTGTGCAAAAGGATAGAGAAGTGCCCTGTCTGGTAAGTGCACAACAGCTGCTACAGCTGTTGGGAGAGGATACTGAGAAAGGTTTTATGCTGCCTGGATACAGAGTTGAAGGATGGGGAATGCTTGAGAAGGGACTACAAAAGGGTTGTGGTTGAAACATGCTTTATCCCAAAAGAGGAAGGATAATAATATACGAAAGGGGGAGGAAAATATGTAATTACAGTGTTTTGTATATGTTAACAGTACCTGCTGGTTTATGATCACCACAAGTAGTGCAGACTTCTACAGGTGAGTTATAACTTGAACTGTATTTTCAGGAAAAATAACAGAGGTAGGAACTGATTTTGAAATGGAAGGGGAAAAAAATCAATACTCCAAAAATTTTCCAGGTTTATGATGATTGTAATTTATGGGACTAAATAAATAATTTTTCTTCAACAAAAACTTTATTTTTATCAAGCTTTTATTGAGTAAACACTAAACTAAGTATTCTTGAAATAATCTGAAATTGAGCAAAAATGTATTTACAAAGAAGCGTTGACTTCAGATCAAACTTATCATAGTAAAAAAAACAAGAAATATTTTAATGTCCAAACATTATTGAGTAAGAAAATAATATAATTCCAATATAATACAATAATTTGTAGACATCAAAATTTTGTTCTTAAAGCTTTTATTTGGAAAAATACCCATAAGATAAAGTCAATTAGGAAAAGCAATGTGAAATAAAATAATCAATATGTTTAATGAGAGCTGAGTTATTTTGCCAGAGAAAGTGGGGGAATTTTTTTTTCTTCTCTCCTGGGAAAAATGGGATTGAGATAAGAGGGGAGGAAAGAGGGTAGCTGAGATAGCCAAATAACATGAGGAAATCATCCAGGAACTTTAAAGAATAAGAAGTCCTAATATTCGATTTTAGAATTGCATGTGTCAAAGTAAACTCTTTGGCCTGCTAAGACCTTTACTTAGAGTCTCTTATAATCTGGGCCCTTGTGAGAGAAGGGTACTTGGGAGAAGCTCAAAGACATACTAATTTCACCACTGGGTCAGTGCTTGAATAGACACAAAGAACTTCAAATGAGAATTTGCTCACAGCAATTAGCTGGAGCCTCAAGTGGCCATGAGTCTGGGAAAGGGCCCCAGGCTCCCAAAAATTCATGTATCCGAGGCCCCATATTAAGCTGGTGGCAGAGCAAAGCACAATTCTTAATATAATGGTTGCCTTTTTTTTCTACTCAGGTGCCCATTTGTGGACTTTCCAAATCATTCTTTAATGGAAATGGTTACTTTAATAATTAGGAAAAATAGCAGTAAAGCGATGAAATGATATTTCAGTATATACATAAAAAGGAACATTCAGAAGCTGTCCAAGGACACAAGCTGTCCATGCCTGTAGATCAAGTAGCGGACAGCATATCATTTGTTCAGAAAGGGAGCCCAAAAGTGGGTCAGCAAAGAACAGACACTGTTGACCCCAGGAAAGAAAAGTCAACATCAGAGAAATCAACCAGAACATGGTGCTTTTTAAAGGAACAGAGGAAAATCTTGGAAGGCTAGAAGATGCTGGAGTTGATCAAATTGTGCAGCCATTTGATAATAATAATAGTAGAGTGTATACTGAGAAAATCCCTGTGATAAATGCTCTATGTGCATCGATTCATTTAAATATCTCAATAAATCTGTGAGATAAATGAATGCTATGGTTATCACCGTTTTAAATATGAGAAAACTGAGGCACAGAGCAATTAAATAACCTAGCCAACGTTACTCAGATATCAAATGATATAGTCAGGATTTTAACTGACTATAGAGTTAGGTCCCCAAACACAGCAATAAGCATTTACTATGTTTCAGGCTCTGTGTTAAGGGTTTCATATGAATTACCTATATATTCCACACAACTTCTTGAGATATGTACTATTATTATTTATACTTACAAGCAGTAAAACTAGGTCAACCTGATTTATGGGGAAAAGTAGCTTATTGCTTCATACTTTATCATAATTTATGGTGCCAAGATCTGTTTATTCTCCCATTTGAATATAAACTTTGAATCCCATGAACAAAAGGCATATTACCATTTTCGTAATTCTGTTTTATTACTTATATAGTCGTGTGTTTATTCATTCAGAGGACATTGTGTATAACCACATGTTATTGTTTTACATGATAAAAACATGAAGGTAACTTTCAGGCAAGAAATGTATTTCAGCTTATTTACCTTGCTTACATATACCAGCATCATTTTGTGAATTACCTACCTGTTCATGATCCCTGGTTGCTATCAGTAGTTATGGCTCAAGTGATCTCAACTGATTTTAATACTAGTTGACATAAAGCATCATTAAAGTGATACACTTGGTGGAGTTGTGGGAGGTAATATGAAGAAAATGAAAAGAAGAAGAGAAAAACAGGAAAAGGAGAACATTTTTAAAATTATGTTTCCCAAAGCCAAAGTCTAAGCTCTTGAGAGTAGCTAAAGTTTGGGCAATGTGGCTGTACTTCATTTCAGATGGCTATAGCACCCTCTGGTGAATAACATTTATATTATTTCCCAACTTTCTCCAAAATAACATAGGTGATATGCTCCAAAATCCACAAGTGTCTTTTAGAAGTAGCTTCTCTGATCTTTTTTTTTTTTTTTGAAGCAAGCATATGACCAAATTGAATTCATCACAGAAGCTGTTCTAATACCAAAGCAAGTTTACTTAACATGCAAAATCTACTTCCAGAAACAAATAAAATATAGGGGGGACTTGGGTATCTTGGATTAATCAAATTAGTTGCAGAGCATACTAATTTAGAAGCAGAAGCCTGTGAATTTTATCTGAAAAGTAATTTTTTCATCATTTTTATATACAAATTTCAAATTTTAACTGTGCTTAAGTTCATAAATATATCCATACACCTTGCTTCCCTACCTCTTTTAGATCTTTCTCATGTGTCACTTTCTCAGTGATATTTTTACTGATCATCTTATTTATATACATAGCCCCCAACTCCCTACGCTCCCTTGCCTCTCTTGCTTCATTTTTCACCATAGTTAGGATGGCCCAATACATTTTTGTCCAAACCAAGACACTTTGGGTAGTGAAAAGGGATGCTATTACTATTTACACTGGGATAAATAGTCAATGGGAACACTGTGACATGGTCACCTCACTGATAACATCTATCATCTTCTAATGTACTATATATTTTACTGATTCTCTGACCATCTTAATCAATAGAATGTGATAAAAATGTGCTGGGACAATGCCAGGCCTAGCCTTCAAGAGAACTGGCAGTTTGTACTTCCTAACTCTGAGAATTCTTGTTCCTGGCATGCTTCTTCTTGCAACCCAGCCACCATGTGTCAGGAGCCTAGCCTATTCTGAAAGACCAGCTCAGCTGAGCTTCCACCCAATAGCCAGGACCCATGACCAGGTGTTGAGTGAGCTATCTTGTCTGTTCCAGCCCACTGAATCCTCTGGCACCTTCAGTCCCAGTCAACAGCATATGGAGCAGAAAAACTGCCTGAGTAACTCCCTGAGAAATAAGAAAATGGTTGCTGTGTTAAATCACTAAGGTTTCGGTGCTTTGTTACACAGCAATAGGTAACTGAAACAGCTGCTGTATCTATGCCAGGCATCATGAAAGACACAAAGTGAGTAGAAAAAGATTGGTCTTAAGGAACTGTGAGTTTAAAGTGAGAAAAAAGTTCATTTATATGAATAATCTTTTCCTGTAAGGTGATTAGTGTCATAAAAAGCCAAAAGTAACTTGGGAGTTTATAGGAAAGATGTGTTCAAGGGAAATTTGGAGAAATAAAGCCCATTTCATTAAGTTGGTAGAAAATAAGGAGCATGTCTCTAGATATAATTTGACAATTAGAGATGGAGGGGCAGAGTTACTGGTGGAAGCAAAGCTAACAAGCAGCATGAGCACAGAGATAAAGAATGAATACCTAGTCATCTAACAGCAAGAAGTTCAGTTTGGCCAGGGCACAGGCTTCATGAAGAAAAAGGGGAGCCAGAAAGGAGGATTAGAAATAGGTCATGGAGCCTTGAGTGGTGTGCCAGTGGCTGGATTTCTTTCATGGTCAGAAGTAAGTCAGATAGAATGTTTTTAACATCCACTGAGCTTCCCATCACTGATTATAAACATTATGTGTAATCACCATAAGTGGAAACTTTTTTATAAAGAAAGTAAAATCACTTCAAATTCCTCTCCTCTATAGACTCATTATTGCAAACTGAGATATGGGAGAAACATTTTGTGTCTTCATTCTTTTACAAACTTTCACTTTATGATTATTTATCCACCTAATTAACGGTTCTTTGAAGACAGAGTTGTAATATTTACATAAAATTTATCATGAAAATATTTAAAAATTTAAATAAATTTTCTGCTAGTACATGTTTACATTGTTTCCAAATTTAGATATAGCTATTATGGAAATGAATACCAGTAGTGCATTTATCCTAATGTACTTGGAATAGTGACACTGGCCGATACTGAAGGTTTTTCTCAGGAATAATTCAATGAAATATTACCATACTTATTACGGACTGAATGTTGGTGTGCCCCAGAATTCATATGTTAAAGCTCTAAATTTGTAGACAGAGCTTGTAAGGAGGTGATAAAAGTTAAGTAAGGTCATAAGGGTAGGGCCCTAATCCAGTAGGGCCGGTGCCTCTACAAGAAGCAGAAGAGACATCATAGCTCTCCCTCTCTCTGCCATAAGACACAGCAAGAAGACAGCCTTCTGCAAAGGCAGGGAATAGAATCCTCACCAGGAATCAAATTAGCCAGCATTTCAATCTGAGACTTCCCAGTGTCCATAACAGTGAAAAATAAATTTCTATTGTTTAAGCCACCCAGTGTGTGGTATTTTGTCATGGCAGCCAGAGCAGACTAATACAGTGACCATAAATATTTGGCTGAGAACACTGTTCGTAACCTTATACAGTTCATATTTAAGAATTTTTTTTTCCTTTTGTAGTGAGAATAATATATATATATATATGTGTGTGTGTGTGTGTGTATATATATATATATACATATATACATATATATATATATTTTTATCTCATTGTCATTAAACTGAGTATGAATCCTCATGGTCAGTTTGCTTTGCTTGAAACATTATAGGCAAATTATGTAGCTCTTTCCTCATTTATTATTTACTTTATATTTAATTATAGTGCATAATTATAAATAACATTAATTTTCTTTTGGAACAGGCAGTTTGTAAAATAACAAATAAAAAGATAAAATTGAATGAACAGTATTTCAGCCACTTAGGAAGAATTAAATACAACAGAGTAGTGACGTAATGGAGATAAGCACTATGTAAACTATTGACCTAGAATCATTATATAAACTGATAGACAAATGTATTTATTTATTTACATATTAACAATATGGTAGAATAGTAACAGAAGTCATGAAAATTGCATATTTAGTCAGGGGCAGATATAAGGAAATATACTTACTTTCCCAAATCATAGCCAAGCAAGGAAATAAGATTTCAAAAAATCCTTGAATAAAGAAACGTTTAATAAAACAAGTATGGCCTGCATAACTTTCATTAAGAGAGAGGACACAAGAGGCAGGGAGGATACTAAGTGAACCTGACTCTAAAGGAAATCTAAGTTAAATAAAATAGATGATATGAACATTTTACAATTTGATCTTAATTGTAGACGTAGTGTGCCTTAATGTAGAATGAGCAATGCAATAAAGTTTTTCACGTGTCTCTAAAATGGCATTACACTAATCAATAATATACAACTGTACAGAACACATGGCTTCCTGAATGTGCAAAACAGATTTCTCTGTAAACATTATGTCTTAAGAGGCTCAGTTAGTCTCACAGAGTATCTGGTCAGGTTTCTCAGTAGATTTGAGGAGGGTTTTGGGGCTAAGTGGATGATTGCAGAGTAGGAATATTTTGGCAGGAGCCAAACAGTACTCTGAGAATTTCAGCCAGTGGCAGTTAAATGAAAAATCTATTTGGATGTCTCCTGTAATGCAAGAAAGAGGAAGAGGTAACATTCTTAAAGGAATATAGCTCTTTAAATTTTGAGGGGAAATGTACAATGTATGCAAAATGTTGTATTTTTTTCTGGAAGCAAGATCCTCAATTCAACTAATAGTTCCAAATTAATATAAATACCTCCTTTTCTCTAAAAATATCTAATGAGAAAATAACCAGAGACACTGAAAGTTTACTTATATTAGTTATGTCTGAAATTAGTGAAACAGGAGAAAGAAAAGAGGGTTAATCAATATATCAAGTAGCATTTCCTATAAGATCCATGTAGCACAGTGAAAATAACGTGGCTTTGAGGACCAAGATGTCCTAGCAATCCTTGTCGCTATGACTCAGGAAATATGCAAAGCCAGTTTATATACATGCATTTTCTAATCCTCAATAACGTTAGCCCACATTATGAATGAGGAGACTGACACTGGTTATTAACTTGTATGAGATCACAAAGAAGGTAAGTGACTGCTTTAAAATTCTGATACAGGCTACTCTACAGCCTTCATTATTTCCATTTTATAAAGACACGGTGTAATAGTTGCAAGACCTGTAAGGGGGCTGAGATTTTAGTCACAATTTCATACATGCTAGCAGAACACATGAGACTCCTGGGTCAGAGACAAAGGGCTTTATTACTCATAGCACATTCAGGCAATTTGAGTTTCTTGTTTAAGTCAGTTCACCCCTTACCCCCAAGCCTCACAGGGGCAATGTAGAGAGGTCCAGGTAAATGCTGGGCACACAGTGGGTTTGGTCACACTTTATGAATGCTGAATTTAGGAAATCCTTCAGTATTACAAAGTACAGTGCTAGTTAACATTGTCATCCTTTGTCCAAATGGGAGATAATATTTTTACTATCCTGGTAAAGAAACAAATCTGCCCCCTACCTCTATAAAGATCCTATCTCTAGCTCTCAAGACTCTGTGGTATACAAACATCCCTTAAAAGATACCTGGGACAAAAGCTGTCACCGCCATTATTGAAATGCCATGAAGAATTGCCCCCCAACAACAGTATCTGAAGAAAAATCTAAATGAAGTAGGTTGTGAGATCTACTGGAGTCTGACAAAGGCCCAAAGAGGAGTGATAAAGTTCTGCTTGGTGCATGTTTACATACATTGATATTTAAATCTGACTCAAATTCAGGTGCTTGCAGTCTAGGATCTATCTCATCAGCCCATTCACAAATAGAAACAGGACAGAGATGATTGGGAACAAGGGAAAGACTAGCACCTTGAGAAAGGAGATAGCAGAAGTCGGTAAAATATAAGGACTCCAGTCAAGGAAACTATGCTTGGGGCAGAAATTAATCCTACACACAGGAAAATCTAAGCAGAAAATCAATTGTATGAATTAAGTCCATTTGTAAAGACAAGCTCCTTTCAGTTTAATGAGGACTCAGGAAGTGATTGTCTCACTCTGGGGGCAGGGGCAAATTTGTTTCCTGGCTGGAATAATAAAGATAATGTTTCCCTCTGGGGCAAGGTTTGTGCAGTTTAGCTTGCAGCACCAGATACTCAGACCATAATAGCAAGAGTAATTCCAGACTTGGTGGATTGAGATTTAATATGCTTCTTGCTCGGATTAGAATTAACTTGCTGGACAGGGCTGTGCTTGTTGAGGAAAGCACTTCCAGGGAATAAAGACTGAGGGAAGCAGAAATGGGCAGAGAGAAGAGATAAAGAGCAATCGAGAAGTCACTTTCTTCAAACAGGTAGAAAATGACCAAGTCAAATGTCAACAGCAAAACAAAACATGTGCCTTTCTGCACAAGCTAAACTGTTGCAATCTTTGTCTGGAATTAGAAGTGAAAAGTGAGATTATTATGTTAAGCGAAATATTAGTAAGTCAGAGAAAAAGTCGAGAACCACATGATTTCACTGATATGTGGTATATAAAACTGAAAATAACAAAGGAACAAGACAAACAAATGAAGAAACAAAAACTCATAGACACAGACAATAGTTTAGTGGTTACCAGAGGGTAAGGGGGGGAGCTGGTAGATGAGAGTAAAGGGGGTCAAATATATGGTGATGGAAGGAGAACTGACTCTGGGCAGTGAACACACAATGTGATATATAGATGATGTATGCAGAATTGTACACTTGAAACCTATGTAACTTTACTAACCATTGTCACCCCATTAAACTTTAATTAAAAAAAAGAAATTAAAGTACTACATAAATAAAAAAAATTAAAAAAAGAAGAAGTGAAATGTCAAGCTGGCTCAATAGCAAAGTCTACCTGACAGTAGAGAAAAAAAATTAGAATTTGAAGAGAAAAGGTTTCCTCCCAGTTATTTTAAAGAAAACATTAACAGCTCAGTTAAATTCAATCTAAAGCAGTTTAAAATCCAAAATATTACTTTTTCTTATTAAATCCCTGGTCACTCACTAAAGAACTAAACACTGGCAAGGTCTTAAGAATGCTGCTTTAAGGCACGGTATTATTTGGGAGAATTTCTTTTTTTTTTTTTTTTGGCGTAATTTTCATTCTGGTGAATCACCTCAGAGTCTGTTATATTCAAATCCTGTAATTGTTTCTTGCAAAAAGGTAATATCATCTGACCTATTGTATTGCAGTCATTTCCATAATAAAAGTTATAGTAAATGCTGATAGCATCACTAAATAAAAGAAAAGTGTATATATATATATATATATATATATATATATATATATATATAAATTATATAATTCCAATAAATTTTTAAGAATAACTCTTAGAATAAGCTACGAGACATTATTTTTATCTACTTATGAGTCACTGTCCTCTTTCTTTAAAGTTTTGACCATAACAACCTTTTCCCAGGTCTAAGAGAGCAAGAGCAATAGTGTCTTATCTTCAAACTTTATGTGGAGTCATGAATAATTCTCATTTTAACTTTATGAAATTGATAAAGATAATGAAAAAAGATCATTTTTGATTAAAGTAATGTTAACTTCTTCATATTTAATAGCTGATTGCATAGAAAAAAATCTATAAAAGAATGTAAAAATGATGAGAAATCTGGTTGATTTTCTCAGCTATAATTTGTTGCCTAAAAATATTGAAATTATTTTAATTAAATGCATTAATATAGTAGGAAAGGAATCTAAAACTTAAACATATTTTGTTTCCAAAATTTTGTGGAATTAAAAAGATTTCTTATACTAGCCTGTTTTAAAGTTCACAAACATAAACACTTCATTTTAAAAGTGGTCATATATGGAAAACTATTTTTGTAAGATATTTCAAGGGCTATTGTCAGAGTTTCCTTTATTTCTCCTAAATCTACAACTTCAAAGAAATACAGGTTTTAATGACTTATTTAAAATCACTTCAATGAATGTATATTCAATGATAATGAATGTTGGCAAGGATGTGAAGAATATGGAACCCTTATATATAGTTGATGAGAATGTAAATTGATGCAGCCATTGTAGAAAACAGCAACATTATGGTGGTTTCTCAAAAAATTAAAAATAGAACTATCATAAATTCCAGCAACCCTACTCCTGGGTATATATCTGAAGGCAATAAAATCAGTATCTCAGAGATATTTCCGTGTTTCACCAAAAATAAGTCCTAGCCAGACAATCAGCTCTAATGTGTCTTTCGGAACAAAAATTAATACAAGACGCTGTATTATATTATATCATATCATATTATATCATATCATATCATATCATATATCATATCACATAAGACCCGGTCTTATACTGTAGTAAAATAAGACCAGGTCTTATATTAATTTTTGCTCCAAAAGATGTATTAGTGCTGATTGTCCAGCTAGGTCTTATTTTCGGGGAAACATGGTTGCACTCCCATGAATTGTACTATTATTCACAGTAGTCAAGATAAGGAAACAAAGTAAATGTTCTTGGATGGATGAATGGTTAAAGAAAATATTATATATACATATACACATACACATATACATACATATATACACAGAGAATATTATTCATGCATAAAAGAAGGAAACCCTGCTTTTGTGACACCAGGGATAAACCTGGAGGGCATTATGCTAAGTGAATTAAATCAGACATAGAAGAATAAATACTGTATGGTTTCATTTAAATGTAAAATCTAAAAAAAAAAAATGCTGATTCCATAGAAACGGGGAATACAATATGGTTGCTGGGCATTGGGAGGAAGGGGGAAATGGGAGGGTGTGGGTCAAAAGTTTGTAACTTGTATCAGTTATAAGTTCTGAGGATCTATTGTACAGCATGGTGATTATAGTTAATATTATAGTTAATAGATAATATATTATCTATCACATTATAGATAATACTGTATACTTGAAAGTTTTTGAGAGTAGACTTTAAGCATTCTCACCACACAAAAAATACATAGTTAACTATGTGAGATGATAGATATGTTAATTATCTTGATCGCAGTCATCATTCCACAATGTATACGTAAATAAATTATCACATTTCACACTTTAAATACACACAATTATATTTGTCAATTATTCCTAAATAAAATTGTGGGGATCTATAATTCATAAAAAATATGATCTTTGCTTTCAAGACTGTTTCTTGAAAAATCTCCACATGTTTAAAAAGTATTTTATAATCTCTGTATTACATTATTTATTCTTAACATAACTGTAGTGATAAAGTCAATGTAAGGGATATAAGAGAAAAAAGTAAGTAGGTCTACTGAAAGTATAACATGCCACAGCTTTCAGTTTAGCACAATTTAAGTTATGATTTTATGGTGCCAAAAAGTTAATGAGATTATCTGGGAAAATTAACTCAGGTCAAAGGAAAATGTCTTTAATGATCTATGAAGAAGAGAATTTCTCTGTAAGTGTGGATAGGTACTTAAGTCTAAACTAAATATTCTAAACTATCATATCTAAGTGCTGGAAATGTTGAACTTAGAATTTAGTACTGTTCTTCCAAATTGTGAGAATATACACATGTTAAGGGGAAACAAGTGCTTGTGAGTCTCTGAGTTAGAACATTAGAACAGCCACGTGCTCACTTCGGCAGCACGTGTACTAAAAGAGAACAGCATGAGTCACAGATATATGATTCTTGGGCTTGACTTTTCCCAGCAGAAAGAATTATAAAGTAGCAAATAAAAAAGCAAAACCTCAAACTCAAGGTTATATTGTTAATAAAACATGGATAAATAATTATATCTTAGCTATAAAACTAATGAGTGCTTGACTCACTACATACTCTCACAAAGAACTGTGCCTTGAATAGGTAACCAGTAATTTTTAACATTAAAAAATATTAGACAATTACTATGAAATTTAATCTGCTAATTTAAATAAAGAAAATTTTAATATAGAAGGAAAAATTATGCAGCATGTTACAAAGGAAACTAGATTTTTACCTTTTAAAATCTTGACATGAAAACATCCTATCTACTCAATATTCTAAAATTGTAGGTAGAAAAACAGAACTATGGGAGGATGACTTTTAAAATAATTTTACTAAACAGAGGGTCTATGAATTTAGAAAAAATAATTGTCCAATTCTAGTCTCAAAATAGATTCAAAGCAGTAGATGTGAAGGTGAACAAATTCACAGTAAGAAAACACTTTTTACCCTTGAGAGCTATAAGAAATGACTGCTGTGTCAAATCACCATCCACACCAAGCTAAGGCCAGGTCCTTCACCACCTTGCAATAATTTTCATTTATTCTGCTTAAACCAGTCCAAAACCACTAACTTCAAAATTGGACTATTTTAGGCCATCAATTCAGTCCATACATCTTACTTCCTTTAATTCTTTGTCACTGCCTTTTCCTGGACATAGACATTTTTTTTCTCTCAACTAACTTATGCTTTCTTCACGATTTCTACACAATTAATTGTCTCTGCCCCTACTGCTCTACTCTTGTAACCCAAATTCATGCCACGGGACCTTCTGGAGTCTCTGTTCCATTGCAAACACTCATAACCCCCTTTCGAAAGTGCTCTCTGTACTGTCATAAACAAAACTTCCTCTCCCACAATTCCACTGCCTGTAGGACAGCGTGTTTCTTCTCCACCCATCAGCCACCTCAGAGCCTGGAGAGAGCATTGCTTCTCTCCTAACCATTCAGTTTTCTTCCACTATGTAACAACTCATTCATTGTTCTTTGAGTCTCTTTCCTCCTCTTGGCTGCTATCATCTGCTGACCTCTGAATAACTCCTTCAATTCTTTGGGGATTTAATTTACCTCATGGTCTTGTCTCCACCCCAATACTTTTATCATACTGGGTTATTTCAACATCTAGACAGATGAGCTATCCCACATGGCAGCATTATAATTTCTGAATCTTCTTAGCTTTAGCAGCCTTCAAACTTACTCTCTGCTTCAGTCATCCCCTCGCAAAGCACATCCTTGTCACCACAGGAAATTGTTCCATGTTTGGTTTCTTTCAATCAAACAACTCTTCTTCAACCACTATTTCCTTTCATTTCAGTTTCTCATACCCCTGCTGACAATATCTCTTTTACCACTGAGAAGGACAAAGACCCTTCCTGCCTATCAAGTCCCTTCCTATCCTCTTCTAACCACTTGCCCATGTTCTGTCACCCAAAAAGCCAGTATCTCCATAAAAATAAAAGAAAATCACCATACTGGATGATTTCTAAATTGGAAACATGAATTGGAGTTATGGAGACAGAGAAGAGATCTAGTAAACTGATGTGGAGTTGTGACCACGTGGAACAGCATCTAGGAATCAAAGAATGAAAAGATCATGATAGGTCTAGAGAATGGTGAACAAATTAAAGTGGATCATAGATTGTAGGGGAATTGAAGGGACATGAAATGGTAATGGTAGACTGTAAAGCAATGCATTATTCTTTAGACAATGAGAAATTCATTGAAGGTTTTCAGCAAGAAACCAACATGACCTGATTTTTGTTTTAAAAAGACATCTCTGAAGCATTTATGTGGAAAATTCACTTAAGTGAAATAACTCCCTCCCCTGATGATTCCCCAAAAAATGAAGTGTTACCTAACTAAATTGGTTCCAATAACAGGCAATAAATTTTCATTTGTTTTGGCAACATGGCTGCTAGCTAGTAGGCTTAAATTCAACTACTAGACAGGTCTTAAACATTTCTTTACTCAGACAAAAATAGAAGTTTCAGTACCTTGCATTCCTAAAAGAGTAGGCAGATTCAAGTAGAGCCTTAATTTATTACATAGATTGTTTAAAAGTATCCAAATAAATTTTTTAAGGCAAGAATTTGAGAAGTGTAGCCTCCCAGAGAAAACAAATTATATCCTGATTTTTTCCCCCTGTTAGTACTGAATAATTTTCTCCAATGGCTATTGAGTGGAGAATAAATTCATTATGGCCTTCTGGGTAAGAAATTATTATCCTAATTGAGTCTATGACTTATTTCTCCAGAAAAAGAAAAAAAAAATCCCTAAGAAAGAAAGCTGTTAAGGACTTCTTAAGGGATAATAAATGCTGGCCTTAAAAAAAAAAATACAGGAAGTAATATAAACAAGCTGCTTCTGTTAAGCAGTGGCTAAGTTGTACCAACAGTGATCTTGCAATTCATACTGTGGAAGTAAAGAAAAGAAAAACTACTTCCTAAAGTAGCCACAAGTGAATGAACAGAAGTTAGAGATAAAAACTACACTTTGTGGGTTTAACAAATAATGCAGAAATGCCAGACCAAACACACAATTTGAAACTGTTCTGTTCATCCAACTTAGAAGTATTGGTTACTTAATGAGCCCACTTTTTAGGACTTCAGTGCCTAAGCCAACCATTGACCATTGACCAAGAATTACAAAAACAATAGTCTTGAATTTTCAGCATTAGCACCAGTCCACAAAACTATGAGACCATGACCCAAGTTATATTTCAAAGACAAACATTATTATTTTCAGTGATCAAATCAAACCAAAGATCTCTGCTTCACTTTTATCCTTGATCAATATAGCCCGAAGTAAAGCAAGGGACCAACAAATATGTTAGAGTCTGAAAAATAAACTTAACCAAACAAGCCTTTTATTTTTGCCTGAAATATGCTGTATTTACCAGTTAATTGCTAACTCTTCATTCCATGTTTTGCTTTGCTGACCCTAATAAGTCTTTCATCTTTTTTTTATTTAATAGACCCTGATTGTACATAGGGGAAATTCAATGAATGGAGGAGACAAAACTAATTGTTAATGAATGTATTGCTATATTTTGTACTAGTGGTAAATCTACTTGTAAAATTTGTGACTCCGAATGAATGTGTGACTGGAAAAAAAAAGGGTATTTGAAAAACAATAAATATCTACTTCCCTACTCTACCACACACTAGAAACTTGGCAAGAAACGCACACAAAAGCACAGTCCTTGTTCTCCTAGTCAGTAAATCTAACTTTACTGCTGAATCAAAATTTTACAGCCAAAAGGAAACATTTGTGACACAATAGTAATGCTTTAAAAAATATATAATGATATAGGTGTTAATAGATATGCATTGGAAAAAGGATGTTGGACTCGAAAATCAATGTGACAGAATTGCTGTTCCCCAACAAAAGCCCAAACAACACAAAAGTATATGTCATTCTAATCTTGCTCATATTTTGCCTTAATTTACATAATTGTGCAATTTTCCCTGAACTTCAATTGTTTGTTATGATGCTTATTATATGCAAAGGATGGTGAGAGATATCAAGTAGGTGTATTGAGGGTAGAGATGGTATGGTATGGGGCAGTGGTGGGGGATCTCTGTGAACCCTACGCAGTTTCCCATTGGTAATAGTGCCTGTAGGGGTATGTGCCTCTGTGTGTGTGTGTGTGTGTGTGTGGGTGTGTGTGTGTGTGTGTGGGTGTGAAAGAGAGGAGGTCTTGAATGATTCCCTAAAAGTTTTAAAAATATTTTCAAGCTAACAAACGTGTGTGCGTACACACACACACACACACACACACACACACACACACATTTATAAAGTTTTCAATTCTCTCTTGTCCTGATATCTAAGGAGTTTATATGTTTAGGATAATTTTTCAAGATTATCAAATCCACACTTAAGATATAAGACTGGAAACCTCCAGGACTATCAGTTCTCAGCACCTCTATTTCATATTTCCAGAGTCATAGAAATGATGCTTCTGAGATAAGTATCTGAGGCAATATTGGACAAAAGAATCCCAAAAGAAGAACATCCAATTCAACATTGGTTGAATCAGCAAAAGAGTTCATTGGTTGAATTAGAAAAAAATTTACAAAAGAAATTTTAAACTGCGTTTTCAAGGTTAAAGAGATGTTTCCCAGAAAAAAAAAAAAAAATGAATGAATATTCTAGACTGAAGAAAACATACATGCTCCTAGGTAAAGAATCATGAAATAGCTTGGAAATTTCCGGGAATATGAAATAGTTCTGCAGTGCAGTAGAAGTCTATAGGTTTGGGAGAAGATGAAGTATAAGTCTAGTGTCTTACCCCCACACATACTGAAAGCTCAATCCTGGATTCTCATCTCTGCTCCTACCCTCCTTTCCTCAACATACATTTCAATCACATTCCCCAAATTTTTATCCCCAAGTACTGCCCTCTCACTTTTGCTGATGCTGTAGCTTAGGCAGCATGTTGTATTAGAAAAAGTATGAGTTTGGAACTGGACAGAATTGGATTTGAATCACTGCTTATTAAATTAATAGCTGTGTGGCCTTAAAAATGTTACTGAACATCTGGGTCTGAGTTTCTTCCCATGTAAAATAGGAAAGATAATGCCTTTCTCATAATGTTGTCCTGAAAATTAAAAGAGACAATGCCTCATGAGACTGTATGGCATATATGTATTACTTTTAAAAAATGTTAGTTCTCCCCTTCCACTACTAGGAGAAAGCTCTAGAAAAAGTCATGCCTTTCAAAGGAGATCATCCTGGTATGAATTTCAGCTTCTTCACATACAAGTAGCTATATGGTCTTGGGCTTAACTCTGTAATCCTCTGTTTTCTTATTAATAAAATAGAGATAATAAATCAAATATCAGAAAGTTGTGTTGATTCAGTAAAATGAAACTATCCCATGGTCTGGCTATTGTAGGTTCTCCTCCCCTGAATGTTCTCTCAACACTTATGAAAATATGCTGACAATTGCACTTAACCTCTCCATCCATGCCTGACCAACTCCTTCATTACTGATGGTTATTGTATCATCGTCTTCAATTCACACTTAATTCCCTTCATTTCTAGGCACTCACTCGCTATTTCTGACTTCTTTCCTCTATCTTAGGGATTATTAACACCCAGTGTTTTTCCTAAAATCCAAATAATAAATATAAAGAAAACTGGGGAGTTTCACTTCATAGCTCATTCTGGCACTCAGTAGAAGACCAAATTAATGTGTATTATATTAATAGTAAGAAGAATGGGGAGTTCAGTCTAATGAACATTTATTATTAAAGATATAATATGGATCAGTTATTTGAAAAATTTTCAAAATCCTACTCTCAAGGTTACAGTCTATTGGGAGGAAAGGAAAGATTCCATGTACCAAGTATACATATTATATAGTTTATTTCATCTTTATAACAGCCTTGGAAATCAAATACTATTGGTATCTTTATACAAAACCAACTGAGTCTCACAGTGATTAATAACTTGTCCAATGACATAAAAAAAAAATAGAGGTGGCGTTATCCTCACGTAATTTTTGAGCTTACTTTAGAAAATCAGTTTGTATTTCATCAGTCTGCAACTCTTTCATATGTAATAGCATTATACATTTGCATATGCTGTACTGAACAGCTTCCAGTTTGAAGAATTTTCATACATCATTAAGGAAAATATCCCATTATCTTCTGAATTTCATGATTTAGCAACATGGCACAGAAAGTCAATCTAATCCCTCGTGTGAAATTGTGTGTCTAGCTCCTGAAGCCAATATAGGAATATGTCCAATATATCTATCTTATAATGATCAGAATAGCCCATGAAGCAAACTTTAACCCCATGAAATGGACTCAGAGCTCTTTCCAACCGTGGTTTTGTCACATCATTACTATGTCTGGATTTTAGTAAACAGTGAGAATTCCAAGACTTTAATAGGTCAACAAACTCTTGGAATCTTGAAGCAATATTTAAATAAAATACTTTACACAAGTAACAAGCTTTAATCTTACGTCTGAACAACAACAAAAAGCAAATCTATGAATTAACAACAGCCTTAGAATAGCATACTTAATCATTACTGCAAAACAGAGTGCTATTCTTGGCCATTAAAGTTTAAATAAAAGATCTATATGTTGTGATTATATTAGAAATGTTGATAAGGAGCAGTTTATAGTATTGTTTTTAGAGGGAATAAACTCGAAAACATGGTATCAATTGAGAAACCACTAGTCATAAATCTATTTCTGAGCAGTGAGTAATTAAGAGAAACATAAAGTAAGAAAAATTATCCTCTTCCATCTTGCTTTTTTCTACGAAAAATCCAAATATGGTTCTAATCATTGAGAAGATCTTTGTGAACTCTACCTTTGCAAGTCTGATTAGAATTTTTTTTAATCCCACAAAACAACAACAAAAGTAAAATCTGTTGAATAATATAATTTTTTTCTCCAAATTATTTTTCCAAATTCTCTGCCAAAGCAAACACATGGTATGTGTTAGTCAGCTGGGTCTGCCTCAATTCGTCAGTTGTATGAACTGCACTGATTTTGTTGCCAAACCTATTACACTAAATCCCACTGTTTTCAAAACCTAACTCCAAACATCCTTTTAAGCTTGCAGAACATTCTAAATGTAGTTTAAATGTACACTATTTTTAAATTACATTTTTTTAAAAGAAAACTTTGGGACTATTCCTTTTGGATAGATCCCAAATTTATATGTTCTTTCAGTACCTGCTAATAGAAAGGTAAAAATACAGACTTTGTCTTTTTGGCATGAAGTATAGAGAAAAGGAAAACCTTTTCTTATTTCTGTTAAGATTTTATTTAAATATTTCCAAAAGCAGTAAGAGCTGTTACAGTGATTTGACAAGAAATGTTATCAGATGGTTGGAATCCAGAATTTTAATGCACAAATGTGCATTTTATTTTTTCTCCCACAGACTCACACCACTGAAAAAGTCACTTATTCTATCATAAAACAGAATTACTCATTCATCCCATGATGATTTTAACCCTCATACAAAGGATATTATATTTATTGCTATCCTTTGTCTTCAAAGATAAAGTTGATAGTGAAATTACCATCGCCTTGTTTCTGAAGACCTAAAGGAGAATAATATCTCTTTCCTTGAATAAGCATACATTTTTATTATAGCAATAAAAAAGCAGCTATCTAACAGCCATGATGTGAATCAGCTATAATTTTCAAAAGTTTTTATTCTCAGTTTATGCCACATTCTAGCCCTTAATTTTAAATTTTAAATTGAATAAGTCTGCAATTTAGGATACCTGAGATTTACTTACCTAATTTGGATATTATACAATTTAATGTAATCTTATATATTAACATCTCACTGTAAGCCAATGATTGAGAACTTCAGAAGAAAACATCCGTAAGCCATGACCACTACATCCCTCACATACTTGGATCTGTGCTCCCTGCTCTGACTTCCATTTGGTTAAACTGGATGAACTCTCTGTACTGTGCCCTCAGCAAAGCCCAGCCTTTCTACTTGCATTCTAATCTCATCTATTCTCCCCAACACAGAAACCCTGCTTAATTAATTCTCACTTCTCTGCTCCTACAACATCAAGTTTTCTACCTCTTCTGAATTGTTCCATCAACATACAGAAATGTTATTCTCCCATCATATATATATATATATATATATATATATATATCCACATACATATATATGTATATATATATATATTTTTTTTATATATGCAAAAATTATTTTTCACATGGGTGATCACTTTGTTAGGTATATAAATGTCTAATCACTATGTTGTATGCCTGAAACTAATATAATGTTGTATGTCAACTATAATTGAAAAATAAATAATAAAAATATTTACCATTAAAAAAAAAAAAGATTTTTCTCCCAATCATATCACTGTAATTATTCTTGTTGAGGTTACCGATGATCTTCATGTTGGTAAACCCGAAGGCTGCTTTTCAGTTCTTACATTACTTGATCCCTCATAGCTTTGACACAACTGGTCACTCCCTCTACCTGTAAATATTTTACTTGCTTCCAGGTTACTACAGTCCCAGTTATCCTCCTTCTTTATTGGCCATACTTTTCATTTTTATTTGACGTTTTCTCTTCATCTCTCCAACAACCTCTGAAATTTGAAATACCCGCAGGTTCAATCCTTGTATATCTTTTATGTCCTCACTAACTGCCTTCCGTCCAGTCTCTGCTATAGCTGATATCTCCCAATATAGCCTGAACTTTTCTCCTAAACCCCAGACCAAATTACACACATATCTCCACTTGGATATCTAATAGACATTTCAATTTATTCCCCAAACTGCACTCGTCATCTTTATCCTCCTTCAAACCTTTTCTTCCCGTGTTAATTAAGGGCAATTTCACATTTACAGTTGTTCAGAGAAAACCCTTCCCAAAGTTTTCTCAAACAACTCCCATTGAATCCACAGCAAATACCATTAGCTAAACTTTCCAAATATATCTCAAACCCAAACACTTCCTACTATCCCAAACACTTCCACTATTCCTATATTAATCGCTATTTCAAGGCCCCTGAATTGTTTCCAATAGTTTTGTCAATGGTTTCCCTGCTTCTACCCTTTCTCCCTTTAGGCTTTTCTCAACATTGATAAAATATAAGTCAGATGATGGTACTATTCTCAGAGTCCACCAGTAACCCCTTATCTTACCCAGAGAAAAGTCCAAGTAATTGCAATGGCTACAAGGTCCTGTGAAGTCTGGCTCTCTCTGAATGCCTTTGTCATCTTATCTTCTACAATTACACTATTTACTCTGTTGTAGTCACACTGACCTCCTTAAAGTGCCTTGAATTTGCTACTCATTCTCCCACTTCAGGACCTTCACAATTGTTATTTCCTGTCCTGGAATCATCATCTCCTTAAGTAATCTCATGGCAAGTTTCCTCCAGCTCCCTCAGGTTTTAACTCATATATTACCTTTGCAGAGTATTCTTCTCTGAGCATCCTACTTAAAATTGCAGTCATCCCCCTGAACACCCTCCATTCCCTTCCATTGGGTTATTTCTCTTTAACATCATCATAATTTAACATAGTGCATAATTTACTTATTTGGTTAGTTTCATTTCAATTTCCCACCCTGCATTTTACAAGTTGCAAGAGGGCAGGGCTTTTGTGTTTCATTCACTGCTAAAGAGCTGGTGGCTAGACAGTTGTTTCAAACACTGTAGACACTAAACAAATATTTGTGAAATAATCATATAGGTTAGGTGTGGAGTTCATGAGCACAGCTAAGAGCACAGATTTCAGAGTCAGGGAGATTTGGATATGAGTCCTGGCTCTGCATCTTATTAATTAAGTATTTACCTTAGATAAGTAATTTTTCTGAACCCCAATTTCCTCATTACAAAATGGATATAATGGTACTTAGCACACAAAATTGTTTTTATAAACTTGAAAGAAAATAAGAAAATTCAAGCAAAACTAAAACAGAAAAATATCACTTTTGCAGTGCTTCATACTTACCATCAATAAATAAGAAGTGTTCCAATGTATGAAAAATTATAATTGCTCTAGTTAACCACAGTTATTTTAATAATTTTAACTTAAATCAAAAATTATTTTTCACTAAATAGTTCCATTTGATACTAATTAAAATATAATTAAGAAAATTACAGAACATTTTCCTCACCAGTTTTTAATTATAAAATATAATAATCTAAATAAAGCTGTTTCTAGATATACTTTCCATGAAGAGTTCCATGTTCAATTTTACAATGTAATTATAGTATTCAAAGGCATTTTAAAACAACATAAATTTAGATGTTAATTATTTTGGTGAGTTTCAAATTTACAATGAGATTCATTTTACCTGATGGTGTTAGGCTCTTGATCTTACAGCAGAAATTTCCCCCACTGTTCTTCTTATCCACAAGATTTCTCACACATCTATCTCCATTTCCAAGGTAAAGAGATTGGACTGGACAAAACCCAATATTGGCTCCCAGAGAAATGGATTTCTCCTTTCCATAGAATTCTCTGTCCCCTCCCAGTATTCACAATGACTATCATAAACTCAAGCTTCAGGCTCTAAGAAAATAAAAAAAATAACTCTTCCACCAAAATATTGAGGTCCCTTTATCTAGTTTACTCCTTTTATTAGAGAATAGAAAAAATAAGCACAGACATACCAAGTGGTTTGAGTTCAAACAGCTAGTCCATAAAAAAGTTAGACCTGGAATCTATTTTGCCAAACGGCTGACCCATTTTGTTTGTTTGTTTTTGTTTGTTTGTTTGTTTTTACTTTACTATACAGCCTTAATTATTTTCTCTGTTTTACTCTCAAGCTAAACAGCTTAACTGTGGTGTTTCCCTTTCATGTGTGTGTGCGCACGTGCGTGTATTTCTAACAAACATTTTGTCATTGTTGGAAACTGTCATTGGAATATTCTATGTGCCACTGAACATTGCTTTTTGGCTATTTATCTTATAGTTTTAATTTATTGTTATGAAAAAAGCACTCAGTTATTAACTGTTTTTACTTACTTTTTAAATTATAATGTAAAAATAAGTTGGGTATCCAACATTTAGTTGTTTGAATTTCTATTAATAAATCTTATTTTTATGGAGTATATTATATTTGCCAGTCAATGTTCTAAGAACAAGAATACATGCTCTGCATCAGATACCTGCAAGAGAACATCAACTTTAGCGAAGGTCTAATTCCTAAGCTCTTTCTATGTGCTTCACTAACACTTTATTTGTTTACACATTAGGAAGAGAACTGTATGCTTTCTACATTAAATAGGATTTTAAAATGCAGTGAAGTGTATTCATTTCTCCCTTCCATTTGTGCCTCAAATATTGAACTCCATTGCTCATCTCTAATGAGCTTATTTAAGGATTTTGGGTTCAGGCTATATTGGATAGTGTCATTAATTTGAAAGAGATGTAAAAAAACACCATTGTAACTTTTAATTCCATACTATATTATATTTGTGGTTAATTTTGACTCCTAAAAAACAGTTTTTTCACAAGTAATGCTGCCAGTTATATAAACTGTTAACTAGGTGTCAAAGGAGCTGTGTATCCAACAATAGCACCTTTGTGGACTAGAAAGTGAAATTCCATCTCTTGTTGTACCAACACTAGTGCAGTAACTATACTAATATTGGCTGATGTAGGTCTCCATTTCAAATAACATTTGTAATGCAAAAATGATTAGGTAGACATTGTAAATAACAATTATCTCTTTCTGATTCTCTCTTATAATATGCAATCAAATATTATTATTACATGTTAATATGGTACGGTGATCCCCTGATAGCAGCATCAAAGTTTTTTAAAATCCTCATATTTAAAATATTAATGGAAACTCCAATATCCTTATTGGAATAATAACTCATAAATATAAATTTTATTCAGTGAGGAAGACCTTTCAATGGGCATGCAGCTCTTAACTTTAAACGGAATGTAATATTTAATGAATGAGTATATATCTACCTTGGCAACATTGGAATAGATTAAAACATTCACAGGAGAATCTTAATAATGGAAAATAACGTCTTAGGATCTTACATTTCTGAAATCAGCCCCTTCTTGCCTATATCAAAAATATCCTGCATGCTTTTGGCTCACCATTTTGAGACAACTATAGAGAGTTCAGCATTGTTCAGAATTTATCAAGAGTCATGAATTGATTTTGTCTTCACTTCTATCTTACCAACTATGTAAAATAACTTTCTTCATCATATTTTAAGAAACTTATGGTTTACTTGATGATAATTCAATAGTATTCTTATGGTTAAAATACTTTAATTTTATTATGTTATATAAAAGCTTAAGATTTTATCATTTATGAAAATTTTATTGTCTATACATTACCATTAGGTCTTAAAAATGGTGATCATTAGATACTATAGGAATAAAACTTTTCAATAATAATAATAAAACTTAAATAAGATATATATATATACATATACACATATATACATATACACATATATACATATACATATACATATATATATATATATATATATACACATATACACATATATACAAATACATAAACAAAATAAAATTAAAATCCCCCACATCCTAAATTACCACCAACTTTTATGGAAGTTAGTTACTCAACAAATATGAGTATATTTAGGTTTATGTCATATACTATAGATGTTAGATTTCCAGGGATCCTAAAAGGATGATGCATCATTTAGGCAAGAGACAGATATCGAAATGGATAAATTACTTGTCTGTAACAGGCTATAAAAGAAGAGTAAACATTTTTATGACAACAAATAACTAGCATCTAATTACCTGGGGAATTAAGGAGATGTTTGTGGAAGAAGATGTTAATATGGGGGATGGGGAGGAATGCCAAAAAATATATACATATGATTTGTATCCATCTTTTGTTATCGGTATATATTGAGTACTACAATTTTAATAGTTATTTCCTTTCTTAAAATGTGTGTACACTTTTTTGGCACCCTCTGTATAAAATTGAGGCTGAGTCTCAGGTATGAGTAAATGTTTGTCAAACAATTAAGATGGAACCCAACTGATACAAGACATTTTGGTTTTACCTGCTATAATATATGGTGGAATCTGGCATTTCACATAGAAGAGATAGATCGAGATCTTAGAGTAAAAAAATTTTTAGAAATAGAATGGAGGATGAATTTAAGGGACATGAGGTTGAAAGGCCAATAATTAGATGGCTTCTGTAAAAGAAGTTAGAATGAAGTTTATTGAAAAATTATATGACCTAAATTAAGGCAAGTCTGGTTAGGATGTAGAGAAGCAGACATATATACAGTAGACACTTGGAAATACATTTTGACAGCATGTGATACACGAGAAATTCACATAATCCAATGCTGGAGATCATCCTGATTTATGGTATGTACAAAAGGAAACACAGAGAAGACTTAAGAGTAATGTCCAGATTACATGAATAGGAGAGAGTAATATTATACACGCTGAAAAAGAAGAACATCTAAAGAAGCTCTACATGGTCTATTGAGTGTCAAATACCATAGATGAATTATATGGATGATGCCTGAAAATGTGCCATGAGGTCCAACAATAGGGAGGTTAGGGTCGACCAGAGTGAAAGCAGTTTTAGTAGAGCCGTGGGAATAGAGACCAGATTATATTAGATTGAAAAATATAGAAGAGTTGCAAAAGTCGAATCAGGGAGTGGAATGAGACTACAGTTCATAAAGTTAAGCAATGAAAGAAAAGATGGTAAAAGTGTAACAGGGCAGGTTGAAGGACCGTTTTCAAAGGGTTGTGAATGCTTACGCAAAAGTAGGATAGAAAGATGGAGCCAGTGGAAAAGCGACAAAAGACCAGGACAGAGGAAAGAATTTGTGAACTGAGACCTCGAGGCAGGAAGTGATAATAATTCATAGTAATAGTAATGGCTCACAGAAGTTCATGAACCAGAGAGCGTCCTTCATGTTTTTCATGTTCTACTTAGTATAATCTGCTTCAGAACCTTATAAAGTACATGTCTTCATTGCATCCATTGTAGAGATGGAGAAACTGAAGGACAGCACAGAGGTTAAACAACTGGCCCAAGTTGTAGAGGGAAAATTAGAATGCAGGCAGCTGGGAATCAAAAACTGCTCTCCTGACCACTGTGCTCCACTGCCTCTGTGGTCTCTGGAAAGAACACAAAATACAGGTTCTTCTAAAATAGGAGAGAAGGAGCTTATGGGTAACATCATAGATATGTACATGTATAGTTGTGGAGGAGAGACAAGTACTTACTTGATAACTAGTGTTTTCTCTATAAAGCAGAAAGTAATAACACCTGTTGATGATTAGGTGTTCGGCCAGGATAGAAAGTTTAAGGACCATAGTAAATTCTTAGAGACACCAGACCAGGCAGCTTAAAAACAATTCTGACCATTAATTATCAACCTATTCACCAAATCACCTTCCCCACATTATCTTAGATCCTTATAGAAAACTCTGCAAGATAAGATTATTCCCATTTTGCGTAGATGGATAATGATGATCGAAGAAGTTAATAATTTGCTCAAGATCACCCAGGTAGTAAGTGCTGAGGACGGGATATGAATGGAGGTCTATCACCAAGGCCCAGCTCTTGCACTGCATTGCACTGCCTTGGAAAACAAAGGAAAACGGGACCACAAAGGGCAAGTAGAAGTAACACTGAGAAGTGTTGAGGTTATAACTTAGAATGAAAATCAAAATCGTATAGCACCAACCTGCATAGGTAAGTAATGTTCCACACAAACACATGTCAACTTTTGAACCTGAATTAGAATCAGAGACTGACTGCTATGAACTGTGGTAGGGAACTAACTGGTTAGGTGAGAATGGTGGAAGCACAAGATACGGAGGAAAAAGGCAGAGCAAGTAAGAAACTCTCAAACGAAGAGAGAGGGGATAGGTTGTGGTCATGAGGACACATGTCAGGTTAACAAGAAGAAACAACATGAGGAAAATGGGAGGATTGCAGGCATTAAAGAGAGAGTCCGATTTCTGACTTGAAGAGTTTTGCAGATAGAGGAATTCAATAAGGTTTCACTGGAAAGCAGAGTTTCTTAAACTATTAAGCAACTGTTGAATCGTTTTCAGGCTTTTGCAAATATCTAGAAACAGGCTTATTTGCTTACCTTAACTAATTCTAGTGTCACCCTTAGGACTTCATAAAAGATCATTTCAGTTTTCATAAGCTAAAAGATTTATTAGAATGAACGTTTGTTACCTTGAGTATTCAAACTATGAATTTTTTCTGATTTTTTGTTATTTCAGAAGTTTATTAAAGGTGGATAGTTCTTCACCAGCTTTTGAAATTCTGTAAAATATACTGACTTTTATGCCAGTATTTTACATCCCATTCTGTGGCTACAAATTCCAAAGTGAAATACAATCATTCTGTTTGGCTGGATCAATTATCATTGCAGAACTTGGACAGTCTGGACCACAAACAATGATTTTTATTGCTAGACTTGGCTGATGGAGTTTGTATCTTCTGGTAAAAACTAGTAATTTAAGATTACAAGTATCACATTACAAATAATCATTTTTAACCCCACATCCCAAGATGTTGCATCCAAACAAGCTCTTTGAGATAGTTCATCATTCTAATATCAACTTCACTTTACCAAGAAATTAATGCACAAAATGTGTTCTAGTTAGCTGCAACTGCCAAGACCAGAGCAGCTGCTCAGCTAAATATTCTGTCCTGATCACTAAAGTCTCTGAAGCAATAGATTTGACATTACTGCTTGATTGACCTCCTAATCAGTTTAATCTAACTTAATTTGACTCAAAAAACCGTTAAGTATTGTGGCATAGCAGATCATCGTGGGTTTAACGAGAACAGATCGCTAGGAAGATTTGCCATGCAATAGATATTTTTAAATGATAGTCTAAAATGGTGTATCTATTCCAGCAAATGTTGTGTTGTATAAACATATGCCATTAATGATTATCAGAAACACACTCCCATACAATGAGAAATAAGTTCTATATATGCTCTAGGTCCACTGTAAGAAGCAAACTCACATAATAAAAAATATTTTGAGACATAGCTCTTCCTCATCTTCTTTCCTACAAGCATAATAAGCAGTAAAACTTGGTGAAGGCTGAAATAGGTATCTTGGGTTTTACGTTCCATATCCCTGAGGTTACCTGATTATCTTCTAACACTAGTTTTATAATGTTCTGCCTCAGTTGGTTTTTAAATATTACAAAGAAATATGTTTCTACTATACTTCTTGAAAGATTCATTCTCCTCCAATCTTCAATGCCAAGTACAATCCTTAAAACACCTGTGTAAATTCTTTCTCACAGTGAAAGTTTTATTTGTTGAATTTTTTTCTATTATGCTATAATAAACTTTATATCGTGAAATAAAAATGCATACCCTCCACAACAGGATAGCTACCTAAACTGATATTTTACATACATGAGTAATGAGATGACTTTAGCTATTCAAAAAGGAATAATAACTCATTACCATACCCAGTAGAAATCATTTCCTCCCTAAAGATACAAAAGATGAAGCAAAAGTGTCTTCAAAATTAAATCAGAGGTTTAAAAAAATGGCAACTTGTTTTGGGGTTGTATGACATGGAGGGAAATTTAAATTACTTGGAAATATTTTTTTAAAAGAACAGATTCTCAAGAATTTTATATGCTATCATATTTTTATATTTCCTTTGTTTTTATTTTTCATTCATTTTCTGTAATTTGGCACTAGCCTCAATGAACATATTTCTTCTGTGATCTAGAATTGACTTAGCATTTTATACAAATGCAAATTTTGAGTTTGATATATTTTACACTGGGACAAAATCCAGAAATACAGACCGGGGGGTGTGGGGGTGTGTATATGTGTGTGTGTACTTCTTTTTATCTAAAATTTAGGAAAATTATAGTTGTTATCTTTCCAACGCAGGGTGCTTATAATAAATTTGATAAGGTATAATATCTTTTAAATTGATCACACCACAATACTGCCTTTATGCTTTATATAAGGTAAATGGAACTACATTTTCTGTGAAACTATTTTGACAATATTAACTGTTAGGAAAATACAGAGGGAGAATTTTTTTTTTTTTCACTAAAGCCCTTTATTTGCTATGAAACTTGCTATGCTATAACTTGACAAAGCAGGGTATGGGGGGAAAGGAAGATTTTTCAAATGGAATTTGGGCCCTGAGATCAAAGTGGAAAAAATCAGAAGGAGGAGGTACAACAGAAGCTGCTATAAGTAAGAGTGAAACATACCATTGATAATTCATTCAACAGGAATATGTTTTTCACTCACATCAAAGTACAAATGGGTTTTGCCAGCCAGCCTTCCCTGCTAATTTGGGATCTGGTTCTCCTTTCGTTGCTGACATCTTTCAGAGATTCTTCATCAGTATCTTCTACATCCGGCCAGTAAATGAACAATGACCAAAAGTGAAGAGTATGACACAGGATGCTTTATGACTAGGCTTAGTATTTCTCTCTCTTCCACATTCACTTGGCTAGAACCAAGCAGATGACCTGACCGAACTCTAAGGAGAATCAAAAAATCTTGATTCAGTATGCCCATGAAGAGGAAATGGGGTTGGTAAGTGTTAGGCTTTGAACTGTGTCCCACTGATCCCCCCAAGAGGATATGTTAGTTTCCTAATACCCAGTACCTTAGAATATGACCTTATTTGGAGATAAGTTCTTTACAGAAGTAATCATATGCAAGTGAGGTTATAAGCGTGGACTATAATTCAGCCTGACTGGTGTCCTTATAGAAAGGGCAAAATTTGAATGCAGAGATACACACAGACACAGGAGAACATTACATGAAGAGACACAAGAAGAAGACAGTCACCTACCAGCCATGAAACACCTGAGGCAACCAGAAGCTAGGAGAGGTCGGGAACAGATCCTTCCCTAGCACCTTCAGAAGGAGCATGACCCTGCTGACACTTACATGTCAGGTTTCCTGCCTCCAGAATGATGAGAAAATAAATCTCCATTGTTGTAGTGGCACTTAGTTATAGCAGCTTTCCATCTCCAATAAATAGAGGCTATGGTATTCAGAAAAAAACCTTTCCTAATAAAACAACCAACTAATAATTCTGGGTAAAATATTTGCGTCCTCCTTAAAAGCATCAAAGAACTGACAAGGTAAGGAAATACTAGGCCAAAGGCCAAAGTATAATGGAAGTCATGAAGCCATGAAACCAGGGCAAGAGAACTACTCTTGCTTTGAGGATATTTGAGATCTAAATAAACTTCTAAATAAGCTTATGCATAAATTTTTGACAGGTCTTCTGGGTGAGGAAACAGAAGACAGTGCCTTAAACCTACTCAAGAGGTTGGAGAGTCTAATACAGTGCTATCTAAATTAAACATAATACAACTCACATATATACTTTTTTTTTCTTTTATTAAATTTATTGAGGTGACAATTGTTAGTAAAATTACATAGATTTCAGGTGTACAATTCTGTATTACATCATCTATAAATCCCATTGTGTGTTCATCACCCAGAGTCAGTTCTCCTTCCATCACCAACATATATACTTTTAAATGTTCTAATAGTCACATTGTCAAAAGCAAAATAGTGGTGAAAATAATTTTAAAAATATATTTATGTAACCCAAATTTAAAAAAAAATATCTTAATGTGCAATAAACAAAATTTATTAATAAGATACATTATCCTTTTTTTTTTGTACTAAGAAATCAAGATCTAGTTTGTATTTTATACTGACAGCATCCATCAAGTATGACCAGACACATTTGAGGTTCTCAACAGCCACATGTAGCATATAAATCTAGTATTTGACAGCAAGAGTATAAATATTCCGATTAAAAGGCATAAATAATCATACTGGATTAAAAAAAAAAAAGACCTAACTACACACACTATTCATAACAAATAAACTTCAAATAAATAGACTCAGATAGATTAAAGGATTGGACTTCCACTTATACCAAATGGAATAACATTCACCAAAATGGATAAAATTTATGAAAGAATCATTATCAAGACATTGGACTCAAACAGTGAAGGTAGCGATTCCTGAGACACAGTAAACACATGAAGTGCACCTTCTGAAAACCCAGCTAACTGTCCAAAGAAATTTCCCTCTATGGTACATGAAAATGATCCACTTCAATTTCAGCAAGTTCTCTAAGTTGAGGAGATGGAACTGAGAATTGAGGGAAGCTTAGGCAACTAGAATGCACAGGGGGGATGTTCAGGAGAGTAGAGCTGTGCTGAGGAAGAATTCGAGAGTCCTATAAAGGCTACCTAGAGAAAAACTAAGTACTGACCAGCAAATACATTCTAAGAAACTACCTGAAGCAAAGAAAGAACCATTAGAAAGTTCACCTATGAAGCAAGGACTTCTGTTTTGAGGGAGGTTTTTGATTGCTGATTCAATTTCATTAGTAGTTATCAGTCTGTTCAAATTTTCTTCCTGATTCAGTCTTGAAAGATTGTATGTTTCTAGGAATTTACCCATTTCTTCCAGGTGTCCCATTTGTTGGCACATAATTATGCCTAGTATTATAATCCTTTGTATTTCTGTGTTATTAGTTGTCACTTCTCCTCTTTCACTTCTTATCTTATTTATTTGGGCACTTTTTCTTTTTTCTTGATGAATCTGGCTAAAGGTTTATCAATTTTGTTTATCTTTTCAAAGAACCAGCTCTTGGTTTCATTGATATTTCCAATTATTCTATAGTCTCTATTTTATTTATTTCCACTCTGATCTTTATTATTTCCTTCCTTCTATTCAATTTTGGCATTGTTTGTTTTTATTTTTTCAGTTCCTTTATGTGTAAAGTTAGAGTGTTTATTTGATATTTTTCTTGTTTCTTAAGGAAGACCTGCAGTGATATGAATCTCCCTCTTAGAACTGCTTTGGCTATATCCCATAAACTTAGGGTCATTGTGTTTCATTTTCATTAGTCTCAAGGTATCTTTTGATATCCTCCTTGATCTCATTGTTAATCATTTCACTGTTTAGTAGCATGTTTTCAATTTCAAGATACTTAATGAGCTCCTTTCGGCTTGAAACTTTATAAAAATAGCAAAAGTATATGTTGCAACATGGATGGATCTCAAGATTATAATGCTAAGCAAAATAAGTCAGACAGAAAAAGATGAGAACCATATGATTTCACTGATATGTGGTATATAAAACTGAAAACAACAAAGGAACAAGACAAATGAAGAAACAAAAACTAATAGACACAGACAATAGTTTAGTGGTTACCAGAGGATAAGAGGGGAGGGGGAATAGTTTAGTGGTTACCAGAGGGTAAAGGGGATCAAATATATGGTGATGGAAAGATAACTGACTGGGTGGTGAACACACAATGTGTTATATACAGATGATGTATTACAGAATTGTACACCTGAAATCTATGAAACTTTACTAACAATTGTCACCCCAATAAACTTTAATTTAAAAAAAATAGTATATGTTGCTTACTGAAACCATATTTGTAATGGATAATTCATTACCAGTCATTCTATACACCATAAACTAGAAATAATAAGCAGAATCAATGAAAATATTCTGATATTCATGAATGGCATTTCTCCTGAAAATTTCAGCCTCAGAAGCACTGAGTGAAATATCTTGTCCTCATCCATATTACATTCTTTCATTGATCTAGAACTGAGTAATATTCTATCCCAATATATAATGATCTTATATATAATGATCTTAATAATTCCTGGTAAAATTAATATTCTAAACATCAACTGTTCTCCATTAAAAATTTCAAAGTTCAATAATTAAAATTTTCACAAACTCTATCAACCACATTTCAACAATTGTTTTCTTTTTTACATTTTAACTCTTGAAATGCATAACATGTTGAAAATTCAGAAAAGACACATTATTGAAAGTGCAAATGTTTCATTAATTTCTACAAAGTGCTTATCAACATAAAGGGATATTTTCTCTGGCTTTGACTGGGAAGGATCTTATGGACCTCTATACCTTTATATGGGGAATAGTAGGGGGTAATATATTCCAATCTCACTTCTTAAAAACATTTTCTTTAGTCCAAAGAACTAACTTCTAAGACAATTTCTAGTTTTCCACCGCTAACATATCCTCTCTCAACTTATGGTTTATTTCTTTTGAAATTACAAACACACAGTTACATCAGGATAATGGTATTTAAGTTTTCCTGACCAGTGGTAGGTCTTCCGGTGTCAATCTATAAATTGCTGCTAAGCAAGATGGCCCCACCAATAAAACAGGGTCACAAAACATTAACATTGGAATGAGGTCTTAAGGAAGGGTGCAGGTAGTAGGAGAATGGAAATCATGAATTAAGAATGACTCCTACCTGAGGAAAGAAACTTTGATGGTCTCATTTAAGTTCAAGTTTTATTACTTCTCTATATATTCTAAGGGAGGGGGAACTGTATCAAATAAGCATGTCAATTGTTATAAAATGTTTTTCAAACGTATTTTATTTCAGTGTACTGACAGTGATACAACATGATAAAAAAAAACATATGTAACTAAATTTCTCAACATTTTATCTTATAAGTTTACATTTTGAAGTGTTATTGTTCATTACATAACCTTTTCCTGTGCTTTATGATTTTTATACACAAATAGGTGTGATATGCTGCAAATGTGTACATACTAGACACACAAGAATATGAAACACAATGATAAAAAACAATGCAAAACTTCAATGAGTTTTACTTTTGATACCTAAATGGCTTTTCTTATGATAGGAAATAAGAAGACTGGTAAATTATATATTCCTATTTCCTCCCTATCAGTTGACAAACTAAGAGTAAGTATGTCAAGTCATTTTCAGTAAGTATAAAAAAAAAGACTACTATTTATTAAGAGTATCTGGTGGGGAGCATTTTGAAAAGAAATAAGCACTTTTCAGATGGAAAAGCTCGATTTCCTCATGGTAATTGAGACTGCTTGCATTCATCTGAGGTCTTCCATGGCCTCAAAGCACAGTTTTTGCTTAACCAGTTGATATCTTACATTTTCATGTGTCTCAAAACACAGGGTTCTAAGTTCTGCAGTGTACACACCGCATCACTGGCAAAATTTTGCCTTAGGGAGAGAAAAACAAATAACAGTAGGAAGTAATTCTCCTCAAGTTATTTTGCTCCTTAAATAAACTAATTCATTTTATGAATGTGGATTATTATCTAGTTTCTCTCAAATATTCTAGGAAATACAAAGATGCATGCAATCGGGTTCCTGCCTTCTGAGACCTAAACAAACAGTTGAGGTGACTAATAGATTTGAAACAGACAATAATAAAAGATAATATAGCACAGTAGTAAATTAAGTTAGTAGGATTTAAGTTAATTTTCATTTGAAGATAAAAATCAAATGTCACATAAATTTTCCCATTGATTTTAGAAAGGTATTACTTTCTAGATTGGAAAAGCCATTCTATGTTTTGCTCTTATTATGATGAACCGATTATGTCTCTTAGTGATAAGGTCTATTTCATTAAGGAGACCTTTTTCTACTATGAGATGAATCTATCTGAACCTTCAATCTATATGATGATGGGGAGTGTCTTTCAATTATTATTTGTCCTAAATTCTGTAGTTAGTGTTATATTTCTCCATCAGTGTATAAATACCACTGAATGACTTCAGGCCTGTTGAATTTTTATTGACCTCTTTCAATTCAGACTGAAAAAGGAAAAAAAAAATTCAAATAAATATTTAATTACTGTAAGGGAGCTATGTCATGCAGTAAATTATATTCTGCATCTTGCTATCAAAACTCTGTTTCTCAAGTTTCTTTAAACTCAATTCATGGATCCTCAAGTCATTTTAGAAAGAATACAAAATTTAAACAAACATGAAAATCAGCTCATTCCAAATAGAGAATTTAGAGAATAGTACATGTTAATGGTTCTTTAAGTAAAGAAGTGAGGGAAATAAACAAATTAATTTCTCCGGTTTTCAAAGAAATATAAGACCTTAGAATAAGATGGGACACTAATATCTGAGCAGGTGTTGAAGAATGCAATCCCAGACAGTAAAGCCTGTGATATGTGACAGGTGATTGGGAGACTGTTGTCACATTCACACATGCAGAGAGAGAGAGAGAGAGAGAGAGAGAGAGAGAGAGAGAGAGAGAGAGATTTATTTTCTGTGCTTAATAGAAACTGACTTATTAAAAACAACATCAATAGCTATGCATAATTATTCTAAAATGGAAATAAGTCTAAAACCACTGAATGAGAGAGAGAAATAGATAATTAGCTGTCTGGTCCCCAAAATAGTCATCTTTTGCCCCACTGCAAATAACATACTTTGACAAGTCTGTGTGCTTTGTAGACTAAAACACATGAAGGATTTTGAAAATGTAAATCATTAAAGAAAGCCAAAATATGTTCTTATTAAATTATTTGAGTATAAACATACCAAGAGATCCAATTTCTCTCATATTATAAGCATCTTTATTAAAACAAAAGATACATGCAAGCCATATTTGGGGTTTGAGGGAACCCCAAATTCTTTAAAAAACACTTTGAAACTTCGAATCAAAGCAAAAATCAACGAAGCTAGAAACCAAGGAACATCTCTTAAAAGAGCCACAAATGTTAAATTCCTTCAGATGATTCTTGGAAATCAAGTCAAAGGAGACTAAAATAAAGAGGGGAGTGGAGGGAAGATGATTAAAAGTAAGGTCCAGTTTTTGAACTGTTGATCTCTACCAAGTGACATAAATCTTAAAAAAAAAACAAAAAAAACATGAATTTTAGCAGCCTAATTATTATAATATTTTAGTTCACTCTGAAAAATCTTGCCCAATGATAATATAACAGGAGTCTAAGGGTATGATGATTTAAGCATATTAGAAACTGGTTAAAAACAAGGAGAGAGGGAGAGAGAGAGAGAAGGATGATGATGATGATGATGATGATGATGAAGATGATTTTATAATAAATTAGTTACATAAGTGGTGGACGTGAATTTCTTTAATGTAAAATTGAAATAGAACAGAAAGGGATAAACTGGCCAAACCAAAAGCCACTAAAAAGACATCTGCAAATCTCTTTAAAAATCTGTTACAAGCAAGAAAAAGAGAAACCTACTCCTTCTTCTGGGACAATAAAACATAGAAAGCTTCATCTGAAATAAGTGAAAAAATACAGAATCCTAAAAATAGTTTCCATCCTAATTATCCTTAAGTAGTCTCTGTTATTATAGGAAAAATTAAAATCATTAGTGTTTAGCCTACATATACAAACACCCAGTAACATAAAAAATCATTCCACTAATTAAGCTAACCCCCAATCTAGGTATGGAAAATTGCATTACTTTCTCATTTTCCAAAGAGAAATTCAAGTTTCAAGTTCTAATTATTTTAGCAAATTGTATAAGGAACTAACACATTTATTTAAAATAAGGTAGTATCTTAAAAACAATGAAGAATTTGCATCATTTCATTTGCTTAAAATATTAAAATATATTTTGGGCAAGCTGGTTTGTTCCTTATTTAGTTTTAAAGGTTCTAAAGATACTTTTTAAACTATTCCATCACCTTAAAGTTAAGAGCTCACTTTTAGTAACAGTAGTAAAATGTTTTATTATGAAGTGTGAGACAGGATATAAAGTTTCAATAGTTTAAAATACAAGGCTGGAAATGCTTACCAATGGTCTTGATAAGTTAGATATTATACTTTATTATATAAAGGGGAAGATTGCTAATTACAAAATGTTTATTTGGTGCCTGAACAAGACAAGTGTGTAAAACAATGCCATTTAACTTCCAAAACCTCAACATTCTGGTAAGGAAGACAGAAGTACATAAAGCATGAACCAACAGCCTTAACTAGCCCTTTATCCTGGCCTGCCAAGGTATTTTTCTAGTCAGCTAGTTATTCACAATCATTTTTTTAATTTCCTCTACTTTAATCAAATCTCCAGGTTCTCCCATAGCCTACCCCAGATCTGCCATTTTGTTATTAGCAAGTGATTACACCTCCTGCCTAGCAAAGGAAGTACACGCCATGAGACACTGACCCCATCTCCTCACAGGGAATCTACACACCTGCTTGTCTCTGTGCCCATCCCTTCCTCCTGGCCTCCTGATAAAATAAGGAAGGTGTCTCTCCTCTTACCGAAGGCCAACACCCACCCTGTTTGCTAGAGCCCAATCTCTGCTGCTTTACCAGGAACCTTCTTCTTCATTACTCATTGTATTCTCCGCTTGCCCTATTCTCCAGCAGTATTCTAAACAGTTCAGTTCTCTAAAACCTTCCTTCAGTTCCTCTCTAGCTACTGTCCTATTTCCCTTTAGAGAAAAATGTCCCATGGGTGTGGCTTTATATCCATGACTTCCTTTTCCTCACCTCTTTCTTACCTTTCTACAGACTGGTTCTATCCCCAAGTACTCCCTCCTATCAAATGTTCACTAAGTAAGTAATCAGCATACTCCGTGTTGCTAAACAGAAAGTTACTTTTCAGTTTTCATCATGCTTTTCATCATTGAGCTTTCAGCAATAAAAGCCAAAACAGTTCACCACTCCTTGAAACGCTTGTGTTGTAGCCTTTGTGTCACTGTATGGTCTTGGTTTTCCTCCCACCTCCCTGCACTCTGCCCTTCAGGACCCTTTTTGGATGAGTCTTTCTTTTTGGCGTACGCTTTCAACGCTGGAATTAAGACAAGATCTTAGTCCTCTTCTTCTTTACATCCATAAAGGCGATTAGTTTGTCTTTAATAAAAATAAATTTCTACTATTAAATCAGATGGGGAAATTATTTTTTTTACAGAGAAAAACAGTGAGGCATGGAGAAGTACAATATTTATCCAACCGTTCAGGAAAACACTTCCTCCATAATCCACATGCTTCTTTGTGGAGAAACCTCTATTAGAGTAGCAGTCCTTTCCTCTTTTTATAGCCTTACAATACTCTCCAAAGCAAGAAGAGAGATTGTCTGATTGGTGAATTTAGAAGGAACTGGGCATGCTCAAATCCACCTAATCCTTCTCTCTCTTTGGAATCTGCCTGCTTGCTGAAATCAAACATCCATCTACTCTTTCATGCCATAAATTTAAAGGGACAGGGCCTCATGGGAAAAGCCTCTCGTTGCCCAGCTAACCTATGAATTGGTAACTGAAATAAGGGGATTAAGAGGTACAATCTGAGAAAGGCTTCTGTGCTATCAAACTTATCATAAACTTCTCCTACAGCTTTGAAGGAGAAAGCTATTATTTTATTCTCTCTCTACCTGATGTTTTTTATGTTTCAGTTAGTTTAGAACATGGATAAAAAGCTTTTTAAGTATCAATTTCCATAAAATTTTCAGATAATACCACACAAATATATAGACAGGAATACACTTTTTAAGGCCTCCATAATTGATAAACAAAAAATAATTTAAATGTGTACATCTAATGAAAACATCTCGATCTCTTAAATTTTAAAATATCATATAGATATTTGAGCATTAACAAATAAGGATAATAATGAATTATAATTCACTGAATAAAATAACAATCACAAATTTACATTGATAACAACTCCATAGATGGATAAACAGATAAAGGAGAAGGGAAAGCTCTTTCTCAGATAAAATATCAGCTGGTAAATATAGAAGGAACAATAGTATTAGAAAGTCAACATTTGCAATCACCAGAGTAAACATTTGTTCAGGCTAAAATCATCAATTAATACTAAACAACTCAGTGGGGGGGAAGGGAATGAATTTCATGAGGAACAGGATATGTACATAGTCTCAAAGTATCTCCCCACATTCACTTATTAATTACAAAATGAAAAATAGTAAGCACACAGTGGAGAAAATGAAAACACCTTAGCTAAGTGATCAAAATTAGCATCCCCTGTAGGGAGCAAACAGATTCATTCATATGCCTTAAGACAGGGGTGTCCAAACTTTTTTCAACTTTTTCACCAAGGGCCATATGGGGTAAAATATACAAACAGCCGGGCCACTCACTAGAGGTGAAGTATGTATTGCCTCACCTGATTTATTTAAGTAAACTAAATATATTTTTGGAATTTGCTGCAGGCCAATTAACAATGGATCATGGGCCGCAGTTGGCCCGGGGCCGCAGTTTGGACACCTTGCCTTAGGACATAGTACCCTGAGCATGAAATGTAATCACTTCTGTGGTATTTCAGCCAAGAATTTGTAACCTAAATCAGCTAATGAGGACACAAAAGACAAATCCAAACTGAGAAAAATGCTACAACATAATTGGCCTATATTCTTATAATCTGCCAAGCCCTAGAAGATAAAAAAAAAAAATTAAAAAAAAAAGGCCAAGGACCTGTACTAAAGAGACATGATAACTAAAGGCAATAGATGGTTCTAGACTGGAAAATAGTACTATCAAGAACATTATAGTAATGACTGACAAAATTAGAATATGGACTATAGATTAAGCTCATGTATTAACCTTAAATTTCCTGAATTTTATGACCAGATTGTGGTCATACAAGACAGTATTTCTATTCTTAAGAAATTGTCTTTAAATTGTTAAAAGGTAAAGGGGCATAATAAAATATTTCAAGTCATTTAGAATATTTTTTCAGAAAAAAAAATATATATATATATGGGAGAAAGAAGAAACCAAATATGACAAAATATTAAAAATTGGTAAATTTGAGCAAAAGGCTTTTAGGATTTCTTTGTACTTTGCTTGCAATTTTTCTCTAGGTCTGCAATTATTTCAAAATAAAATGTTTTTTTAAAAGACTGAATAGATAAATTAGAATCATGTTTTTCATTAAATAATACTTTAATATTTCATAAAATCATGCTCAGTTTTCAAAATACATTTACACACATTGTCTATCTTGCTCTTATAGCCATCTCACAAGTAGAATATGCAAGACTATTGTTTCTGTTGTATAGCTAAAGCATGATGACCAGAGAGGTTAAACCACTTGTTCTTAGCTTCACTGCTATAACAAAGTCAAGGGTAGAAGACATATATTTTCACTTGATTGTCCACTGTTATCTCTACCACATTACTCCTTAATGTCTAACAAAATAAAGGCATTTTCAGAGTCCCCTCAAATATATGAGTACATTAAAATTTTGGATTAAGAAAATGTGAAAAAGAATATTCAGTCAATGTAAAGATTACTTTAGATAGTTTCAAAGAATAATATATGCATAAACCTAGGTCAACCATGTGTTTAACAAAGATAAATGAAACATGACTAGAAAAGTGGCCTATGCCACAGCCACACAATATTCATAATTCTATGAATATCTACTCATGTATATCAGAATTGCAATTTCCTCACATTCTACTCAGATATGCAGAGGAAAATACTGCCTCAATTTCTAGAGCTAACATTACCTTCCTAACTCCTCTGGGTAACAAGGAAACTTGGAGTTGATTAACAAGCATCAGTCTCTTCTACATTAGACAGTCTTCTTCAATTCAAATACTTCGTCTGTTTTTTGGTCTGTATTTGGTCTGTTTAAATAGTTCTTTTGAATGAACTCACTCTTCCTAAGGAAATTCTCAGTGTTTGAGAGTTTGGGCCCTTCATCCTGCCCTCTTCAGATGGCATCTGCCTGGGTGTGGGGATGCGTACAAACCCCACAATGCTCTTAGGTGGGTATTGATGTGGACAAGAAGAAATATGGACTCCTGCCTGGTTTCTGTGAGGTGAGGCTACTCTGGTCTGCTCCCCGCACAAGTGACTGTGAACTGAGTTTGGGGGATACTCCTATGGGACTGCAGCTCCCCTGAGAAAGGCTTCATTCTCCCTGATCTTCTGAGACACCCACTATATTAATCTGGATGTTTCTACAGTCTTCTCCTCTACCCTTAGTGGGGAGCTGGTGGGTGAAAGATTTGAATTGGGAGAGGAAAACAGCAAAGGAACACTGGCATCTAATCTCCCTGCTCGTTCTTTCCCCCCTTCCCCTTAAGCTACTAGGGCCTAAAGAAGTAAACTTTTATTTCCCTATTTTTTTTTTCTTTTGCCAGAATTTCCCTCTTACACCCCTTCCCAGTTTACAGATTTGTGATTCAACCCCAGGACCCAATGAAGGGAGAAAAAAACCAATAAAGGATCATGTAATAGAGGCAGGAAAAATTAGTGTACCATTACAGATACATAAACATTTCAGTATGTGTCCCAGATAGGAGTGAGTCCAGTACTGAGATAGAATGTATTTTTGCCAGCAATTTTCTTCAAAGAAAACTCCTCCACTCTGTTGATATTTGGAGGCAAAGGAAAGGCATTATTTTCTTATGAGTGTTTGACTTCCTAGCCACCAACTTCTCAGTCATCAAACATATTTGAATTAGTCAAAGTTCAATGAACTCTAACTGAGCAAACAAACAAAAGGGGAGGCAGATCGCCCCACACGCACGGTTGCTCCATTCTGGCACATAGACGTGATCATGTGTGATCAGCACTTGCATGGGCGATATCCCTCCTTTCACCATCCAGGATAAAGTGATTAAACAGTACCAGATATATTTGCTCCCAAGTTGACTCTGCTGCAGCCTGAAGCTTCCATATGTTCCTTTTATACAAACAAGTTCCATTTGGTCGTTTCTAGCATACACTTTAAACATAAAATATATACCATCTTCATTAATTCCATAATTAATCATTAAAAACTAAAAATTATTTGACCATATGCAGATATCCCTACAAACTCAAACTGAGTTAGAGGAAGGTCTGATATGCTTAAAGCAGCAGCATGCTATTTTTCTTTCATGTCCTTAAATTCAATCTCTTCTAACGATTTTTTCCCTGCATGTGAACAAATCCGTGGCCAAAGAGTAACTATTATTTCACTGGTAATTTAGTAAGGCTTTTTCAGAGTCAAAAAATAAAAAATAAAAAAAAGACAAAATATGAACAGAAAGTCAAGCTTATTATCATAGACGGAAATCATACAAATAGAATAAAAATCAGTTAAACTACTGGAAATTGTTTTTGAAGCAAAGAAAGGCATTGCATGGGTGAAAGGCAGTGAGAAAGAGGAAAGAAAAGTTCAGGTAGTTATGAATTTATATCTTAACATAATCTTTGACTTACAAGACATAATACTGAGTCTTTATCTAATTAAATATCTGAAGTACCCAGTTTGAAAAAGAGCCTTCACCTTTGAATAGTGAAATATTTTTTCTAAGAAATTTTGGTTTGTTGGAGGGAGGAAAGCCATGTTATACACATAAAAGGCAATCACATTTTTTGGGTATGAATAGGTTCTTAAAGGTGATTTAACTAAATGATCCATCGTTAACATCTCTGGGCTATTATCTTGTTTGTTGCTTTTTTGGTTTTCCTTTGGGGGCAGACTTTTACAGTATTTCAAGGAGGTATTTATTCTCATATATCCTGCATAAAATTAAGATATCTACATAATGAATATTAATTATTTTAGTCAATTCAGGCTGCCATAACAAAATACCATAGACGGAGTGGTTTAAACAACTGAAATTTATTTTCTCACAGCTCTAGAGGCTGGAAAGACCAGAATCAAAGTCCTGTGGGATTCAGCTTCTGGTGAGAGCGCTCTTCAGAGACAGAGATTTTTCTCTTCTTATAAAGCCACAGTCCTATCGGATTAGGTCCCCATCTTTATTTAACCTTAATCAACTCATTTAACCTTAATTATCTCCTAAAGACTCTATCTCTAGATAAGTCACCCTGGGAGTTAAGGCTCAACATACAATTTTTTTTTGGGGGGAGGGGACAATTTAGTTGATCACATTAATCAATCAATTAAATTTCTTAGAAATTATATTCAGGATTGGACAAAACTATTTTCTGCTAATTCTTCTTGATTGAAGTAAAAAAATAAATAAACCATTAGTGTTTCAATTGAAAATAATGAATGTTGGAATTGTGCAGTCTTGCTATTGACCCCAAAGTTGAAAAGCAAATGTTAGCAATTTTCAAAGCCTGAGGATGTGTTCCCAAATATTTGAGACCATGATCATTAGTTAACAGGTCATTGCTAGTATAATTATGAGGTCTTCACATCTGAATGTCAGAATATGTTTTCTTTTCCTCTGCTATGTTTTTAATCCAAGGTTTAAATCTCTATGTCTTAACAAAAACCCTACTGAGTTTATTTTGATATTTTATCTTAACAACAGGAGTCAGTTTTCCTCACTATGAAGTCCGTTGGGCTTATGGAGGAGCCAGCAATCATCAAAGCCACAGAGTCAAGCAATGCACTGGCAGAAAGCATGTTATGAAATTCTTTTGTCAAATTCACTAATAAAACAAGACCAATAAAAACAAAGTCATGTTCCTTTTTCTCCCTTATTCTTACTTTGACCTTTACATTCTTCTTGATCCTTACATCCAGGACTGAACATCAGATTTGACTTTTAGGATTTATAAACTGTTTTCCAAAATATGTGAAACAAAGATCATGTATTTTCCTGTTGTGGTTTGGTATCTACTTGCTGAGAGCAACAGATGTCAGAAAGTAATGCATCTGGCCTTTCTTTCTTCTGCATGCCAAGCCCTGAACAAATTCGTATAACAAACTAAAGTTCTCCATGAAGAAATGATTTCTGTGGTATATTTGAAGATGCGGATGAAAAACTTAAAAGCACATTGTAGGATAGCAAATATTTTACTAGTTAAGAACACATTTTATTGAGGATCTGACCAGATAAAAGTTAAATTTTAAGCAATATTATGAAAACGTATTTTTAAATACTATTATTGATTGTCCATAAAAGTGGAGAACCAGTATGAAATGCTTTATTCTAATTCCACAATTAGCCATCCAAATAGCATTCTCTCTGTTTGTTTTAACCTATTTTTAAAAAACAGTTTCCGGAAAATATCAGATTTAGTTTTCTGTTGTTTGTTTTTTCGTTTGTTGGCAACCACACATCTTCTGAGGGTACACTAAGAAACACTGTCACTGTTAAACAGAAAGAGAGAGGGAAGAAAAAGGTCTTAGATGATCAGCCCTGTCTAACTGATGTGGCTATCTCAGCCCTCTGATAGAACATGACAAATAGGAATAATATTTGTCATGGAAAGACATGGAAGAAATCAGAAAGTCAAATTATCTTCATGGGAAAAAAATCCAGTGTCAATCTCTTGTTGCACCATTGATGGGTTATGCATTTCTCCATGAGACCTCTAGTTGTTTTCATTTTGTTTCTAGTATATAAATGGGTTAAAGATGGTTCCTATGTATTAGTCCGTTTGATGTTTATTTCTTCACAGCACGTCAAGACCATTAGCCCAAGCCCACCAATCCGAAACTCAAATTCTTTCACATCCATCTGCTTTAAACATACTCCAAATAAGTATATTTTTAGCCATTCAGAGCCTGACTGCTTTGCCTACCCCACAAAACAGCATTCAACACCTGACAGCCATAGATAAGACAACTCCTGTGGCTACAAAGACTACAATTCACTGTTGCCCTTCTGAGTTCTCTGACCCAGGGGCATCCCACTGCACATGCTATGGAGGAATATCACCCAAACACCATCCTCACCTAAACACGTAATTCCCCTTGCCCCCAGGAGTTCATTTGCCCTTTTTCCCTTCTGGAGGGTAGCCTTGCACTACTGTCTCTGCAAAGTCTTGCTTCACCTCTCGTGCACCTCTGTCCAAGTTTATTATATATTACTGGTACCTCATGGTGGTGCATTTCCTTGATCAGCCCCAAAATGCTCAAACTCCTCACCATTTCCTTAAGTATGTCATGGATGTATGACAAGTTGAAAAATAAAGTTATGATTGTATTTGGCTCATCAATAAACAAAGGAAAGGGCAATGTCAAAACTAGGTGGCAATATGTGTGATTTATTAAATTATAAAGCCACACAAATAGACATATGAAAAAATGTTCAACATCACTAATAATCAGAGAAATGCAAATCAAAACCACAATGAGATATCACCTCACCCCAGTCAGAATGGCTATCATCAACAAGACAAATAGTTACAAATGTTGGAGAGGCTGTAGAGAAAAAGGAACCCTCTTACACTGTTGGTGGGAATGCAGACTGGTACAGCCGTTATGGAAGGCAGTGTGGAGGTTCCTCAAAAAATTACGAATAGAATTGCCATATGACCCAGCAATCCCTCTCCTGGGTATCTACCCAAAAAATCTGAAAACATTTAGAGATAAAGACACGTGTGCTCCAATGTTCATTGCAGCTTTGTTTACGGTGGCCAAGACATGGAAACAACCAAAATGTCCTTCGATAGATGAATGGATAAAGAAGTTGTGGTATATATACACAATGGAATACTATTTGGCGGTAAGAAAAGATGATATAGGAACATTTGTGACAACATGGATGGATCTTGAGAGTGTAATGCTGAGCGAAATAAGTCAGACAGAAAAAGCAGCAAACCATGTGATTTCACTGATATGTGGTATATAAACCAAAAGCAACAAAAAAACAAGACAAACAAATGAGAAACAGAAACTCATAGACACAGACAATGGTTTGGTGGTTGCCAGAGGGTAAGGGGGATGGGGGGTGGGGGGTGGGAGATGAGGGTAAGGGGGATCGAATATATGGTGATGGAAGGAGACCTGACTCTGGGTGATGAATACACAATGGGATTTATAGATGATGTAATACAGAATTGTACACCTGAAATCTATGTAATTTTACTAACAATTGTCACCCCAATAAATTTAATAAAATAAAATTTTAAAAAAAATTATAAAGCCACATTTAATGAATCAGAACTGAAAAAGCATAGTAGATTGTGCAAAAATTGTGTAATTTGAATTGCATAATTCAAAGTATAATTACAAACAGTTTAAATGTGATAAATAAATTGAAAGAGGAATGAGATAATATGACCCATTTACTGTACTACAAATTTTGAAAACTTTGGGAGGATTTCTATTTCTCTGTAATGGAATAACAAACAATAAGAAAACTATACAGATCAGGACTTGGAAAATTTTTCTGTGAAGGTTCAAATAGTTAAGTATTTTAGACTTCGCAAGCCCCATAGTCTCAGATTCCTCCTTTCCTGTCTCCTTTTATCTCCTCCTTTCTCTTCCTCTCCTTTGTCCTCCTCCTCTTTCTACTTCTCCTTCTCTTCCTTTGTCTTGTTTTACATTTTTAGCAACTCTTAAAAATTGTAAAACCAGACAGCTGGTTTGCTCAGTGGTTAGAACTCAATTCTCATAACACCAAGGTCACCAGTACGATTCCCACATGGGCCAGTGAGCTGCGCCTTTCACAACCACATTGAAAACAACTTAACCTGGAGCTGAGCTGCATCCCACACAACTGGATTGAAAACAGCAACTTGACATGGAGCTGATGGGCCCTGGAAAAATACACTGTTCCCCAATATTCCCCAATAAAAATTTTTTAAAAATTGTAAAATCATTCTTACTGATCAGACAAAAATAGGCCACAGCTTAGATAAGACTCACGGTTATGTTTGCCAATCTCTGATATAGATAAACAAAACATGGCTAGTATCTTTACAGTTTTCCAATAAGCCACAATCTCACTAATTTTCTATTTTCATGCCTTTGAATTTGCTGTTTTTGTTACCTAAACTGTCTGACTTCTTCCTGGGCTAATTCAAGTTACATATCCTTTTAAGACAAAATTTACATGCTACTTCCTCCTAAAAACTTATCTGATCAACATAAGATAAAACTGATATTTTTGCTATGAGTATAATCATAGATGTTTATGAAATACCATATAATGAATTATTTGCACTCATAATTCCAGGTACCAATATTCAGTTGCCACATGCACAGCTTCTCTATAGTTTTATTGATCATGTTTCAATATTATCCTTCTTTTAAAGTCATGTTTACCACTCTAAGTTTCAAATTCAGTAAACCATATTGTATTGTTTTTCTGTTAAGATTAATTCTACTAAGTTAATACATTTGTTCTGTTAACTGGCTGCTTTAGAGCAACTATAGACTCAGGGAGGGTCTGTAGCTGCTTAGGATTCAGAAAACCACAGAAAATGTTGCTACCATCCAACAATAAGAAAAAGTTAAATAATTTACAAAATCATACATTTTTCTTTAGCCCATATAAGAGCTGAGGTTGCATGGCAAGCAAATGCACTGAATTCCAAAGAGTGACATGTTCTCTGAGAAGAAACAGTACATACAAATTTTCACCTTTGGCGAGGCTTGATGGAATGAGGTGATCACCATAGAAATGGGTAAGAATAAATCACATTAAATTTTTAAAAATTCTTAAAGGCTAAGAATTGACTAGCATATAAATTTGGAAAAATTGAAATCCTAGAATGAAGTATATTTTGTACTCACACTCAAGCATTTTTCCATGAACCAATTCCAGGAAAATTTAAGGTCAGGACAGGAAACTGAAGAGAGCCTCCCTCAGTAACACAGGTATGCAGGTGATTAGCTACCCCTGAGGAACAGATACAAAACTTCTATGTCCTTCCCCAGATCCTTCTCTCATTAAACATATAAAGTTGTTGGAGTAGAGAAAGGGATTGCTACTGTTCCAAGGATCCAGGCAAAACTCCTATGGTTCTGGAGAAGAGTTAGAGGCATAACCCTTCTGCTTCTGGAGAACGAGTAGGAATCCCTCTTGTTTCCAGATACAGACACACCCACTGTTTCTGAGAGATGAGTAAAAAGGGAAAGAGCAAAATCTTTCTGCCCCTGAAAGGGGGGCAGTAAAATCTCTTGGATTCAAGATCTTATACTGACACAGAGCAGAGGTCTGCTATGAGTGGGAAAGGAGCAGGAAATAGTCTCCCACCCAAGACTCTTAAAATATACAAGATAATGTTTGACTGACATGAGAAAGAGGGCCAGGTGTATAAAACTCCAACCCCAAACGGCAGAAGAAGATAAATTACCTAAAAATGGGGCTAGACCAGGATAACAGAGTACCTTCTTCCTGAAACATAAGCAGCAATCAATAGCTTTTTTGATAAGTAACTTATTTCTGGGGTGGAGGTAAGAGCATGGAGAGAGATCCCTTGAGTATGGAGCATGGAGAAACTGCTGAAAGCTGAAGGTGGAACAGGAACACACAGGAACACTGAGGAAAAACCTGTAGCTGTCCAGGCTCCACTGCTAGCACAAGATAACAGTCCACCGCCATAAAAAAAGGAAAGCCAGAAAAAAAAAAAAAAAAAAAAAAAAAAAAAAGAGGGTTATAGTCAAGATGGCGCAGTACATAAATGCTGTGCTTACCTTCTCTCATGATCTCATTAAAATTACAACTAAACTTCAAAACATCCATCACTGAGAATTGCCTAAAACCCTGATGAACCAAATCCCTACAACTAAGGACATGCAGAAGAAACGAGCTTAAGACTTGTAGGAGAGGTAGAGATGTGGAACAGACTGGTTCCTCACCTGTATGTGACCATTAAAAATCTGGAAGGATATAATGGCTGTGGAGGTCCCTCCCAGAGGAACGAGGGGTCCCAGCCCCTGCCCAGCCCAGGGTTCCAGCCAGGGAGAGAAGTCCCCATAATTTCTGGTTGTGAAAACCAGCATGTATTGTGACTGAGTGAGACAGAGGGCAGCTGAAGTCCCAGGAGCTCCTCTTAAAGGGACCATGCATGGACTTACCAATAGAATCACTGGCTCCGATTGCAGCCAGTAACTGGCGAGGCACCAGGGACAAATGGGGGGATAGGGACACTGAGTCATCTGGTTTTGAGATGGGGCTGGAGGGGCAGCTTTCTCCCAGATGGAGAAGCTGGCAGAGGCCATTGTTTCTTTTTTGACGCCCCCTCCCTCCCCACTTCCCAGCATGTAGACATAGGTAGCCACCATATCTGAGTCTCCATCTAGCTGGCTAACGCTGTTCATTTGCCATAGCCTGGTGATTCTGAGACCACACCATACCTAACTTTCAGGCATACCCAAGCTACTTCCAGTGGCTTTTTCATACAAACTGCCTGCCTTAGCTCATGCTGCAGACTTTCCTAGGATCTCTCAAAGGTTCATGGAACCCAGGCAAGCAGCATCTGGCTGAGCAGTCTTAAGACCGGCACCAGTGGCAGCCAGCCTTGGTTCACAGTTTGGCCTCTTGAGGCAATTCCAAGCATGGTACAGACAGTGGCCACCTTTGGATTCTTTTTGTGGCTCCTGCTGGGTGGCTCTGGGTGGAGAATGAGCTGTAGCTTAACTTGACCTGCAGCAGTTCCCCTCCCAGGTGGCTTTGGGACTGGTGCACCTAGTAGCCAGCTTTGAAACAAGATAGAGCATTACCCATTGCCTCCAAGGACAATACACCCAAGGGGTGGATTGGGCAGGCACCAGAGAGAGCCCTGCCAAGGCAGATTCTGCTCTGCAGTGTCAGCCCCTACACCACAAGTCCTCCACTGTAATTATGATGAATCCTCACAACCAATGAGCCTGATGGTCAATCGCTATTGACCTGCAAATAACAACCAAGTCTCAATTACAAGAGGAGAGCACTCACAACCCACACAAAGGACACACCTGGAGTGCATGGCTCAGGTGACAAGAAAGACTGTGCCACTGAGCCCCACAGCATACTGACTACATAACGCCACTCTACTATGAACAGGAAACATAGCAGCCCTACTTAATACATAGAAACAAACACAAGGAGGCAGCCAAAATGGGGAGACAAGGAAATATGTCCCAAATGAAAAAAGACAACAAAGCTCCAGAAAAAGTCTAAACAAAATGGAGAGAAGTAATCTACCAGATATAGAGTTCTAAACGCTGGCTTTAAGAATACTCAGTGATCTCAACAAAGAGATGGGAAAGATAAAAACAGAGATTTAAAAAAAAAGTTAAAAAAATAACAGTCAGAAATAAAGACGACAATAACAGAAATGAAGAATACATTACAGGGAATCAACAGTAGATTAGATAAAGCAGAGGACTGAATCAGTGTATTAGAAGTTAAGGTAACAAAAAACACCCAATCAGAACAGCAAAAAGAAAAAGTAATCCAAAAAAATGAGGAGAGTTTAAGGGGTCTCTGGGACAATATCAAGAGTACCAACATTCACATTATAGGGGTACTAGAAGAAGAGAGCGAAAAAGGAATTAAAAACCTATTTGAAGAAATAATGACAGAAAACTTCCCTAACCTGGTAAAGGAAATATATATACAGGCCCAAGAAGTTCATAGAGTTCCAAACAAGATGAACTCAAAGAGGCCAGCACCAAGACACATAATTAAAACACCAAAGGTTAAAGACAAAAATAGAAGCTTAAAAGCAGCAAGAGATGGAAAAAGATATTTTATGAAAATGGAAACAAATAAACAAAAAGCTTGGGTAGCAATACTTATACCAGACAAAATAGACTTTAAAACAAAAACGATAATATGGGACAAAGAAGGACCCTGTACTCCCACTTCTGGGTATTTATCCAAAGAAACCCTAAATGCTACTTTGATGGAATGGACTCATCCATATGTTCATTGCAGTATTATTTACAAAAGCCAAGATATGTAGGCAACTTGGGTGTCCCTGAATGAATAAAGAAGACATATATTTAATGGAATATTACTCAGCCATAAAAAAGAATGAAATCTTGCCGTTTGTGACAACATGGATGGACCTAGAGGGTATTGTGCTGATTGGAGTAAGTTAGAAAGTGAAAGACAAATGTCACATGATTTCACTTATAAGTGGAATCTAAAGTACAAAATAAATTAAACAGAAACAAACTCATAGATGCAGAGAACATTTTAATGGTTGCCAAATGGGAGGTGGGTTGGGAGTGGGTGAAAAAAAAGGGAAGGGATTAAGAAGTACAAATTGGTTGTTACACAGTAATCATGGGGATGTAGGGTATAGCATAAGCAATATAGTCAATAATATTGTAATAACTATGTATGGAGTCAGATGGGTACTAGGTATATTGGGGTAATAGACCAAAGGGGGATTGGAGGCAGGGTGAAAAAGGTAAATACAAATTGGTAGCTATAAAATAGTCATGGGAATGTAAAGTATAAGGAATATAATCAATAATATGGTAGCAGCTATGCATAGTGCCAGGTGGGTTCTGTTCAATAACTATGATGTACACCTGAAACTAATATAATATTGTATGCTAGCTATATTTTAATAATTTTTTAAAAAAAGAACAAGATCTCAAATCAGTATTTTTAGCTTTCACCCAAAGAAACTAAAATGGTAGACCAAATTAAACACAAAAGAAGCAAAAGGAAATAATAAAACAACTCAAGATATATTTATAAGGTACCTGTGGTAATAGAATATGGAATTTGGTTCAAATTATTTACTTTATTCTCAAACATAGGTTTTCTTTAAAATGATCAGTAATCAAAACATTGATAGGCAAAATAGAATTGACAGAACTTTTATGAGTTGGACTTTCTAATATAATATATTTTTATGGGGATGAAAATTCATCTTAAATATTGAATTGCTAACTAGATATACAAGGTTAAAATTTATTACTTCCTTTTAGAAAATCAACATAAATCCTTCATAATGTTACAAATAGTCCATTTTATCTCATGCATAGGTTACTTTGAGATCTGGATTCTTCCAAAGACAAGCAAAAAGCTATCCAATTTTAAATCAGTTATTTAATAAATTCTAAAATCTATGAAGTATGGGTCCATTTGACTCTAAGATATAAGACCCAATTAAAATACCAAATTACAATTTATGGTTATTTGTAAATTTTAAATTAGTTGTCTTAAAATATGCTCATTTTATTTGTACTTTATTCTAGTTTACAAAAAACACAAAAGCTACATTAATAAACAAATTATGATTTGATATTTATTATAATAATCTAATCTTGACTAAAAATTACTTAATCTTGGTTCAAATATTTTGGTACTTAAAAATGAAAGATTTTTTTACTAAATACTGATTAACATAATTTTTTTGGTCATGCAAATCTCCTTCTTGGCATTTTAATTAATTTCTAGAACCTCTTTTTAACTCAAAGTAATAGACTAATATTAGTGGTTAAAAATTATTATGACCCCTATTAATTATAGACATTTTCTACCATACAAAATTGTGTGTTTCAACTTGGCTTTATTATGGAATGAAGTAATACATTCTCCATTCTGGGATTCTTGCTACTTAACACATTAATAAACATAAGAATCTCAGGTCTATGTCATTCTCAATAGTGAACACCCATGATACAGGTATATGCACTCTACTTTTTATCACTAATAACAAATGGGTTATTATTACCAGCCAACATTTGTTTGCTTTGCTTATAAAAAAGGTAATTTTTCATTGGATTCTCTAGCTGCAAAAATTTTTTAAATAATAAGCTTCGGGAGATGCAAAGAGAAAAAATATAAGAAGACATTAATCCATCCTCCCTAAAAAGTACAGTGTGCACTGAAAATCAGAACCAGATCATTCATAAGCCTATCCTGAAAGAAGCAACAAAGAAGCATGATGATTAAATTAACTGAGGAAAGACTAAAATGGAATACAGAAATCAGAGAAGAATTTGAATTTAGAAGTGTATTTGTAAATAATACTGATTTTAAGCGATTAAGATTCTGCTGTCATTGTTGATTCAATCAAATATGCCTCTTAAATTACACATTACCTCTCTTTTAAAGAAGCACAGTTTTGTTTTTCTTCTCATACGCTTGACTCTAGTTGAAGATGTGTCCTCACCAACTTTTCCATTACTGAACTTTTCTTTTCATCTAGTCTATCAACGTAAGAAAAATTCAGTAGGTATATACTAAATGTTGAACATATATTCAGCACCAAACAGTTTTAGGATGGTATAAGATAATTTAAATCTATGGAACCAGAACACTATGATCAATTTTACTTTTCCTCAGTTCCGATCAGCTTTACAAACCACTTGTTCTTTATATGTATCTAACGTTATCATAGACAAACCCCAAAAACCAAGTAGACCAGAGAAACATTCTGCATTACCTCCATTCCTTCCAATGTCTGGGACATTTGAAATTATTTAGACTGACACTATACTAAGGTGCTCTTGATGGAAATATATTGTATTTACTCTAAAACAATGTAAGAAAAGGCAACATCCTTCCTTTTATGGCATGTTTTTTTATATAACTTCTTTTCATCTATTCAAGAAATGTTCACTTTCATTAATAATTTATTAAGTACCAATGTAGCCAGTGGTACATAATTTTTAAAATGTTAATTCATCTGGCACGAAATGTTTTCTTTCAATTTTTACAATTAATTTAAAAGTTAACACTCTTGGTTTTGTTTTTCGTTGTTGTTTTGCAAATCTTAGCATAGCCCATAGTCAAAAACAGTAAAACTCTGACTTGACATAAAAATTAACTCATGTCAGTTTGCAGGACAGTCAGGAAGTCAGCCTGAACAGAACAGATGAAATAATTTAAAAAAGAAAAAAGGCTTAGGAATTTATTATGTGATGAAAGTTAAAAATAGGAGTACCAAGACGTGAGTGATCGATAAAGATAAATGCAAGAGAGAAACCAAAGGGGATACACAATATATGTTATTGGATCTAAAAATTATATTGTGGATAACATTCATGAGAAAAATTTCAGAAGAGAGGACTACTTGAGAGAATGTAACATATTTGATCAGTGGAGTTAAGTCATTGTTATATTTATTAGACATAATGATTCACTGGTACAACATAGTTACTGTCCGCTTGTTTCTCTGAGTATGTCCTTATTTTGTTATTTTTAAAAACAGAGGAATAATATACTTTTTTTTAATTTTTTACTTTTAAATGCATCTTTTTGGAATCAAGATCACTTGAACAAAAATATATTTATCCTACTCTGATTTCCTAAGCTTCACTTCAGTTCTTTTTACTGTAGCTTAATTTAAGTGAAAGTGGATTAAATACTTTTATGTTACATTTTTAAAAATTACAACCTGTCTTTCTAAAATTATTTTAATTCATATTTTCTATCTTAATTAAAGTAGCTTTATTATTTAATGCAATTATATAAATAATATTTACTCAGCATAAAACTTTCAAAAGACACACACAAATATAAAGAAAGCAAAAGAATCCCATTATCCCAGAAGAACCATTATTAATGTTATGGTGTCTATCTTTTCTTGCATTTCTTTAATTTTTTTCATTTATCTTTAATAATGACTTAATGTTGTGATTTATATGACTCTTTGTACAATAACATGTACAAAGTAGAGTTCACTATATTTAATGCAGTATAATGTACACATCTGTTACCCTTAAAAAATATTGTTACAATCTTAGTGTGACTTCTTTCCTATTCATTCATGTGACTGGTACTACAGCAGCCTCTGAAAGTCATTTCCTGTTAAATACTTAATACCTGTACTCATTTAGGGGTTTTTGGTAATGGTTTTATGCTACAAATCAGGTGAGAGTTAGTGATACAAGAGTGGATTCTCAGTGAATGAATAAGATAATAATGTGTTTTGTGGAACTGAATTTATTGGATCCTGGTCTATTGGTTTATATGTTCACATGTTCAAGATTTTTAAAAGTGCTATATTTTAGCACTTTTATTCATTTAAAAATATTTTATTCATTTAAAAAATATTTAATGCCTACTTCAAAAAGCAAAACATAGAAAATTTCATTGTTTTATACGTAAAATAACCTCAAAAGATAATAAGTAATACAAAAATCTGAAAGCATTGAGAAAGTGTCCAAAATCGAAGATTTATCTCACTTCAAAATTTTGGCTAAATGACTAGAGCTATGATCTAGTATAATATTTACACATCAAAGAATAGATTACCCAAGAAGTAATAAATGTTTAATAAATGAAAATCTGTAATCTATTAAAGGTAGAAATGATAGAGAAAAGAAATGGTGACATCTATTGGGCTCTTTTACACAGATTACTTCACCTAATCCTCAATACTACCTTCCCAAATAAATAATATTATTCCCAGTTTTACAGACAAGTAAACAAAGAAAATAAGTTGTTTGCCCAAAGTCTCACAACTAAGACTATGACAAAATAAATATTCAAACCCAGATCCATCTGACACAAAACCTCATATTTCCACTATTTCATGTACAGTAGGTCTCAGGTGAAAATATGTATATCATCAGCTACCTTAGAAACTTTTACTGTAGGCTAATGATAAAGTTCTACAGACTTACGTGTGTAATATATGAGTGACAAAGGTTTTCTTGTTTGATTACTCACATGGATTGGATGTATCTACTAAGGAATACTTAATGGATCTTTTTTTAAAAAAAAAATAATAAAATAAAGTAGTTTAATTAATTATATCAACCTGTCCATGTAGACAGGTTGTGAAATATTTTTTCAAAGTTGGTAAAGCAATCATGCTCTCTTGAATGTTTTAAACTATTAAAGAATGTATTAAATACAAAAGCTAATCCGTATTTTGTAATGAACACTAACGCAAAAAGCTGCACAGTAGATTCAGCCTTTATTGCCTGTTTCTACTGATTAGGAAAAGGAAGCTAAAAATTGAGTAGGAAAGGTCAGTTAGAACCAATTGTTAGGTTGGTGCAAAAGTAACTGCGGTTTTTGCAATTATTTTTAACTTTTTAAACTGCTATTAATTTTGCACCAACTTAGTATTAAAGACCTGAAATATATCAAGAGAACTTTGACATTATGTCATTAACCTTCACAAAAATCATCTTCCTGAAGAGGCAATGAAAGCTATTTGTTTAATACAAAAGTAGACATCACAATCTGGTGATAATGGACTTAATCTAGCCGAAGAATCATTTTTTAGAATATTTTAATTACTTGCCAAATTTTAAAACCAGAGTACTGAACACAGAAATACATATGTCCACCTTCTCTGAGAAATCAAAACATCTAAAAACACTGAGCATGGAAACAAGTGACCGCCAGTTTGGATGAGGCACAGACACTCCAGATCACTAAACCGCCACCCTGCCAACATCACTCATTTCAGTTTTGCTGGGTCTCTATAGGAATTTAGGTTTGTGATCTGGTTTTGAGTAAATGCTCCAAGATTATATTATTAGGAAGGCACAAGGTTGAGAATCAAAGCCAGGTCTGTTTCTCTCCAAAATGTATGTTTTCCTTTATGGCTCCCAGTAAAGTCTTTTTAGTGTATAGAGAAGATGTACATTGCAATTTGTCATAAACGATTCTGATGTTTCCCCTTCCTATTAAGAATCACTGCTGTAAGTAGCAGTTTCCTGAATACCAAGTTTTATCTTAACCATTTTTATTTTTAGCTCAAATATTCACTTTTCCCATATGTTATATACAAACTCAAGTCATAATAACACTGGAGAATCATAAGTTAATATCAATATTGTTCTACCTCATTTAAGTATGTCTTGTAATTCTAAGAAATACATAAGTAACACTGACTTATTTCACTTAGCATAAAACTCTCAAGATCCAACCATGGTATTACAAACGGGAATGATTCATATTTTTTATGGCTGAGTAGTATTTCATTATATATATACATATATATAATATCTATATATACATATATATGTGTATGTATAGTGAAGATATATAGTGAAGATTATATAGTATATATGTGTATATATACGTATATATACATATATATACGTATATACACACACACACACGCACACAATGACATTATGTCATTAATCTTCACTACATACAGGAGTGTCAAAAAAAATGTATACACATTTTAAGAGATGTTAACGCTTTGGTCAAAGTTGCTTAAGCAGTAGTTCACCATAATCAGAAATGTCTGGACGCTGATGGTAACCACTCTGAGCACCTCTTGTAATTGCAGAATTAAAACCTCTTGTAATTACATACATGTACATATATATATGCACATATATATGTACATATATTGAGGGTGCCAAAAAAATGTATACACATTTTAAGAAAGGAAAAAAACTGAACTAAAATTGTAATACTCAATATACACTGATAACAAGAGATGAATGCAAGTCATGTGTATACAGTTTTGACATCTCTGGTACACACACACACACACACACACACACACACACACACACACGAGGTCAGGCAATTAGGTTCGCAAACTTATCCTAGAAAAAGTGCTACATACACCTCATTGCTGAATATCACTATTGTCATCTTCGAAGTACTCCTCATGGGAAGCTATGCACCAACACCAGTGCCTAGTTCACCCTTCAAAGCAATTTTGGAACTCTTTTTCTGGAATGGCCATCAGAGCTCTCATTGTATTATCCTTGATGTCCTGAATGTCATCAAAATGTCTTCTTTTCAATATTTCCTTTATCTTTGGGTAAAGAAAGAAGTCCTTGGGGGCCAGATCAGGTGAGTAGGGAAGGTTTTCCGATACAGTTATTTGTTTACTGGCTAAAATCTCCCTCACAGACTACCAGGAAAAGCTACTAGCTTACAAAACAAATGAAATATAATCAAATAACATTTTCATGAGTAATATTCAAAATATTAGTGTTGACCTCACAATAAGGCAAACTTACCAGGTTGAAATATAATTACAAGCACTAAGTAGTTAACACTGACCTCTCAAATCCTTTTTTAGAAAATCAAAGACTAGAGATTCAAGTAAAAAAGATTCCACAGCAAAATTAGGTTTAATAAATTTTAAATTATTTTGGAAAGCCACATATATCTATAATGTCTTAATATGTTCCATCATAAAGTTATATTCTAAATGCTTTTCATTTATGTTTTCAAAAATATGTCATTAGCTTCATCTAACAAAGTTAAATGTATATAGATTTTTTTAAGTAACGTTTTGAGCAATCACAATATCAATCAGGGTTGAATGTAACATTTAAATCTTTCCAAGTGTCCTATATTTCCAGAATTATGAGTGTCTTGATAGAATAGAAGCTCTTTCAACTTCTTGGCCTTCTATTTCCTCTAGGCAGCCCTCGTCCTGTATCTCCCTAAACAGACGTTACTTATAGTAACTACAAATTGTGTAAAAACAGTGACTTAGTAGCATTTACCAAAATATTTCCGTATGCAACTTTTGTTTAAAACCACCCAGTGTTCAGAAATATATATAAATTATTTGTTTACAATCTTTGTTTTTAGATTATATTTAAAAATTTTTTCTACCTAATTGAAAACATTTACGTAGTCGAACAGCTGGAATTACATGTTTTCTGTGTTTCTTTCACCCTATTATTGTGAATAGATTAAAACTGCCTTAATTGGTGTGACTAACTTCTTTATATATCTATATCTAAACATTAATAGACTTCTCTAGTTTACCTATCAAATTGACTCTCAAAATAAAATTGCTTCTATGATATAATTTTCATTAAAAAAAAAACTTAGCAAAATGTAAAACAAATGTATTTATTTAAAATTCCTTTAAAATTAAATATATCTTTCTGTTTTTCAGTTAATAATAAAATTATCAACACTTCTAATTTTTTCTTTCTCACGATAAATGTTTTATGCTCATTCATGGATAAATTATAGAGAAAGAAAGGTCACCATCATTCTCCATCAAGGACTGAAATCTTAATTTTGGAGGTAATAGAATGGTAGCACTAGTAATGTTGAAGACATAACATCAATAAATTCCAGTTCCTATATTTTGATAATAATAAAGCACAAATTACTTTAAAAGAACTGAAAGTATGGATACTTCACAAATTATTCAAATGCCATAGTCAGACCTGATAGTATATGTCATAAACGTGTAAGTTCAAAAGTGTATGGACCAGTGAATTACTATAACTTATTTTGTAGGCTACAGAGTACTAAATGAGTAAACAAGAGAAGATTTCCACAACTGGCCACTCTCTCATATCACAATATGAAAGAGTCCAAAGGAATTCCTTGGAGGTTCCTAATAACTAAGGGAAGAAATGAATTTCTCATTAATGACTAAATTGTTACAAATATCCATAATAAATCTGAGAATCTGAAAAATATGCATGGCTGTTTTAGAGATAATTTTTTTTCTAAAATGTTTGACTATGAATTGGCACACACAAGAATGCTATGGCTTTTGTTTCTTTTTATTTTTTAGGTAGAATCCAAAAATAGTCTGAGAACCATCAAAAGTTGTGGTGAGGAACGTCAATGTTGAAATGGAGAAAACATGGGTTGCCTGTCAATTATGCCCCCACTAGGCCTGCAATTTGGGGTACGTTAATCAATCTTACTAGATTTGGTTCAGTGGAAGTACATAAACTCCTTTGATAATTATTGAACATCCATCTGTACTAGGCACCATTGTAGGTGCCAGAAATTCAGCAATGAAAAAGACAGACAAGATCCATGATATCATGGGGCTTAGAGTTATTGGGGAAGGGAAAACAATAACAAGTAGGCAAATAAGAAAAATAATTTTATACATTGATATGATACATAGTAAGAAATAAAAGTGAATATAAAGAGTCTGGGGCCTTCTTTAGATGAGATATTATGGAAAGCCTCTCCAAAGAGGAAGATACTTGAGGTGAAAAAGAAGGAGAAGCTTCCTGTGTGAAGATCAGGAGGCAAAATGTTCCAAGTAGAGGGATTATGCGTTTCATTATATATCTATGGTGATTTAAGGAAATGATGGTACAAAGGGCTTAACAAAGTCCCTGACACACAGAAAAAAGTCTACAATCAGTAACTAACCAAAAGGAAAGTATCTGCTTATCAGAGATCTCTATAACATACATAATTCCTATACAGAACATCTTTGAATGTAAAAAATCACATAGCACATAATTTGCATCCATTGTACTCTCTCTTTCTGATGGTTTATTAAGGAATGTGGATATAATATTAATGGCATTCTTGAAATTCTGGCTTTTAATCCCAGAAAGCAAATATAGGTGAAAAATCCATATAACTGGAAAGCAAATATTGAACAGGCCAAGAGAAAAAGAAATATCAGGGAAAGAGAAGAGGGAAAAGAAGGAAATGGTTCTAGATTAAAGGAGAGATAGGGAAGAGGATTTTAGGAGTTGTAGTTAAAAGAGGATCCAATTCATGTTTATCCATTAACTCATTCTGTGTGAAAACAAGAAAGAAAAGTAAGAGATGTGTGCATGTGTATAGCCTAATATGGCCATGCATTTTTAGTATATCTGATTTATCCCCTATTGTATATAGTTCTGTTGTAACTAGTACTTCTATCTCCACTTAACAACTGAGTTTATATACGTATATGAGCTTAGAGAACTCATTTTCCTAATATGTATAATTAGGATTGACTAGATGATCTCATGGCTTTCCATATATAGTTTGAAAGGCCCATGGTTCTGACAATAGGAAAAGAAAATTATCTGTATAAGTAAAGATGATGTATTGAAAGATCCTAAAAAATAATTGGTCATATGACTGATGATCTTTAAAAAGACAGGCTTTAAGAATACTCGGGTAGGAACTGTAGTCCTAAAAACATGAAACTTGTTTCCTTGGGTGATGGATGAATAATGAAATATGCAGACGGGGAAGACCTGGATAGAGGCTCTAAGAGATTTGAGGGGGAAATCTAAATAGCCATTCAAGCTAATCAAGTTTCATCCAAACCAAATATTCAGGCCTTTTCAAGTTTGTCAGTTACTAATCAAAACCCCACTAAGCACTTAGTATCTCAGGTAGTTTTAAACAATATCAAAAAAACTATTGTGTAATATAATGAGTAAAGCCAAACCTGGATTTTGTCTCAGAGCCACACACACACACACACACACACATATTAGTCTGAAATAACTCTAGTAAGTAATAATTTTAAGTGCTCTTATGTTATTTCACTCTTTAAAGCCATTCCAGTGATTTTTTTAAAAGGGGTTAAGAAAAACCAACATTCCATAAAAACTAAACTATTGATGATAACTATCTGGAAAATTAGTTTATTAAAGACTCCACAATTATTGTTTAGCAATCTATTGCAAACACTGTAAAAAATTAAGATTTACTAATGATAAAATGAAAGACTTAATTGTCTAGGTTTAATTGTCTTATATTTTGTAGTGCTAGATAGACAAATTTTGAACCTAAAATAAATTAATACTACTTTGATCTTAATGTATTTCATTCTCTCTAAAATTATAACTATTTTTGTCATAATACTCGTAATATCAATCAGCTTTCTGCAACTAAGGTATAAATCAGTTTTTTGGCCAACTTTCTTTAAAAAGATCTTCAAAAATCTCAACAAAATGATGAAAGTATTACACTACAGTAACATATTTTACTGATTTCATTTGACATGAAATATAGTATTACCACAAAATTCTACTACAGTCATTTTTTCCCACTTTTAATCAATTTATTTATTTTCCTTGAAACAAAATTAATGAAATGTCAGAATGGAAAAATATTTTGATTTTCTGAAAAAAAATATTAGTCTTACTGAAACACACATTTTCTTTTTCCCCAATGCAAGTTCCATACACACATTATGTTAAAATGAGAACATAAAGAGAATCTGTGTGTGTGTGTGTGTGTGTTGGTGTGCGTGTGTGTGTGTGTGTGTGTGTGTGTGTGTGTGTGTGTGTGTAAACATATCTAGAAAAGCAAAGGAAAAAGCATTTGGAATTTTGAGAATATGGTGATCATGTCACTGCCTTCTTCTTCCTCAAGGGGCACCTGCCAGAGCATGGAAGATGAGAAAATCCAGATGATACTCTAAGTAGCCTCCCAGTCAGTAGCTACTATTAGTCATTAGTAATTGAGGTTTTTTCAATGATTTTTTTAACCTGTTAAACCTCAATTAGTTTTGCACCGACCTAATATTATACTTTTCTACTTGAAATCTCTGCACAGCACATATCCAATATCCGCTTGTTTACTTGTTACTTATTTGTTAATTGGTTGAATTCTATCTGCATCCATTAGAATATAAGAATCACCATGTATCCTCAATGGTTGGAAAATAATTGGCTTTCAATTTGGCAATGAGTGAATGCATTATTAACCACCAACAAAACTGAGACCATGAAACTTATAAATATGTACAAAGGAAAAAAAAAAAAAAACAATGAAACCAGAACATTTTTAAATAGATAAACAAAAAATAATGGCAAAAATAAAATTTCATAGAAGAAATGTAAGCCAGTATTTCAGTTATTTCAGTAACTATAAAAGTTTGCTTCCTCCAACCAAAAGACAGATGATCAAACTGTGTTTTTTTAAGCAACTTTTTGTTGTTTTCATAAACTACATCCAAGATAGTGACAATGAAATTTGAAAATAAAATAATGGGTAAATGCAAACAAAATGAAAGTAAGATTAGGTATTTAATATTATATATTAATAATTATATAATAAATATTAGCTAAAGTGAAATTTAAAGCTATGGTCATGGAAATAGAAAAAGGAAGACAATATAACATATTGGCAAATGATCATAATCCATGAAGAAGATATAACAGTAATAAACCTTTAAGCAACAAGAAACATGAATATTTTTTTTAATTAAGAACTCAAGATAAAGAGATTAACTTGATTAAAATATAGTTATAGGAAAATGTTATTACATATTTTTCAGGATTTTACACAGTAGTCAAAACGTTAAGAATGTAGATTATTTAACTAATCAAGTTAACTAATTGAATATATGGATATATAAAACTATGCACTAAAAATAGAAAATGTGCATTCTTATGTTCATAGGACTTAAAAATATACGTAAATTATATAACATATTACATTTGAAAAATTCTAAAGTTCATAGGTCTCATTCTTTAAACATAATCCAATAAAAATTTATATTAAAGGATAAAAAATTTATAAATTTCCCATGGCACAAAGAGAATAACAGAAATTACAAAGTGTTCAAAAAGTAGTTAAGAACATCATAGTAAATCATATGGTACATAGATAAAATAGGACCGAGGTGACAATTTCTAGCTAAAATGCATTTACTATCAAGTAAAAATAATATTTACTTTGAGGAAAAAGTAAATATAACACGACAAATCAAAACAAGAAAGATAATGGCATTAATACAAGGAAAGTTGAAATTATTGAAAGATAAAAAGAAGAAGCAAAAACCAAACAAAGCTAATAGACCTAAGAAAAAGTAGAAAATCTGGCCAAAACAACAATCATAGAAGATATTAGAAATATAAAGGCCTACTATAAAAGCTTTTACCAGTTCAGATCATTTTTATGGCTGCATTTTATACCATCTCTAAAAAACAGATACTTCATATTTATTAAACTACTCTGAACTATAGAAAAAGAAAATTTCTCTAGTCTATTTTACTAAGCTAGCAAACATCAATTTTAAAATTTAATTAAACATAATCCAAAAGGAAAGAAGTGAGAAAAGAAAGGAAAAAGGGAGATAGGGAGAGAGGAGGAGTCAAGGAATGTAGGAAGAAAGGGAGGGGGGTGCTTGCATAAAAATAGATAAACTAGTTTTTGAGTAACTGCTAAACTGTTACTAAATGTGCTTTACTGTTTTACATTTTCACCAACAATGCATGTGGATTCCAGTTTCTCCACATCCCCATCAACACCTGTCATTCTCCACATTTTTTAAATTATAGCCATCTGAATGAATGTGCAGTGGTATCTTATTGTGGTTCAGATTGCATTTAACTAATAACTAATGATTTTGAGCAACTTTTTATGAAGGTACTTTTTGTACCTTCTTTCTATAAAAACACTTTTCCCATGTTTTAATTGAATTGTATTTGTTTGTATTGGTGAGTTTTAAAATTTCTTTATAAATTCTGGATACTAGTCTTAAAACGATGAAACTTATCTATTTTGTGGTTGTTGCTGTGCTTTTAGTGTCATATCTAAAAAAAAAAAACAAAAAAAAAAACTGATGCCTAATCCAAAGTCATAAATATTTATGCCTCTGTTTTCTTCTAAGAGTTTTATCATTTAACTCTTACATTTAGGTCTATGAAGCATATTGAGTGAGTTTTTACATGTGGTCTAACACAGAAGTCAAAATTCATTATTTTGCAAGTGGATATCCAGTTGTCCCTGCACACTTTTTGAAGAAAACTATTATTTTCCTACTGAGTTGTCTCATTACCTTTGTCAAAAACAATTGGCTATAAATGTGTTTATTTCTGGACTCTTCATTCTATTTCATTAGTCTATACTTATACCAGTACCACACTGTTCTAATTACTGTACACTTTATAGTAGATATTGAAATTGGAAGTGTGAGTCCACCACTTCTTTTTTTTTCAAGACTGTTTTGGCTATTCTGGATCCCTTGAATTTCCATATGAGTTTTAGGATCAGCTTGTCAATTTTTGCAATAAAGGAAGCTGGGATTTTGATAGGGAGTATATTGAATCTTTAGATTAATTTGGACATATTGTCATTTTAACAATATGAAGTCTTCTGATTCATGAACATGGGTTTGTTTTTCTGTTTTTGTTTTCATTTATTTAAGTCTTCTTTAATTTCTTTCAGTGATATTTTGTAATTTTCAGTTTACATAGAAGTCTTCACCTTCTTTTATAAAATTTATTCCTAAACCTTTTATTCTTTTTTGATGCTATTGTAAATTAAATGTTTTAAATTTTAATTTTGGATTCTTCCATGATAGTATATAGAAATACAATTGTTTTTTGTATATTGATCTTGTATCCTGAAACCTCTCTGTACTAATTTATTATCACTAAAAATTGTGTGTGTGTGTGTGTGTGTGTGTATTCCTTAGCATTTTCTAGACACAAGATCATGTCATTTTCAAATAAAATTTTATTTCTATCTTTCCATTTCAGATGCCTTTGACTCATTTTCTTGCCGAATTACTCTGTCTAGAACCTCCAGTACAATGTTTAATATAAGTGGTGGGAGTGGAAGTCCTTGTCTCATTCTTGAACTTATGGGAAAGCTTTCAATCTTTTATAGTTAAGTGTGATGTTAACTTTGAGTTTTTCATAGATAGCCTTTATCAGAATAAGAAACTTCTAATTTGTTAAGTGTTTTATATCATAAAACATTGTTAGATTTTGTTAAATTCTTCCTCTGCATATATTCCTCATGCAGTATGTGTCCTGTATTTTATGAACACAATGTACTACATTAATTAATCTTTGTAAATTAAACCAACCTCGCATTCTCGGGCTTAGTCCCACTTAGTCATTATGTATAATCATTTTCTCATGTTAGTGGATTCAGTTTGTTAGTATTTTCTTGAGGGTTTTTGCATATATATATTCATAATGGACATTTGTCTGTACTTTTTCTTTCATGTGATCTCACTGTCTGGTTTTGGTATGTGGGTAACACTCATCGCATAGAATGAGTTGCTCAGACTTACCTCCTCTTCGATTTTTTTAGAAATCTTTGTGAAGTTTGTTGTTAATTTCTTTTACAGTATTTGATGGAATTCACCAATGAAATTATTTAGGCCTGTGCTTTTCTTGTGATAATTTTTTTTTCACTAATTCAAACACTTTACTTACTATAGGCCTATTCAGATTTTCTATTTCTTCTTGCATTTGATTTAGTAGTGTATGTCTTTCTTGGAATTTGTTCATTTCATCTAGATTATCTCATTTGTTGGCATTCATTTAGAATCCTTTCTATTTCTTTAACCTCAATTGTAATATTTCTTTTTATTTCTTGGTCAGTCTCACTAAAGGTTTATCAATTTTATTGATCTTTTCGAAGAACAAACTTTTGGTTTTTGTTGATTTTTTCTTGTTTTTCTATTCTCTATTTTATTTATTTATGCTCTAATCTTTATTCTCTCCTTCCTTCTGCTTTATTGGGGTTTAGTTTGCTCTTCTTTTTCTAGTTTATTTTGAAGCTTGGGTTATCGATTTTAGATCATTCTTTCTTGATATAGGCAATTGCAGCTATATATTTCCCTCTAAGCACTGTCTTAGCAGCATCCCATACGTTTTTGGTATGTTGTAGCCATAGATTAATGTCCTTTTAAAGAGGAAGTTATCAAGTAACACGGATTCAAATCTGTCTATGTTTAGGTTGGTACCAATAGTGCCACTCAATAAATCTAGTATCACCACTCAAGGAATGTGCAGATTTAAATGTGATCAATATTCAATTATACAGATTAATATTCATTCATATGAAAATACATAGTGTCTCCTGAATATAGAGAAATAGGGGGGAAAGTCTGACAAATATCTCCACTTTTGTTAACTCGAATTTTTTTATTCTTTATTGCACTTTGAAATTTTAAGATGGATTAGACAGTGTAGATTAAGTATTCTGACAAACAGAATAATGTGATGAAGGTAGAAAGATTTCTCATTTCATGCATGTACTTTTCTCACAAATCTCTCAACTTTACTGCTTTCTGTCCTGGATCATATCACTTGAGGAAGTACATACTAGTATGGTATACAGTGCACAAAACACATAACTTATGTTCCCAGAGGTATTTGTATTAATCTTCTCAGAAAAAGATTACTTTTGAAAAGTGCAGTCATTTTTCAAAATATCAAGAAAAAAAACAACAAGCTATACTAAAAACAAAGCCATCAATATTGGAGGTGTCAAGACTGCTTTATTTCAAAGTATTTGCTAATTCTTACTATTAAGAATTGGGCCTTTCTCTAAATCACAATTTTATTAGCTGCAAGTAAAAGTGGCAGTTTTAGAACACTGGAAAATGTGCTTATAAGAATATTCTAGCAGCCACATGGGTCATTGTCTTTACACTTAACTGAAAAAATAAAACTGCAGAAAAATCTACCAGTCATTTTTTGATTCATCACTTCTGAAACTTTCCTCTCGAATATCCTATTATGGCTTGGAAAAATTTTTTCTTTCTAATGTGGCTTGACTTCTTTTGAGGTTTCACATTCTAATGTGCTTTTGTCTTTTTCTTTAGTCTCAATCGCACTCACATTTTTAGACATGCTTTACCTATTATTTTGTAAGAATTCACTCAGTTTTCATTCTAAATAGCCTCACTTATATATTGAAAAATTTGATCAATTGGAATATCAGTTTCAAACTTTATGAAACTTGAAATCTTTTCTTGCTTAGTGCTTTATTTCTAGCAACTGGCTTAGTACTTTTACGTTTTAGTAATCTATAAATCAGGAGGAAAATGTATACTTTAATTTTTCTTGTTGAGTCCAATTTGGCTTTCAGAACCAGGCCTGTTTCCCATAGAAGTCAAACTCAGATTTTCAAGTTTCTTTACCTCATTCCTTGACCCAATTTAAAACAAAATTATAGTCTTTTTAAGTCCTCCAAACTTATTACACCTAATATTTAATGAAGATAAAGAAGCCTTTTTTCCACCCAAGCAAAAGGGAACACATGGGCCCATATTTTGCACTGGAATTTAAGTTTCTGATCCATCAGAACTTAACACTTTCTTCAATTTTCATGTCTAACTCTAAATTCTTTTGACACTGTTTATCTAGAATTCCTTATGATATATGAGATCTGACAATTAAGTTTGCAAACTGATCCTCGAGTTACGTACCTCATTGCTGAATATCACTATGGTCACCTTCGAAGTACTGCCCTTGGGAAGCTATGCACTGATGCCAGTGCGTAGTTCACCCTTTAAAGCAATTTTGGAACTCTTTCTCTGGAATGGCCATCAGAGCTGTCATTGTGTTACCCTTGATGTACTGAATGTCATCAAAATGTCTTCCTCTCAATATTTCCTTTATCTTCGGGTATAGAAAGAAGCCACTGGTGGCCAGATCAGGTGAGTAGAGAGTGTGTTCCAATACAGTTATTTGTTTACTGGCTAAAAACTCCCTCACAGACAGTGCTGTGTGAGCTGGTGCATTGTCGCCATGATGCAGGAGCCAAGAATTGTTGGCAAAAAGTTCAGGTCATCTAACTTTTCACTCTGCCTTTTCAGCACTTCCAAGTAGTAAACCTGGTTAACTATTTGTCCAATTGGTACAAATTCATAAGGAATAATCCATCTGATATCAAAAAAGGTTAGCAACATCATTTCAACAAGTTCACGAACTTAATTGTCCAACCTCATATGTCTGGAGATTACAAATGATAGAAAGTTAAATAATCCTGATCTTTTTGAGAGAGACACCTGTTTTGTTTTTGTTTTTGTTTTTTAACTCATAAGTCATGCATTGTTTAATGTTCTTATTATCTTTCTTAAAGAAAAAAATGAAGATGGACCAATTTATAAATAATTCTTTTCTTCTGTTAAACTCAATTAGGAGCATAGAGCTAAAAGCAGGCAAAGTAATGAAGCATTATTGAAAACTATCTCTCTAATTTGCAAGACAACCCAAACAAATATTCAGAATTTCTCTTACTACCTTCTAAATAATTAAAAATATTTTTCTTATGCAATACTCAGACTTTTATATTTATACTGAACTGTTAGCAATTCCAAATAATGAGAAATTTAAATAGAAATTTCAAACAAAAAGAGACCTTAGACATCCAACAAAACACTTTTAAATGAACAAATGGAGGTGTAGAAGGCCAAAGACTTCTCAAGATTGCACAGTTAGTGACAGATATCTGATTGGAACCCGAGTTACTAAAATCCTAGCAGAGTTCATTCTCACGAAGCTTTCTATTGTACAATAAATTGTCTTTTAACTTTAGAATATGTTTCATACATACGAAAGCATGAAGATATAATGAGGGAAATAACTCCAAATGAAACTCTTAGCTATTAGGTCACAGGTTTTATGAATCCTGTTAGAATAAAAATACACAATAAAAATCAGAAATATAATACTCTTGAAATCACAGCTATTTCTATGTATAAGTAAAATATGTTTTAAGGAATCATAAACCTAGTTTCTTAATATTTAACAGACTCTTTTCAAACTTAACTAAATTTAAAATTAGGTGAGTCAGTCTTCTACTTCTTTGCCTACCTCTGTACCATTGAAATACCAATTATAAAAATATTTCCCATTACCTGAAAAAACAAATGTTTTTCTAGTGTTAATTATAAAAGTCCATAATTATGCACTCGATAGTATTCATATGCTATACAGTATGTATCTTTGTAAGTCAACAATTCTCCATTGGTAGGCCTGTTTCCATGAAAAGGAAAATATCTATTATTCTGGGACTTGTACTAAGAAAAACACATTTTAGAAAAATTATTTTTCCCCATAATAGTCCCACAATTTTGCCTGACTACTATTTTGGCTTATACTTGGAACCACATCATTAAAGTCTAATGTTTATAGTCCTTTCATTTTAATTTTATTTCTCTGGACTGCCCATAATCCCTTCTAATCATTTTAGCTATGGCATTTTTACCGACTGATAATGCCTGTTTCAACATTCAGGCTTTATGTGGATAGCTATGTTATTTTACTGGCTTGGCACATTTGTGTCATACCATCAAGCCTGAGTTTTCTCAGTGGGACTTCTTTTAGCCTTGTATTCATTAACTTGAAGTACTACTTCTTGCAGAAATGTTGGTTCTGGCCAAACAGTCCACTATAATTCTCATCCATGCATTATCAATCTTTTTTGTCAGAGAGAAAATTTTAAATATGAACAAAATGAACCTCCATTTGCCTTTGCCTTTTAACCTTACATCTAAGAGAAACCATAACATGGTTTCATAATATTAAGTAGTATATATTATAAAAATATACTTTTTAAATATCCTAAACCAAGACCTATCAAATAAAGTAAAAGCATGTTGGATATGTCTAAGTAAAAAACAAGATAAAATCTGTTCTAGAAGAATATTTGTCAAACCAAAAGACTCAACAAAATATCTGAAATTCAACTTAGGAAATAAAGATCAAAATAAAATTATCAGCAGAAAATCTATATAAGCATTTAAGTTTTATGTTTTGAAAAAGACCTTGAGACATTCAAAATACTAATAGCAGCCGCTGTTCAAGATTGGATTTTAAGTTAAAAAAAAAAAAATATGTTTCACAAACTATCAGAACCTAGTATTTCATTTTGCAGAATGCAAAATTAACTATCACTGCAGAGGAATTGTAGAATGATTCTGAGGACAGAGGCAAAATGGTCTGAAAATGGAGGACTGGGGATTTTCCAGGTTGCTACTCTCTCATTCTTCTCGTGGGGTTCAAAGCAGCAGCAGCTGCCCTGACTGATATCCATGTATTGTTTTTATTTTTATTTTTTTATTAGTTTCAGGTGCACAAAACAAAGTAATACTTAGACGTTTATCATTTATATCCCTCACACTGTGTCAACCCCCCTCCCCTATCCACTATCCTTCTGACATTGCACACAGCCATTACATTTCCACTGTCTCTATTCCTAATGCTGTACTCCGCTTCATGTAAATTATATATATAAATACATATATATATATATATATATATATATATATATATATATATATATATATATACTTGTATTTGACATCCATTATTGTTCAGCTTAAGCTTCAGGTGTACAGTGCAGTGATCAGGCATCTACATCATCCCTGAGGTGGTCTCCCTAATGAGACAAGTGTCCATCGGACACCCTACAAAATCTTTACAACATTATTGATTGCATTCCCCAAATTAACTTTCGTAACTCCGTGGCCATCTTGTGGTTACTGACTGCTTTCTAATCCCCTCACCTTCTCCCTTATCCCCACCCCCCCTCCCATCTAGCAACCCTCAGTTTTTCCTCTGTGTCTGTGAAACTGTTTCTGATTAGTTCATTCATTTATTCTCTTCTTTAGATTCCACATATAAGTGAGATCATATGGTATTTGTCTTTCTCTGTCTGACTTATTTCACTTAACATAATATTCTCTAGGTCCATCCATGTTGTTGCAAATAGTAAGATTTCTTTCTTCTTTATGGCTGTGTAATACTCCATTGTATAAATGTACCACAGTTTCTTAATCTAGTCATCTACCGATGGGCATTTTGGTTGTTTCCATGTCTTGGCTATTGTCCATGTATTGTTTTTAAATACGAGTGACCCATTGCATCTGATATCTTTCTGGTAATAGAATTCGGGGGACTTGGCCCAGTGAGCACTAGGAAGACATGAAATTAGATTACAATGTTGAGTGTCTCAAAGGACACACTTTGTCAGGAAGCTCAAAATCCAGGAACTTTAAAGAGAGGCCATTTTGGGATATTATACAGATTCAAAATGTTTCTGAGAAGCTCCTGGTCAAATTATGGAAAGTTAAACATTGTCAAAATGATAATCACAGTAATTCAAACATGTAAAACATGCTCAAACATTATCATTAGTACTTTTGAAAATTCAGCTGTCTTCAATTGAAGAAATGCATTCATATAATACTAAATGATCAATAAATATGCAGTAGTTTCTCTTACTCTGCCTCAACGCTTCTGAATTTGTACAGAAGAACATTTCAGAATCAAAATGATTTTTTATGATGGAGCAGCTAATCAAGATTTAACAAAGGCCATTGACAATTAGATGACAAAATCCAGAAGCCCTTCAGGACTAATTAGGTGATATTAACCCTCAGTTCTCTCTAATGAGGCATTTGAAAGTCTTGGACCTATTTAATTTCCTAAACCTGAAAGCTACATCCATCTGTCAGTATTTGTCCTTTTCATTGAAATACTATTTTATATTTTGCCTTTAAAAGTATTAAGGAAAGAGTATTAAAAATTTAGTGTCAATGTAAGTTAACAGGTAACTCCATAAAAGAACTAAAACAGTCTGTAACTCAGAGAAGACAATAATAGCCTACGAAGATTCAAGGGAATGTTTTAATAATCTATCCATCTATTGTGTACCTTTTTAATTATGTAACTTCAGAAATCCAAGTCCATTTCTACACATTTACTCTACATGCTCTTCATTCTGCTTTTACAAAGTGATTCAAAGTCCATATAATTTTTTAAATGATTATAACATATGTGGGAAGATGTGGTCATTTGTAATACATCCTATTCCTGAATAACACTGACTACCTGGAAGTGAATCAAAGGTTAAGCTACAGCTGCTCAGTTGTCATCATGACTGATTGGCTTGGTAGAACTCTCATTTTCACCCTCAACAAGCAATATGAAATCAGAGAACTATGTTAAGGAATAAACATGTGCTTTGAATTCCTTAATCATGAAACACTAAGACTGTATTATAACAAATAAGAATGTTTCATTTTAAGAGCTAAAGTAATTATCTACATGTGGGATTTGCTATGAAAGATTTTTCATTTTCTCTCTCTATAATTTGTGTGAACAAAACAAAACATTAGTCCATCTTTGAAGAAAAGTAATTGAAAATGTTCTGTGCTCAGGCCTATGCCATGAAAGCCTAGATAAATCTGGAAATTTTTTTAAGATCATGTCATAATGCTATATATTGACTTGGCATAATTTAAATTTAAAAATTTGAGGCATTAACCCTCAATACACATTTTCTTTTCTTTTTCCCCCATGAAAATCATTGTTATCATTAAGAACCAAGGCTGGACTTTAAAAAAATTTAAAAGTACTTATAGATAATGTCCTCAGATAAACACTTTTGACAGGAAAAGCACTTCTTTAAACCAAGATTTTAAATCTTAAAAGTCACAAAATTTTACCATGTGCCTTATTTTTACAATATTTCAAATCTGAAAAGTGAAGATATATATACCCATTGTGCCAAAATGAATTAAAACTAGTTTTGTTTTCTAAATTTAATTACTTAGCATTTGATGTTTTTAAAGATTATGTGCAAGGGATAGTTTTGTTTTGTATAATTTGTGATTGTTAGTCTTGTGTGTTAATATTAATAGTTCATTTGTTAGCAGTTGCATTTTGCATACTAGGATTGCATAAAATGTTTCATGGGATTTAAATTACAGAAAATATTTTCAAAGTTTATGTTATCTATGCCTCTTTTTTAGACTACATATTCAGAATACTAACTTAAATAAATACTACATCTTCTCCTTAGAGAAGAATATTATTTGGTATGTTAAAGAAAGTTTGGCATAGGCAAACACACAATTAAGTTTTATCTCCTTAGTAAAAATTTAGAAACCAATATTAAAGGCTTTTATTTTTAGAACCTTAAAAACAATAATGGCAGCAATACAGGTATAGGATGGTGCTTATTTATTTTCATATTTAGGTGCTAAACAGTACAATTTGGAGGTGAAACAGCAGGGAGTAGCAACTAGCAATGGTACTGCATTGTATTTTACCTTGTATAGTGCAAGACACCATAAGCATGGAAAGACTATCTATTAGGTTGGTGCAAAAATAATTGCAGTTTAAAAGGTTAAAAATAATTGCAAAAATCGCAATTACTTTTGCACCAACCTAATAGATAGTATCATAAAATAGAAGAATTTAAACGCTGGGCAGTAATTGACAAATCCAGTAAATAATAACATCAATGTGTACTTTACATAGTAGCACTTGTTACTCCTAATCCATACTCCTTTCTGCCCTATTTTCCCACATTTCCAGATCAGGAGAGTACATGGAATCTGCCTGTGTCTTCAGGATGAAGAGGGAGCTACTATTGTTCTAGCAAATTTGAAGCTTAAATTGCCACGTCCCAAAAAAAGGCTCAGGGACTAAGAACTGGGTTTTTGTTTTTAAAAAGTAAACATGTGAAATAAAGGACAGGCAAGACTCAGTGATCAGTTCAGTTGCAGAATTTTCTGAGATCTCCTACAACAATGGGGTATAGTAAGAGTGACCTTTCACAGTGTGGCCATGGCTGAGGGCCTGGAAGAGAGGACATATTAGCATGTTGACTCTGAAAAAATTTCTCACTAACATTTTTGTATTGACATGTATCTGCACAAGTTTTGTATAAATTTCCTCTTTAAAGAATAATGAGATGGAAGTAGCCCTACTTTCTGTTAAAACATACTATAAAGCTACTGTAATTAAAAGAGTTTCGTGTTGATTTAAGAACAGACAGAATCAATAAAACAGAACAGATACTGCAAATACTTAATATTAATTTTAATAATAAGTACATAATATAAAGATATCAAATCAACAAGGAAAAAGAATGTCTCTGAGACAATTAGCTATTTTGGGGAAAAATCATTTCAGATCATGTACTCATATAATATAACAAAATAGATTTCCAGTAATAAAAATTATATAAAAGTAAAATAATAGAAGAAAATAATGACTTTTTTCAAACCTCTGAACAGGAAGGACACTCTATGTTTAAATCAGTGGGAGAAATCATAAAGAAGCAATAAATTTAACTCTATGGAAATGTCAAATTTCCATGCATAAGAAAAAGCAAAAACAAAAGTAAGGTGAATAAATTATTTGAAAGGATTGAAATGTCTTAAAAAACAGAGCAGATTAAACATTCTTCTAAAAACTGACAGGTTTATATTTTTCATGTCACCAAATTTGATCTCTGGTTCCTGGGAGATGAGTTCTATTTCCCTATTCATGACTGCCAACCTCCTGCTGATAGAGAATATACAAATCAAAATAGTAATTAGAGCTATGACTCAATTAGGTACTAGTATTATAAAGTCTCTTTTGAGAAAAATATTTATAAATCACTCTTTTAATCATTCAATACTGACCACTGAATAGAAATTGTGTAAATAGCTCTAACTATTGTAATAGTTCATCCTCCCAAGTCAACAGCCTTGGAATTCCCAGTAGGAACCATTTTAGTTGTCATTTCTAGGGATGCATACTTTTTGTATTCTGGTGTGTGTGTGTGTGTGTGTGTGTGTGTGTGTGTGTGTGTGTGTGTGTGTAAAGTTTTGAAAAGGTATTTAGAGAAAAAGATCTTTTTTAACTAAAAAAGCGATGTTATCCATTACGAAAAATGCTTGTTTTTGCCTAGATATTTGCCACTTGAAGATCAAATTAAGGGTACGCACCTGGTATTGTTTTATAAAAATATACTAATTTAATACACACGATAGCTAGCCAAAGCAATCTGCATAATAAATGATGCTTTTACTTTTACCTGGATTTCAAGTATAGAGTATGGGTTACACATCAGATGTATGAGACAGATTGATTAGCAGCAGTCCTAGGAATTCATGAATCTATGATAACAATCACTAATCAAGAACACAACTATGCAGCAGGAGCTGTGCTTAAGAGTTTGCATTTTAATTTTAATTTTACCATAACCTTATAAGCTACTTACCATCATTGTCTGCAGGGCAGAGATGAGGAAACTGAAGCTTAGTATAAGGTTAAATAATTTGCCCAAAGTCACACAGGTAGCAAATGGTGATGCTAAATCTAACTCCAAAAGCTAAGTACTTAATTATTATTTTATTCTAGACAATCTCAGCCATCATATATTGACCTAAAGTAATGGATGCCTAATTTTTTTACAAAACTTAAATGTAAAATAATTCCCATGATGCCAAACAGTAAAACAGGATAAATTTAGTCAGGTTTCAGTATGCTTTCTAAATCACTTTCCATTGGTTGCTATATGAAAGAATATCTAAATAAGGACATAAATTTGTAGATTCAGCCTATACATTGGGATCAAATTTCAGAGAATATTTTGAAAACCATTCGATTGCAGGAAAAGTACTGTTAATTTGGGTTTTTGTGGTTATATTTTTATTCAATTACTTGAAATATTTCTATGAATATATGATGTTTAGGTATTAATAATTAGTCTTTCTAACTTTCATTTACAGATCTTGGATCTTAAGCTAAGAAATTCCATATGCAATTTCCAGTATAACATAACACAGCATCTCAAATGATAATTTCATATAGGTAATAAACACTTATCCATAAAGATATATTTGCTCCTATGTTCATTATAGCTTTATTTACGGAACACATATGTCTTTATGGATAAGTGTTTTCAGATTTTTTGGGTAGATACCCAGGAGAGGGATTGCTGGGTCATACGGCAATTCTATTTGTAATTTTTTGAGGAACCTCCACACCGCCTTCCATAACGGCTGCACCAGTCTGCATTCCCACCAACAGTGTATGAGGGTTCCTTTTTCTCCACAGCCTCTCCAACACTTGTTACTTGTTTTGTGGATGATAGTCATTCTAATGGGTGTGAAGTGATATCTCATTGTGGTTTTTATTTGCATTTTTCTGATGATTAGTGACGTTGAGCATCTTTTCATATGTCTATTGGCCATCCAATTGTCCTCTTTGGAGAAATGTCTATTTAGGTCCTCTGCCCATTTTTCATTCTGATTGTTTGTCTTTTAGTTGTTGAGTTGTGAGTTCCTTATATATTTTGGATATTGGCCCATTATCGGAGGTATTGTTTGCAAATATCTTCTCCCATTCAGTTGGTTGCCTCTTTGTTTTGTCGATGGTTTCTTTTGCTGTGCAGAAGCTTTTTAGTTTGATATAATCCCAATTCATTTATTTTAGCTTTCACTTCTCTTCCCCTTGAGGTCAAATTCATAAAATCCTCTTTGAATCCAATGTCCATAGGTTTAGTACCTATGTTTTCTTCTAGGGATAGTATTGTTTCAGGTCTTATGTATAGGTCTTTGATCCATTTTGAGTTAATTTTGGTACATAGTAACAGATATTTTGCATGTGGCTTTCCAATTCTCCCAGCACCATTTATTGAAGGGGATTTCTTTTCTCCATTGTATATTTTTGGTTCCTATGTTGAAAATTATCTGTCCATATTCATGTAAGTTTATTTCCGGGTTTTCAATTATATTCTATCGGTCTGCTTGTCTGTTTTTCTGTTAACACCATGCTGTTTTGATTATTGTTGCCCTGTAGTACAAGCTGATGTCAGGGAATGTGATCCCTCCGGCATTATTGTTTTTTCTTAGGATTGTTTTGGCTATTCGGGGTCTCTTGTGATTCCATACAAATCTGAGGATTTTTTGTTCTATTTCTTTAAAAAATGCCATTGGGATTTTGATGAGGATTGCATTAAATCTGTGTATTGCTTTGGGTAATATGGCCATTTTAACTATGTTGATTTTTCCAATCCTTGAACAAGAGTGTCTTTCCATTTCTTTGTGTCTTCTTCAACTTCTTTTAAAAATGTCTTATAGTTTTCAATCTATAGGTCCTTTACATCTTGGTTAAGTTTATTACTAGGTATTTTATTCTTTTATGTTGCAACTGTGAAAGGAATTTTTTTTTCTGTTTTTTGGTTTTTTTCCTGAGATTTCATTGTTAGTATATAGGAATGTGATGGATTTTTGTACATTGATTTTGTAGCCAGCAACTTTACTGTATTCATTTATTCGTTTATTGTTTCTATTAATAATAGATTTTTGGTGGAGTCTTTAGGGATATATATATATATATAAAATCGTGTCATCTGCAAAAATTTAACTTCTTCATTCCCAGTTCAGATTCCTTTTATTTCTTTCTCTTGCCTGATTGCTCTGGTTAGAACTTCCAATGCTATGTTGAATATCAGTGGTGATAGGCAACCACCCTTTCCTGTGTCTAAATGTAGAGTGAAGGACTTCAGTTTTTAACCGTTAATTATAATATTAGCTGAGGGTCTGTCATATATGGCTTTTATTATGTTAAGTTATTATCCTTCTATGCCCATTTTTATTAAGCGTTCCAATCATAAATGGATGTTGTAGCTTGTCAAATGGTTTTTCTGCATCTATTGATGTAATCATATGATTTTTGTCTTTTATTGTGTTTCTGTGGTGTATCACATCGATTGATTTGCGTATGTTGAACTATGCTTGTGTCCCTGGGATGAACCCCACTTGATCGTGATATATAATCTTTTTAATGCATTGTTGTATTCAACTTGCTAGAATTTTGTTTAGGATTTTTGCATCTGTATTCATCAGACATATTGCTCTATAATTTTCTTTATTTTTGTGTTATCCTTACCAGGTTTTGGTATCAGGGTAATTTTGGCCTCATAAAATGAGTTAGGGTGTATTGCCTCTTCTTCAATTTTTTGGAAAAGTTTGAGGAGAGGAGGTGTTATTAATAGAAGACCTTGTCAAATTCTACAAGGACTGAACTACCAGAAAATTTTAGTTGAAGTGGATCCTGCATCCTGAACATGATTCAAAAGGGCTTTGCACCAACATGATATCAGCATCAGGACTCCAATACTCCCATTTATAACAATATTGCTACAAGAAAAGTAAACAATAATATGTCCTTTTTACAAATGTCTGTTTCATTTTCCCTCAGCCAAAGGCCCCTCATTTATTCCACTGAACTGTCATAAAAGAATATCCTGTGTTGCAAAATGAAACTTCATTACATAAAGGGGTTTACATGCAGTGGCAGACACATTTAAGTATCCCTTTGTTTCCCTTTCTTCCTTTCTTTTAGGAACACTCAACTTCTCAAGATGTGGTCACTCGACTAGAGACACATTCCCCAGCATTTCTCACAGCTATGTGTTCCCATGTGATTGGTTTCCTGCTAATGGTATTTAAGCAGGAGTAATATGTGCAACTTTAGCAATCCCTCTTTAAAAGAAAAAGTCATTTGCCTTCGACTTCTCTTTCCCACATAGCACAGCCCAGAAAGCAAACTTGGTGATGAACCAATGTCCACCAGTCAATCAACAACAACCTTAGGAAAGAGCAGAGCAACAATATAGAAAGAACCAGGAGAATTCTATTTATCTCCAGATTAAACAATATATAACTAATCACTGTATATCTCTGTGCACAATTTATGTATGCATGCATTAGCACATGACTACAAATCAAAGGAATCTTCAAGCTTTACATTTTATGGTTCTACTTTATATCAAAGTCTATATTTATATCAAAGTCTATAATATCAAAGTCTATATTTCCATTTGTTTTTTTTCCCATTTTAAGAATAAACTCTTATTTATATACAATAAATTCACCCTTTTAAGTGTACAGCTCTGTGAGTTTTGACAAACATATGGAGTTACATAATCACCACCAAAATCAAGATGTACAAGTATATCTGCTCCATCATGCAAAAAAAATCCCCCCACATCCCTTTATAGTCAGCCACACACCATCCCTATTCCCTAGCAACTATTGCTCTGTCTTCTGTCATTGTAGTTTCACTTTTGCTTCTTTTGTGTGTGTGTATGTGTGTGTGTGTGTATACAAAATATATGGGTTTTTTTTTAATTTTAAGCCTTCTTCCTTTCTTTTGTCTATAATTCTGAAAGTTATGTACTATATATGGCACCTACACTGATTATTGCCTTATATCCTGTTTAATTTTAACATCTCTATGATGCAGGCACCACTGCACCTACTCATATAAGGAAATTGAGACTCATAACAAGAAGTAATTTTCCAGGATCACACAGCTCATAAGCAAAGGAGCCCCACTACTTACTGACCCCTGCACCACAATACTGGCCCTTGTTCAGCCTACCTCCAGACTTATTTTATGTGAGAGCAAAATTAATTTCTATTTATTTGAGTCTTTTTTATTTTCAGTTTTTTGTTATATGGAACCAAATCTAACTTCAATTTAGATACTCCTTTTGGGATCACCCTCTTCTCAGAACACGTGCTACTACCTCTACAGCAAGCTTACCAAACCAGGGAGAAATTATAGTTTAATTTATGGTGTTACATTTTTGGACCCCTGATTTTGACCACAGGTCAAAGAGCATTCTCAAATTCATATTTTTAATATCAAAGTCTATATTTTCATTAGTTGCAAACCCGAAGGAGGACAGGAAAGATATGTGATGGAGCTTCTAAATCCCAGCATTTATTTTCATTTCTAATTTGCCAGATAACTGCCCATTCTCCAACTCAATTTGTGTTATGCATAATTTTTTTCAAAAACTGCCTAGTCTTGATTTTAGCATGCATATTAAAAGTACATTTTACGCCAACTCATAGTCAACCAGGTGGGTTTACCTAAGCAAAGGCAACTTGATACTCAAATAGGACAAATCTACTTCATTCTCACAGATACAAAATCTACAGGCTAAGATTCACACCTGTTTGGTCCCCTCAGAATATCACATACAATGGAACACGGCTCCGTGAACCAGCTATCTGAATCTTATGGCTATTGACAAGAAAAATAGTGTCTACTTTGGAAAGAATGGAATATAAATAAAAAAAGATACTTAGATGAGAAGAACTAAAGCCTGAGTTTTAAAACATTGTACCATAACATGTGCATTTATGTTAAACAATCTGATGAAAGTTCCTAAATATTCACTTTACATTGCAATCTGTATACACATTTTTTATATAAGATATAAGAAAAATATGATTAAAACATTAAACATGAATATGTTAACAAAAAACTAGGAAACTTGTTGGGTTTTTAGTGTTGGAATCACTAACTTAAGGAAGGAAAAATAATGTTATCTGATATTCCTAGATGATAACATTACTAATCTTGTAGAAATGGAAAGGAAGTCGCAGTATGCATATTTCTCAGGGAAGAAATTTTCTGTACTATTATTATACAAAGAATTGTGTTCTTTGTGACCAATGGCTGTGTATTTAGTTTGTGGACTTTCTTACATTAGACCTGAGTATGTTTTCCTCTCTTTTTTTAACTGCTAGAGCTTGGGGACATATTTATGTACCCTTTCAGCAAGCAGATATATATTGATGACCATTTTTTTTTTTTTTTTATGTTCTAACATCATTCTAGAGGTCATCTTTTTTCAAAACTCATTTTTCTTTTGCTTCTTTTAAATTATTTTAAATCACACATCTTTTTCAATGTAGATATTCCTATACTATTTCTTAAATAATTTGTGGAACAACACAAATTATGAATTAATTAGCAAATTATGCAGACATTGGTATTTTTACTTACCCACTTAAGACACCTAAAGTAATACAGGTATTAGAATAGAATGACGATAATTATATTGTCATCTTAACTCTAGGAGAACAATAATCAAAGGATCATTACAGAGTACTTGACTGTCAATGGTATAAAATCTATTTAATTTATAAGGAAATAAAGACATGAGAAAGCAAATAAGTCTAATGGTTCAAAAATAAAAAACCTGATATTAATATACTATTACTGACTCCAAGTTCAGATTAACATGTCAGTTGTTCATCAATAGAATGAAAGAGTTAATCAGCTTTATTATTTAAAAGTGTAGATATAGCTCAATATAACCATACCAATGTGTTTTGGTTGGCTTAATGTTTTATTACAGATGAACGCAAATTAAGAGAAAAATACATCTGCTATAATATTTGTGTGGATATATGAATCACTGTAACAATATTTTACATAGAATAAAGTAACAAATCAAAAATGCTTAATGCTGACATAGTTTTCACTGACAGTGCAGAAAGAAACAGAAAGGAAAACATTGTTTTAAGAATCCTTTGCCTCTCTTAGGTCCCTGGGCAATTTTGCTCTGAAGCTTTCTGTCTTATGTGCAAACATTCAATATCATTAGACTGAAACAGTTTAAGTGGGAAGTTCCAATTACACCTCTTCTAGATCAATTATTACATGTTAGTTGTTTTAAGTGCCTCCTCTTACTTTCAAAGGTGTCCTGATTTGAATGACAAATGGTCATATGAATGACCATATATGGTCACCCTAAATATGATGGATTTCATTCAGTAGTTCTCAGGAATGGTAGACAGCATAAGGCCTTTACTCCCCAAATGGTCATGATTCTATCTCTGGGAGACAAATTAATGATGGAAAATGAGAGGATCTGAATGCCATAGCTAAACATTCTCATAAACTGTCACTTAAATTATCTAGGATTAGAGCATATTTAAGGAGCTCTGTAGAAAGTGCATGAAAATGATTCTAATAAGAATTAACTTTTATCAATGCCTTACTTATAAATGTGCCTGGAATTATTATACTAAACACTTTATTTAGATTATGTCATTTAGTCCTCAACACAACCATGTAGTTATTATTACTACTACCTCCACTTTATAGAAAGGAAAATTAACACTTACAGAGGATAAACAATTTACCCAAGGTTACACAGTGTGTAAAGGGCAGAGCCAAAATTCAAACCTAAAATCGACACTTCTTCCAAAGGTCTGTACAACCAGCTATATTCATATCTTACAAATACTTAAGGTATCATCTTGAATGATATTATAACATCAGGAAAGCCTCACCTATACCCAACAACACCCCCATAATACCTATCATTAATCCCAGAAATTCTTTTCTGAGAGAGTCATTCCCTCTGGCTCTGTTCAGCTAGTGTGTGGTGCACATTTGGGGGTTGCCATCCATTGTTTATTCTTCCATTCACCTATCTGAACAATTTCCACTTTAAATTTGTAGATTCATATGGTCCTGATGAAGCTGACAACTTCTGCTCCAAGAACGGGGATAAGACCTAAGATCAGATAATTTTGAGCTTTCTTTCCTGTGGCCATAAAGACTTGCCCAAAGATGGACAAGTGACAAAACCTGGAAGTCTCTATATTTATAGTTAGACTACAGAGATATAGATTAATTTTTGTGCTAGGCATGAACAGGAACACATATAGTCCTGGGAGATACTGGCTTCCACTTAGTGATCTTAAAAATAGACAAAATACCTCAGAATGCACGGCAGGGAGATGAAATGAAATTGGGTCCTTGGTGGCATCCACTGGATCAGTCTTCACCTGTCTTTGGCTTTTTAGTTATGTGAATGAGTCAATTTCATGTACTGCTTAATTAGGATTTCTATTACTTGCAATTGAACCAACCTGAATTAATACATAGGGATAACATTGGCAAACTGGGCCCGTGGAGTGGAATGGTCTCTTAGAATGAGTGATGTTTGGATAGGTAATAGATAAATGACACATTTCAATTTTACCAAGGGCTGCCAAAATTACAATATTTTATAGATCACTCTGATTTTTCTTAGTATAGTTAATGTACTAGTTCTTTGTAATATTTCCAGGGCATATAAAAAGTAAATGATGCTTATGAAAGAAATATGTCCTCAAATATCTATAACCTACCTTTAATACCTAGTAATAGCTTTAGATTCTGCCCTGGAATTACCTCAATGGACTGTGACTGGTTTTCCCTATGCTAGTCCATTGCATCAGTGGAGTTTTCACACCAGAAAGCCTCTTTGATAATCTGTGGTTTTGGCCAGTCCCTGACATTAGATGCAAAAACTCTAGACTTCCAAATAATAATGACACTAACAAGTAAAAACTAATAGCATTTAACACCTTTCAACAATGCTGTGATGAAGGCAGTCACAATTATTATGTAGATGAGAAGATCAAAGCTTACAGAAGTGGTGACCTCCCAAAGACACATACTGACTAAATGACAGAGGTAGGATGCGATCCTGGATTTGCTGGATTCTGGAGACATTGCTCTTAACTAGCTATGCTACAATAACACCCCTGCCTTAGTCCATCAGATTTTCCCAGTTCACATTTTGTTAGAACTCCACTCTTGAGTGCTGTCCTGCTGTTCTCTCACTGCCCAGTTCAACACTTCTCATCATGCTCATCAGGAGACCACACCAGCTCTATTTTCTAATATTTTTATTCTTCTATACCAAACCAAATTAACATTTTTTGTCATGAGCTACCCTGTGATTTGTAACAATGGGTGATAATGGGTAATCAGATGAATTAATCATTCCTAATGGGTTGATATTTAATGTGTAACATCTCAGGAAAAATAGTATTCTAACCATTTAAAATAGATGTTATGAACTGGTACTTAGGGGGCCTATTAATAGTATAAATAGACATATGTCAGTGGGGCTGCAGACATGGGAATCAGCAGAAGGGCAGTATTCTGCGTCAACTGCATTTTGACATCTATGTAGTAAAAACTACTATATAAGCCTCTCAGTCCACCATACTCAGATCTAGTTACTGTCCATCCATCTTTAACTATATGTATGAAAATTGCTTAAGCGTATTCCCTGCAAAGAATAGCGATATGTTTGCACTGGCCTAACCAAAGCTCAATGACCCACGTACCTGGGTAAAATAAATAACTGTGTATTGCTTTACAGGTTTGTTGACTTTGTGACAATGTAAGTAGGGCTAAGTGAAGAAAGTCTGTAAGATTAAACATTTGGAATGACGGGTCAGTAAAATCTCAAGTTCTATGCTACAGAATAATGTTGCAAATCTTTTTTAGATTTTACCTGCTTTGCAAAAATTTTATTCAGACCATAATATTTTTAGTGTTCTGTCCTTGTATTTCAAAAACATTTTTATGTTTCAGAGGCAATCTCTCCACTTCTGTCACTGCTTCTCAAATCACTAAGCCAAGAGACCATACCTTATGGCTATAAAGGTACAGACCCCCAGGCAAACAAAGAAAAGCAAAAATTATTCCATTTATTTTATTGCCATGCCTGTCATATTTTGGCCAATAGACTGATTTTTGCTGGCTTTTTAATGAGTTTTGTATCTCTGCCCATTTGTGCTAGAGCTTATTTTCATGAGAATGTGATTTCGCATATTCACTATTCTGCAAGCCATTTCTGAGGAGATGGGTACAGCATTACCCAGAAGGGAAGCTGTCAGATCCTTTCAGTAAAATAGACATGTGCAATCCATCAGAAAACTGATGTTGAAATCAAATTTTTAGCAAAAGGTGGCAAAAGAGTGCCGGAAAATCTGATTTTATACGTCACAAGAGGCATGACACTGCTGTTTAGAAACTCTTTAATTTGTTCTGTACAGTTTGACACTTTTCTAAGTCAAGACATGTTTCAAAAACCCACAACCAAGTATATGCTTTCTAACACATTCACTCTAGTGGACTGGGGGTTAGGATGCAGCTGTCTTCCTGAGCCTGTAAGACTTTCTTAATTCCTATGATATCAGATGGGTCCAATGTTTAGCATTTCCTCTCAAAAGTCAGGAAAATATATTGTCTTCAGACAGGCATCAAACAATATTTTTGGCACTTCATTCAAAATGATGTTCTGATACAAATTTGATAATGCCTATAGTGTTGTCTGAGCTCATTTGGAGACACTCTAAATACATATAGGACTTGTGACAATAGCTGTTACAGTCTTTGCCTACTTGCCCTAAGGTGCTCACATGCATGTTCCCTAACAGTTTCCTTCTTTAATACCCCAGAAATGCTTTCTATTCTTCACCTGTTTCCCAGAGACCAACACCAATGAGAGATGAGCATAATAGATGTCAAAACTATCACTGAGTCTTGTCAATTCTGCCTCCTTCTTCTCTTATTACTCTGTTTCTTAGTCCTCTATTTTCAACACTGCCACCATCCTTGTCCAAGCTAACAGGATCTCTGACCCATATTACTGCAGTAACCTCATAACTGATCCCCTTTCTCCCAATTACATCTAATTCCATCCTCTTTTCACTCTACAAATGAATGGCAAAAAAAAAATTGGCATATTTCTGACACCCCCCTCCTGCCCCCAAGAAGACAGACATTTGCTTAACTTCCCATTTCCTTAGGAAAGGTTAGCAATCTTAACATGTACTACAAGCATAAGAGAATTAGGACTGCCTATGTTTCCATCATCAATTTTTCCTGCTTTTCCAATATTTCAGCTCACTATACTCACCATGGTTTCTCTTGCCTCTAGAACTTTCAAATACGGATCTCTGCCTACTTTCATTATCTAACCTCCCCCATCTTCCAGCACCCTCCAACACTTTATTGGCTCACTTTCACTCCTGAGGTTTCAACTTTAACTCCACTTCCCCCAGGGAGTCTTTCAATGACCACTTGGTTTCCGTGTCATACACGATGCATTCTCATTGCACCTATACTTCACTTTTCTTGATATTCATAATAGTTTTGATGATTCATTGTCTATATTTCCTACTAGGTCATAATTTCTGTGACATGAGAAACTCTGTTTTCACCATTCCTGACAATGTGTATACCCAATGTTTAGCACATAAAGGCAGCACAATAAATAATAAAAACAATAGGACTTTTTGATTTCTGCTCTACTAACAAAAGTCTCCAAGGAAAATCTGCCAAATTCTAGGATAAGTGCCCACATACTTTTCACTGTTTCCAGAAACAGACTCTAATTTCCATTGAATTTGCAGAACTCAATGTGCCATTTTGAACATAAATGGAATGCAGAATCAAAATAAGATTTGAAGTCAGTTATGTGTTCTGCACACGAGAAAAGAAATCATCTAAATACATGTGAATATTTATGCACATACTAAATACTTTCACTTTTATAATGTGTGTTCCATGTGTATGACTTAGGGAAAAAAGTTTAGATGGGGGAAAAGTAGAGGGGTGTGTGAGTGTGTGTGTGTGTGTGTGTGTGTGTGTGTGTGTTTAAAATAGCTATATATTAAAGGTATGTGTGTTATATCGTTAACTTATCAAATTTGTTTGGGGACATTCTCCTGTTTGCTTTTTTTCTTTTTCATCCTTTTGTGGATTTTTCCATCTACCTTACAGAATCCTAGCAGAAATCACTTGTTTATTTAGTGACAGGTACAATCAAATTTCAATTTTTCTGGAGCTGGTCCCTGAACAATATGTTCTTCAGAGACTATTTCATAAACCAACAGCAGACTCTGTTTAAAGATAATGGATAGAACATGAAAGAGATGAGTAGAGAAATAAACAATGTTGATGAACCAGAAGCTTCCAAAATATACCCAATTTTTTAAATATTTCTTGTTCTATGCAGTGCGTAAGTGAGAAATACACACAATAGCATATTTTCATTTGTTTTGATTTTTAATTTTTATTACAAAAACATTGCCTCATGAACAAAAGTAAAGATAATTCAATGAACTCCTATATATCAACCATATTCAATAATTACCACAGTTTTGCCACATTTGTTTCATCTTTTTTTTCCTTTTATTCCCATTGTATCATTTCTATTTTATATAACTCAGTATTCTTTGCTAAAAAAAAAATATGGATTTTTTCTTCCATAATCATAATGCCTTTTTCACAACAAACAAAAGAGTAGTCACTCCTTGATATTGTTTCTTTAAAGTTGATTTGTTTGAATCAGGATCCAAACATACCTCATACGTTACATTTGGTTGTCATGTCTGTTAAACCTCTATTATTCCAAATGGTTCCTCCTCCAGTTTTTATTCATGCCTTTGACTTACAGAAATCAGGTCTGTTTTTCCACAGAATGTCCTAAAAACGGACTTGCTCATTTGTTGTGGTGACATTTAGCTTGTCCTTCTATCCTTGTAATTTTTTTTAAATGAAATGTACCTAAACAAGAATACATATTTGCGAAAAAGATGTCCAAATATTCCAATATAATTTACAGTATTTGTATTGTATTTTAAGTTTTCCAAATTATTTATTTGTACACACTCAAGTAGCTGTTATTGTTTACATTTTGATCCTACCTATTTTAATATTAATTAAAAACTGAGGTGAGCCTGATCATTCTTAATTAAGCCATCATGGTCAGAAGTAAGGACAGTAAAGAAGTTAGGTGCTTACAGACTACAATGCAGCAGAAATTAAAAAGCAAGAAGGGGCTATGGCATCAAAGAGTCCTGGGTCCTAATTCTGTCTTTGCAACTTATAAATTGTGTAATCTCAGACAAACTACCTAACATGTTTGAATCTGTTTACTTATCTATAAAATGCAGGTGGGGGTAATCCTACCTATATAACAGGGTTATTGTGAGGATTAAATAAAATAACCTATACAATGTGCTTGTATATTGCCCAGCTTATAAAGGGCAGTATTTTTAAGATACAGGAAATTTAAATGAGATGTAAAATGGGCACTTGTCTTATTAGGGAGACCACTTCATGAACTGTGTAGATGCCTGACCACTGTGCTGTACACCTGAAGCTGAAGCTGAATAATATTGAATGTCAACTATAATTATATATATATATATATATATATATATATATATATATATGTGTGTGTGTGTGTGTGTATATGTAATATGTATATATATGTATGTGTGTGTATATATATATATATATAGTGATGGGATGTAGAGTACAGCATAGGGAATAGAGTCAATGGAATTGTAACAGCTATATACGATGTCAGAGGGGTAGTAGATTGGGGGAAGGGTTCACTTTGTGAGGGATATAAATGTCTAACTATTACCTTGTTTTGTACACCTGAAACTAATTTTAAAAATGGGACATATCATGGATTAATCTGCTTTATTTACAGTACCTTTCCCTCAATCTATTAAAAACACCCCTAATATAGAAGTATTTTTATTACATGTTTTCTTATTACCACATGAAAATTTATATTGTCAAAAGAATGAGAAGACAAGCCATGGACTGGGAGAAACAACTCTTAATCCAAAATATACAAAGAAATCTTAAAACTCAATAATAAGAAAACAAACTACCCATTTAAAAATGAGCAAAATACATGCACCTCACCAAAGATACGCAGATGTCAAATAAGCATATGAGAAGATGCTCAATCTAATGTGTCATTAGGGAACTGAAAATTAAAACAATGAGCTACTACTACACTTCTATTAGAATGGTCAAAATGCAAAACACTGACAACAGGAAATGCTGGTGAGGATGTGGAGCAACAGGAACTCTCATTCATAGCAGGTGGGAATGCAAAGCGATACAGCAACTTTAGGAGACAGTTTGGCAGTTGGTGCAAAACTAAACATGCTTTTACCATACACTCTAGCAATCATAATCCTTGGTATTAACCCACAAGAGTTGAAAACCTACACCCACAGAAAAACCTGCACATCGATATTTACAGCAGCTTTATTTATAATGCCCAAACCTTGGAAGCAACCAAGATGTTCTTCAGTAGGGGAATGGATAAATAAACTGGTACATCCAGATAATGGAATCTTATTCAGTGCTAAAAAGAAATAGCTATTAAGTCAAGAAAGGACATGGAAAACACTTAAATGCACATTACTAAGTGAAAGAAACCAATCTAGGAAGGCTATACACTGTATGATCCCAATTATATTACATTTTGGAAAAGGCAAAATTATGGAGACAGCAAAAAGATCAGTGGCTGCCAGGAGTTAGGGGGGAGGGAGAAATGAATAGGTAAAGCACAAAGGATTTTAAGGCAGTGAAACTAATCTGTATGATACTAATGGTGGATACATATCATTATATACATGTCAAAATCCATAAAGAACCCAAAAGGTGAACCCTAATGTAAACTACGGATTTTAAGTGATAATGATGTCTCAATATAGGTTCATCATTTGTAACAAATGTACCTCTATTGGGGGAGGCTGTGCATCTCTGGTGGCAGGAAGTAGATGGGAACTCTCTGGACTTTCCACTCAATTTTGCTATGAACCTAAAAACTGCTCTAAAATATGTCTTAAAAAATAGTTTATGTTGTCATCACTGCCTTCACTCTGCTGCCAATCCCATCCCTTTATACATGCACAATTTATTTTTCTATGTTTAACTCTTTCCACTTATTTCCATTTGACAAATCTTTACTTATGTGTGTATATTTTTTTATTATTGCATCTTTCTTCTAGAATATAAACTCCATGATAGTAGGGACCTCTGTCTGGTTTTCATCGCTGTAGGTCAGTGCCTGACTCATAGCAAGTGTCCAATAAATATTATTGAATAAATTAAATATATTTTTTCTTGTAGCTAAAGTATATAGTTTTTAAAATATAAATCACAGGCAGACATCAGAAATGGATAGATTTTTAATGAGTTAATGGTCTAGTTGCCCAAAATATGTTTCCTATCTAGATGTCACTGTACATGAAAACCTATCTTTAATCCTGGTTCTTACTAAAGGTTTCTCTTTAAAAAATACAGACTCTAACTCACACCAAGGTTTTAAAGACTATATCTTTTACACTTGGCAAGAGGGACCTAAGTAATAATAAACAGTGACTTGAGCAAAGGAAAAACTATAACAAAGGTAGTAAAAAATGATGGAAAAAAGTGTCACCTACTTTAAATTTTTGCCTGGTGCTCTCTCTTTTATAGAATACCAGATGGACAGAGTTAGGACAGAATACTGAAAATCTAGACCATGCTAAACCAATGAAAAGCTATTCTGCTTTTAAAGATTTCTCCAGATGTCATTTCCATGCTTCTTGAGTTAATTTGATATGTGTTCCTTTTGTCATAATTTCCCATCAAATGTATGAAGTAATCACTTTTACCTTGTTCCTCAAATCATTTGTCTTCTGAATAGTAAACTGTATTGTGAGCTCATAATAAATTTAAATAATGTGACACTATATAAATCTACTTCCAAAAGAAACACAGAAATAGAGAAATGACCATTAATTCTGGTTCATGTTCAACTAGTAAGGGTTATCCAAATGGGTACATGGAATGGACTTTTCACCTGCATATTTGGCTATAATGTAGCTCTTTGTTCAGCTACCAAGAAAATAATTTTATAAGGTTTTATAGGAATTTATGGACTTTCCCATACTCAATGATTTTTAATAATATTTTTAAGTATCTTTAAGAATTAGGAACTGGATTCCTAAAGATTAAGTTCTCTCAAACAATATCAGTATAGATGCTTTGATGTGATTTTCCCTCGTACCTTGACTGTGAAACATTTTCGGATGCTGACTTTCAGTATGAAAACAAAGTTAGCAGCAAGTATGCATTCTGGGGAAAATGAATGTGCTTCCAGCAGCACATTCAGCCAAATGTTTCTTAATGTAATGAATTTTTATCCACTGTGAGAATTTAGGCAATATAATAATATTCAGAATATACTTCGATCTGGGAATATTGTGACCACCAAATCACTTTTGTATTGCTGTATCCAAATGAAACAGCTACTAATCTTAAATTATTATAGAAAAAATATTAATGAGATTATTAAAATAACTATTCAAACACACACACACAAACACACACATCTTTTTGCTCTTAAGACAATTTTTTAATTATTTTATATATATATATATATATATATATATATATATATATATGTAATTTATAGTGGGAAAATCATGTACTTTGGGATGAAGACAACTTATTTTAAGTTACAGATCCAAAGGTTTCCTACTGGTATGGTCAAGTTACTTGAACTCTTTGTGTCAATTTCCTTATCAAATAGGAATATTAACACCTATGTTATAAAATTATTTATCAGCAAGATACAGCATTAAAAATGCCTGAAAAGCTCTTAGTACATAATAGGAGGTCAATAATAGTGAAGAAAAATTAACTGTTTGGTCCAAGTAAAAGGTTGTATCCATTGGGCAAACCATTGCTATCTCTTCCAAGATTAGCATAAACTGACCATTAAATAGTGCTACAGGTCTGAATAGGGCCAGAATGATAGTGGGACATACTGAATCACTATCTTAAGATCTGACTCAATGCCATCATGAGGATTTGGATAAAGTCACTATATCATATCAGTGTGAAATTGGCCTATATCAGCTTTGCTCCCATTCACCCCACTGATGTCCAGGAAAACAATAACTTATTCCTGCTCTAAATGTCAAACTGCAACATAAGACAGTAACTCAATGAAGTTTGAGTGATCCACAGTTTCATTTAATATTATTTATACTTTTTTCCTAAGTGACTCACTATTTCTTATGCCTTTGGTCCTGCTAATCAGCTGAATGAATAACCTCAAAACAGACTCACACACCCTCCCCCTTGAAGGTAGGCCGGCCTTACTGATTTGCTTCCAAAGAATATGATAAGGGGGAAAGTAAATTTGCCATGGAGAAAAGTGGTAAACACTGCCTCTGTGAGGTGATCAATGTCAACATCTATAGTAATAAGTCATGTTGATAGCAGGTATTCCCTGATGTGATGAGAATGGTACTTCAACTCTAATATTCTTCCCCAAAAACCATAATCCTAGTCTAATTATGATAAAATATCACACAAACCTAAATTGAGGAACATTCTACAAAATCTCTGACCAGTATTTTTCAAAAATGTGAGTCATGAAAAGTAAGGAAAGATTTTACAAACTAGAGGAAACTATGGAAACATGGCCATAAGCAATTTTTGTTCCAAGATTAAATCCTGAATAAACTCTGAAGTTTAGTTAATAGCAATGTAACAATGTTGATTTCTTAGTCATGGTTGTATAAAATAGTAACAATAGGGGAAACCATATTATGAAATGATGGGAACTCTCTGTACTATATTTGACTTTTCTGTAAATTAAAGTTATACCAAAGTGAAAAGTTTAGTAAAAAAGTAATTAAAAAAATAAAAATAAACCATAAAATGGAATTATGAATCAACAAAATGAAATGCATCTAAATAGTTATAGTCTTCATTTTACCTTTATTTTTAAAAGAAACTTTAAGTATATAGAATGTAAAATCTTCTACTATATCATTTACATTTTGAGTCAATAATTCGAATGATTTTTGGCCCTTCTGTCCAATTATATAGACATACATTCATTTTCTGGAGTCAAAGCTCTCATTAGCTTCTCAAACATTTCTAGGCCTCAGAAAAGGCTTGGGAGGAAGAGAAAGAGCAGGAGCAGGCAGAGGAGGAAGAGAAAAAATGACATTCATGAAGTACAGTCTGTAGAACAGGACTATGTTAATGATCTTATCTGAATTATCTCATCAAATTCTCACAATTCTCTGAGTTAAGTATCATAATTATCACTGCTTTTACCCTCAAGCAAAAGGAAGTAATGATCTTGCCCAAACTCACGCTCTAATAGTCAGGAGTATCTAACTTCAGAGCCCAAACAAGCATTTCCTGTATTATACGGCCCTCTTGTAAACCAAAAACTCTCAAAGCCACTTGCCCACATGGATGGGAATGACAGAGTTCTAGCAGCAATTTAAAAAAAGAAAAAAGAAAAAGAAAAATTTAAACAAAGGCAAGAAGGAAATGGCAAAATACAGTAAATTATTCACTCATTTTTTAAAAAAATACTTAATTTACATTCTGTGAATTACCTAAGCCATAGAAATATTTAGCCTTATAGATACTTCTGTGCTGTTTTTGATTGCTGATTCTCTAAAAAACAAAAAATTAAAAGTTGTTTAAAACAACCCAACGGCCACAAAGAAAATCTGTTTTAATTTTGAGGGCTATGTCAATTTAATCTTGGTGACTCAAATGGCAAGACCCAATTAGAACTCAGAGTTCTGGAACTTTCTTTTAATATTCACCAAACTTAGACTAAACCTTGTGGAAATAGTTAACAATACTGCAAGCAAAGCTAAAGAAAATGAGTGTATTTGGGAAGCCTTATCAAAAGAGGAAAACACTCTTTCATCAACTTGGGATTCTAGCATACTTTCTGCCAATTTACATGTTTTCACCATAATTATTTCTTTCAGTTGGATTTACTGCATGTCCCATCAGTGAAACCGCTGGGCATGCTTACAAGGTTTTGAAATCAGCACGCGTTGTTGCTGAAGTTTACAATCAAGACAACACAAAAAAGAAACACAAAAATAAGCTTCATCATATAAGACTGGCAAACTCAGGTAAGACCTGAGACTCACCCAATACAAAACCTAAAGTGAAGGATTTGTTTCAGAAAAGGAAGAGATGTCAGTGAGATGGATATTAGTATTTGGTTTCCAAAGGTCTGGAACCATCAAAAATGTTTTTTTTCCTATATTACAACTATTGACAGCCAGTTGAGTTAGTTTTTTTGTAGAAGTGCATTCTGCCTTTTGGAAGGAAAGCACAATGATCTTCAGCTCACTGAATTATTCACAGCACACTCTGAAACCAGGAGTGCTCATAACATATTATCATCAGAAACAACATGGAGCATTAGCAATAACAAGTTCCCTCTTGTTGGGGTTATCACTTTGTGAGTTATGTAAATATCTGATCACTATGCTGTTCTGTACACCTGAAATTAATTTTTTTTAAAAAAAGGTCCCTGGTACAGCTTGCTGAAACTGATAGTCAGATTCTGTGTGTCATATAAATATATCCAAAGTAAACTGAGCAGATCCTCTCTCATGCTGTTTCTGTCCCTCTAAAAATAAGGAAATTACTGGTATTACAGAAGGGATGACATCAATCCTGATAGTAAATTTAAGAGATATACAAATCTGCTGCCAGCAATGAGTTTGTGGGTTTGTGGTAGGCATCATCAATTTAAAAAGCTGGTCACGGAATCTATGCAGACTGAATTAAGTCATTACTTGTTCAAGTGGGAAGCACTTGTGAAGTTCTTCTCACAGCACTTACTATATAATAAAAGCCCAACAAATCTTGGATATTACTTGTTTATTGTTAGTTTTTCATGGTCTTCTCTTTTTTAGTTAACACTTGAAAAAAATACACATTTGTGAAATCATAGGTAGAAACAATTAAATATTGATAAATGTATCAGCTTACAAGCCAAAGTAGCATAATAAGAAGGGGAAGAAAAGAATTTACGGTTTCACAGCCTTTCTTCCTGATTCACTTCAATGTTAACAACTCTGCCAGGAAATTCCTCAAGTATTCTAACCTAACTACCTCATACTGCAATTTAAGTTTATTTCTTCGTGTTCTAGCTTCAATGGCAACAGAGAACAGATGGTCACTATCCTTTGTGTGATAATTATAAAAAACTGTTTTGTAGGTTCAAAGAGTTAGTAAATCTTTCCTTGGTTATTTTCTTCACCTCGACAAATAATTCTAGTTCATTAAACACCATCAGAAGCACTGTGTTTGAATACAACAGACAAATGTTCGATATCAATGAAAACATATCCATCATCATTAATGTGTACAAAATGTCCTCAAATTTGGCTATTTTTGAGCAGGCATCTATCTACACTATAAATCAGCAGAATAGCAAGTGATTTCTTTGAAGGTCTCTTTGAAGAAGAGCTATCTAAGAACTAAATACAAAATAAAATTAAGAAAATTCAAGTAGACTAACTTCTGCAAAAAAATAAAAATGACTGGGATCAATTTTGCCAAATTTTAATGACATGTGCAACTTAAAAGGGATCTGAATAGTTTTAGATTAATTTACTAGGCTAACATAAACTTCAGAACAAATTATAGAGATATACATTTTATAAAAACAAAACAAAACCCTGGATAAGAAAACAACATGCATCATCAAAGAATATTTGATAAGACTGATGAGAAAAGTAGACATGTATTAGCTGACAAGACTTGAGAATACATCAAGGACTCAGTAGATAAAAACAAATTTTGACTGAAACATAGCATGTCTAAAACATGGAGTGTTAGGGCATTTTTGCATATATTTTAAGAGTAGAAAAAAGATTTCTGGCATCAAAAGGACAGTTCATTTATTTGTGTCTTCAGCATTTCAATTTGGTCATTTTGGTTGTTTGTAATTTTGTGTTTCTCTTCTCTTGTTTGTTTTTTTCTTTCCCCCACTAGATTTGTTGTTGACAGCCTCTCTCTCTCTATCTGTCTCTGTCTCTGTCTCTGTCTCTCTCTCTCTCTGTCTCTCTCAACATTTCCAACAACTTTTGAGCTTTAATAAAATGTCCATTACTAAAAATCAAATTCTATCACTGTTCATCAATCTCTTATATTTTGGAAATTATAAGAATTCAACCTAAAAGCATAAACAGCTTTTTGTCTTCCCTGTGCTCTAGAGTAAAGAGTTACAATTTTGAGTCTGATCTATTTTCACAAGAGTTGAACAAACCTATACGTGGGACTGAACATCACATATTTTCTTGCCTTGTTTTTCTACAGATTTATATTCACCCAAATCCAACATGCCTTATTTTAGGAAATAGTCTCTTAATTTTCAGCCTGTTCATTTCCAGGAAAATTTAATTCACTTGCATGAATCTGTTGTGGAACATATAAAATCACAAAATCAAATTTATTTAAATGTAAGGTAAATTCATTTCTAAAAAAACAAACATCTTCCATTTAAATAAATGTATGTCCATCTCGTATGTGTAAGAGATTGGTTATTAAGAATACATGGCACCAACATATCCATATTTTTGCTAACAAAATTTTTCCTAATTCCTACATATTTTGCTCTTTGAACTGTCCTAAAACTATACTATGTAAAGTAGAGGTCCATTCACCAGTGGAAACTGGTAAATTATGCACACGTCAAAATCCTATTTTTAGACAAACAATTAAAAATACACTCTAAGGGAGTCTTTTTTGACATTCCAGATTATGTTAGACCTTTCTTTGAATATTTTTGATACATTGTGTTTCTCCTTTAATATAAAAATCACAGTTATAATTTTAAAAATTACTTTGTGAAATTAGTTCTTTAATCTCCCATTCTCCTGGAAGAATCTAAATTCCATTGGAATAGGAACCATGTCTCTCTTATTCACTAGTACATCAATGCACAAAGTAGGCACTCAAATATTTACTAAACAAAAGAATTAGTTCATGAATTTCAAGTTTCTGATGTCTGATTAAAATTGAGAATAATCTCCTATGGTTCTAAGGAATGACCTTTAGAAGATTTGATTCATGGTGCTGAAACCAAATTCCTTTAGACCACTTACACTGTTCAGCTGTGTTATTGAACATTATGCCAGTAAGGATAAAGTAAGGATGCTTTTCCCCAGTTATTAAACACTTTTATAAATGACAGAAACTGACTATCCTGATAGTCTCTTTTATTTTAAACAGTTATAAAATGGTTGGGTGACAGTTCTATAATAAAGTTATTCCATTAAGCATCTTACTATAATTTTGTGGTGCTAACCAAATCCTTAGAGATGGTTGTATAAAGAAACTTCTTTACTAAAGCAACAGAAAGCAGATGTTTCTCTTGCCCTTACATGTCAGAATTGTAACGGCATTATACCTTATACCGTATAAATCGTGCATCATTTTATCTTCATTGTATTCACGACAGTGTAAACATAATTCTGGGGTAAATCCCCAGGTCTCACTGGCTTTCATCCATCTTCCCTTTAGAACTAATTACATAAAGAAAATGATCTCCCTTAAATAAGTCTTTTTTGACTAATCTCATCTCTCATTTGGTCTTAGTAAACATGAATATTTCCTTGGTAAACATGAATATTTAATTTTTCAATAAGATGTCCTGCTTCCAAAAATATTAATTTGGATTCTGGCCCACTGACCAAAAAAAAAAAAAAAATCACAGATGTCAGAAACCAGTCTAGGTAAAATAATTATGACAAAATTTATCTGTCAGCCAGAGAGCAACCCATGAAAGGTAAGATCCACAAAATGTTTCTCTGTTTCTTTAAACTCTGTGCTGAGAAAGTTCAGAATGTTTGGGGAGCTGGAAGAACTAATGTTCCAATTCTATTAAAATATATTAATGGCACCTTCCTTTCTCATCATTATCAATAAATCAAGCAAAAGACAAATAATGTTCACAAAGAGTTATCTCAATTATAGCAATCTTAATATTTCTACGTAATTTAACAAAAATAAGGACCATACAAGATATTTAAATAACATTGTTTGAAGGAGAGCAGGAGTGTGGATGACTTTTTTATCTTGACAACTCTAATAAAGCCTTCAAAAGCACTGCACCCAAACCATCAGTGGCTTCAATTTGTTTAATGCACAATAAAAGGCTTCACTAGCCTCTCCAGTGAATGATTTGACAAAATAAAACTCTCGATTTAAACCATATTACATGGTATATTAGGCAGAAAATGCCAAGAGCAGAAGGCGATCATCAGATGTGGGATTCGTGAAGCAAATTTACTGGAACTGTTAGTAAATTTACTGGATCATTGCTTTTGGAATTCCACATAAAACATGCAGGTCACTGTATTTAGAAAAAGTGAGTAACTGTCTAAATGCAATGTCAGAGAACGATAACAGAATGCTCTCTGATATTACTTTTGTTTAGAACGCCCTGCCTTTGGTTCAGCTTTTCCTTTCAGATCCAGACAACTGTGATTCAATCCTTATTCAAATAAACGATATGGGATAGCTTTCCAAAAGCAATAACAGAAAATTGCTTTTGGAAAGCCAAATAGAGAATACATCGCCACTTGAGTACCTTAGTACATAGCCATCACAGATTGCAGTCCTACATCTAATTTCAGCCAGCTCTCCAGCCAAAAGGGTTTAGGAAGAGAAAATACCCAAAAACAGAAAGTTGCTGCCATCTACAGGCTTTATGGAACTTTATCCTAAATATTTTTAAAAATTTTTCTGAAATCAAAAGACAAAGAACCTGTACGGTAAACACATATGGTGTATCAGCCTATATTCCCAATAAAGAATATGTAAGAAAGCTCCCTGTTTATCAGAAGCTTCCAGATTACCTCTGAGATTTCTTCAAATTAGTTGGACTTTATGTTTTAAAACTGGATACATTTAATAAAAAGAAATTAAAACCTAGAATACTTTTAGTAAATTACCTTTCTTGTATTAAGTAACATGTAAACAGCAATAAATAGCTCCAGGAACTTATCTATATTTTCACAGCAGTCTTAATCATCATCTAATTAATTATTTCCCTCTTATAACCACTTAATTAGTAACTTATAAATTACTATTAAATGCAGTATGGTAAAAAGATTAACTGCTCAGACTCTGAATTCACAGAGCTCACCTTCAAATTCTGGCTCTATGACTTATCAGTGGTATGACACTGGATAAGTAACTTGGCATCTCTGTGCTCAGACTTCACCATTAAAGTGGACAGAATATACACTAGATAAGAGTATTGTGAGGTTTAAATTAAAAATGCATTAAAGGCACTAATAACAGTAACTGACATTTAGTTCATTGAGCGTTAGCCTTAAAATAAATATTATTTTTATTATTATTGTAAAAGTCACATATGAAAAGTAAGGCATGGTATTTTATTATCTTATCATCTCTCTGTGTATATGTAAATTTGTGAATTATACATGGATGCATATGTGAGTATACACATATGTACATATTCAGATATTTTGTATATTCCCATATATCAACATAATACGTAAAGCCACAGTATTTATCCCTGTGGCTGTCAAAACTGGTTGAGCATTAGAACCTCCTTGGGAGCGCTTAAAAATTGTGGCTGCCCCAACTTCACTCCTAGAGATTCTGATGTTAATAGACAATTTTTTTCAAAGTTCCCCAAGTGATTCTAACATGTGGCCAAAGTTGAGAACCAGTGTAATATATTAGGTACATTTTATTATATCATGTAACAAAAAATATAGATGAATTCTTTCAACTATGCACAGGAGTTGAAATTGTGTTATGACATTCATCATCCGTAGAGCCAATTTTACCATCCCCTGTATATTCCCTTTCAATTATGTGTATGTTGCAAACATTCATTTTTAAAATAAACCACTTTCATAGTTGTCAGCAGACATTGCCACTGAATTAGGGAAAAGAAAAATCATATTTACTTTTACCTATCAGCTATACCAACAGTGAAGATTCTATCATTAAAGAATACCGAGTCATTTATTTGGTTGAAGCATTGTAGCATGTTTGTGGTTTAAAGAAGTGTGAGGTTTCTGTAAGTCTGATTCTCCAGAAAGTTACCCTAACCAAATTTGAGTGAGGACTAAAAAATAGTTTCATATTTCTAATATGATAACAAACGAGACAAGAAAAGTAAAAAGGAAGAAGTCACTTTAGTCCAAAGATGTTAACATTTTATGTTTCTGTAAGTACATTTTGAATTTTTTAAATCACAAGAAATATTTACAGAGACTGTCCTCTCTTGATTAAGTAACAAAGAATTAATGTAAATGTTTATTAATTTTTAAAAACACATTCAGGTTTATGTTACAGACAAGTTTCTTTTTATTCACTGCCTCATACTATAATAATTACTCAGGATGTAAAGTTTTTATGTATCTTACTTATATATCTGAGCAAGTTCTAACAAGTTTAGCATGGCTAAAATGATGCTCTCAATTACAGTATAAATATGTAAACAGCACCAAATTAGTATCTTTCAGTAGCAACCTTCATCTTAAAATACAAATTTTTAGCAAATAATTTTCTATTTGTCAAGCAATGCTCCCCTAACAAATACTGGTGTTTCAGAGTGTAAACAGATGCTTTTCTACTTCTTCCCAGAGTATCCATCCTCATATAGTCTATGTAGTCTAGTTGACATATAACTGAGACATTAAAATGACAAAAATGAAACTATTTCACTCAAAGTGGCAAATTAAACAGCCCAAGGAAGAAAGTAGGCTTCTCAAATATAAGGAACCTGTAGGGTAAATCATGGCATAATTATTTACATTTTGTGTGAATTTAATGCACTAAACACACACACACATACATGCACACACACGCGAGTTATAAGTACTATAGGACAGGTCTATAATCTAAACTAGAAGAAAGAGCAATAGAAGAAGAATTTTCCTAAATTAAAAAAAAAAACCTGCTTCTATTATTTATAAACTTAATAAAAAGCTGAAATCAATAAGAACTGACTCAAAATGAGTAAGTCTCAAAAGCATCATAATGCCTAAGTCCATAATAAAGATTAAGTAGCTACCATTTTAACTGTCTCTTTGTATATAAATCCACATGATGATAGAGATTAGACAGTTATATTACTATTAGAATGATAGAATTTTAGAGCTACAGTTATAGTAAGTGCCATCTATTCCAGTACTTCTCATTCTTTCAAAGATATGATGATTTTTGAGAAATAATAATAATAGCTAATAATTGGATAAATGTATTGGAGAATTATCATGCACCAACTTATCATATTCTGTGTGCATTACAAGGTAGCTTTTATTATTTCTCAGCTTTCAAGAGGAGGAATATGAGGAACAGAGAGGTTGTGTAACTTGCCAACTACTGCCTGACTTGGCCAGGATTCAAACCCGAGGGGCTGGCTTCAAAGCCCAGACTAACATTTGCTATGAGGTGTGGCAGTAATAACCAAAAATGTGCCTGCTGTCAATATTTTAACTTTATAAATAGGTTTTTAATTTTTCCAAATATTTTATAATATTCAATATGCATTTTGAAACAATTATATACAGAAAAATTCTGACACTCCTCCCTATTCTCCAGATTGAAAAGCAATGCTACCTGAAATCTATGTAATTTTACTAACAATTGTCACCCCAATAAATTAAAGAAAAAAAGAAAATCAATGCTTTTGTCCAACTTTCCCATTTTATAGATTCATGTTTTAGGAATATTTATTAAACTCCGAATAGTGGATGATGAACCAAATACAATAATTTCCTCAGTGGTATTTTCAAAAATAGCTACGCAAATGAGTAAAAGGTATTCAATTTAATGAAAGATGGGAAAGTATCTGATAATTCAAAGTGCAAAAGATTACCTGAAGGCTTCCTGATAGAAGTAGTAGTAAATAGAATACTAAAGAATGGGTTGGGCTTAAATAAATTTACATGGTTGAGAAAAATGTTTGAAGAATAGGAAGTTATGAGCAAGAGGGCAGAGATAGGAAAGTGCATGATGAACAGAAAACAAAGAGTTCAATTTTCTAGAAACAAAAAGTATATAAATGCACATAGGAAGAAATAATGTTGCAAGTAGATGAAGCAGGTTCTAGAAAGTTAGAGAATTCTGTAAACAAGGGTATTTGAGGTGGATGGGTATAATAAGACTAGAACTCAGTTTTAGGGAAGTAAATCTGAGAGCAGTGTATCAAATAAATTGGTTGCTGATGAGATACACCAGACCAGAGAACTGTAAGAATGACAGTGGAAATGGAGTCAATAGGAGAAATGAGAATAACATATTATGCAAGTAAGATCCATATATTTTGAGAAACAAGTGAGATAGATGACTCTAAGAGGACACTGAGTTCATGAAACAGGATGACTGTCAAAATAAGGGCCACCACAAAAACAGTAAGCTCAAGAGAATAGCATATACAGGGAGGCACACCATTATTTCAGTTTGAAATGCTGAATTTAATAGGTCAGAACAGTCAGGAGAAGACATATAGCAGATATTTTTTTAAGTATTGAATTGCAATTCAGGAGCAAAACCAGGGTTGGGGACACAAATACGTGTTATATTAGTTCTGTTATAAAACTGGATGATGAAGTCTACCAAAGCAAACAGTATAGTATGAGAAGAATAAAGAATTAAAGTAGGTCCTTGGAAAACATCTACATTGAGAAGGACAAGAGAAGGAATTGAAAAGAGAAAAGTAGTCATCAAGGAGAGTGAAATTCAGAACAGTTGTAATTAGGGAATTATGGGTGGGAAGAGTTTTGAAGGTGTCTGTGGTAGACAATATCAAATATTACAAGTCAAAGGTGGTATAGCCTAAGGAAGTCCATTTGACTTGTCAATAAATTACTGACATTCTTTAATAATGATTTTGTGGTAGGAAGAATAATTGCTCCCCAAAGATGTCTACATCTAAATCCCTGTAACCTGTGAATATGTTACATGCCAAAAGAAACTGTGCATAAGTGATTAAGGATTAGGAGAAGGGGAAATCATCCTGGATTAACTGGATAGGTTGTCAATATACTTACAAGTTCCTTGCAAGTGAAAGAAGGAGGCAGGAGAGTGGGGGAAGGAGATATGATGACGGAAACAGTGTGGACTGATGCAATTGCTGGCTGGGAATGAGCAAAAGAATGCAACTGGCTTCTAGAAACTGGAAAGGCAAGTAAATCTATTCTGCTCTAGAGCCTCCAGAAGGAACCAACCCTGCCAACATCTTGATTTTAGCCCCATATAACTCATTTCACACTTAGGATCTAAAGAACTGTAAAATAATAAGTATATGTTGTTTTAAGCCACTAAATTTGCAGTAAATTGCTACAGCAGAAATAAGGAACTAATACATTTCAGTTAAGGGGTTGAACTAGTTGCTATTCTTCACATAAACGCTTGAGCTCTGAAGTTAAGAAATATGAAATCAAATCCCAACAGCACAAGTTATTTAACATTTCCATGCTTTGTTCTCTAGTCTATAAAGTGGGATAATAATAGTGCCTACCTCACAGGTTGTTGAGAATATTCAATGAGGTAGCACATGCAAAATATTTGAATTAGTGTCCAGCTATATAGGAAGGGCTCAATAAACGTTAATTATTATTATGTCATATGGTGAAGGATTAAGGAATACTTTAGGCAGTGAAGATGTGAGACAGTAAGATGCAGAGAAAGCTGAGACCTGTAGAAGCTCAGTGATCTCAAGGTCACACGATTACTTTCAACTGATTTAAGTCATATTCTCAATTGTGTTGGTCTCTGATTCAGCAGAGCTTTTGCACTATATCACAGTATTTGTGGCAGAGACAGCTAAATGTCCTCTTCGCTTTAGTAATAGAACTCCTGCATTTTCTTCTGGCACAAGGTCACACAACAGGTTACCTTTCACATCCTGCATTACTAGATAGACATCCCCGTGTGACTATATTCTGATCAGTGGGTTGTGGATGGAATTAAAATACGCCACTTCTGGGTCAATCCTTTAAAAAGAAGATACTTTATCTCCACTTTCTCCTTTCCCCATCCTAAATCTAGGCGGAAAGTGCTAGAGAATCATCTCCAGCCATGTAAGAGAAGATGTTATCCTAGGAGATAGTGGACAACAAAACAAAGGAAATCAGATTCCCAGATAACCTCATGGAACCGGGTGTACCACTGCCTTGGACCATCCACCTACCGATGGATATTACATGAGAATCAACTTCTGTGTTGTCTAAGCCACTTGATCCATCCTCTATATAGTGATACCATTCCTATAAATAATTTTATGAAATAGATGAGGGAAAAAAAGGAATATAGAGCAAAAATAGAGGAACCCTAAGTCTTCACACTGATAAATCTAATCATTACTCTGGGAAAAGATTGGAAATCTCTTTTCTGAAAAGTAATAAAATTATTAATAATCTTAATTACAAGCATATTATGTTCCAGGCACTAGGCTAAGATTTTTGCATACATTTAAGCTCTACTGTATTTCTGCGAGGATGGTTTTATATATCCCCATTTACAGATAAGAAAGATGAGTCTTAATGGTGTTAAATTGCTAAAGGTCACATAAATAGAAAGTAATGAGTTGAGATTTTAACCAAGGTTGGCCTAATTCTACAACCCCAGATCTTAAACATTATATATCTTACCTCTCATGCAAGAATAGTAAACAATACTTTAGCAATTTTGGAGGATAGCTAAGGTACTAAGATTGCCTATTACATATCCAATTATATTATATCCAAGCAGTCATAATATTTTTTTTTCACTTTTACTAGGAAACATACTTTATATAATGACCTATTCTTTTACCTAAATTTTATGAGTGTCTGGACATTTTTTAATGGGAAATGTAAATTTGAGCTGCACATCTTATGTACACAGACATCCACAAACACATCAAAACTTTCAAGAAGTTAACAGTGGGGTTCACTGGCTCAAATCATAAAAAGCATGTGAGGGGACAGCTGTATAGGATTTAGAACCTAAGCTGGTAATCTGCTGCTTGTTCAAAGGAGACAATATTAAGCAAATTATAATTTTAAATTATTATATATTCTTCAAATATACATTCTTCAAACAGTTACTAAAGAGTGTTTCCAGAAATTGAAGCCTGTATCCTAATTATATGTTTTTTGATCTTTGAATGAGACTTCTCAAAAGAATAGATTGTAGTTTTGTTTAAAGACTACCCAGAAACTTCAGTCCTTTTTCTAAAGCTTATTATTGCCTTCGAGTATAATATATATAGTTGGGCATGAGTAACTACCACTAATTCCAGATTTGATTTCTAGACCAGCAGTCAGTTCAGGAAAGGACAGCAAAACTTGATTGTGAATATGTTATTGACTTTTGGGACACATTTAGGAGTATAAAAATTCTTCCATTAAAATTATACCACGGAACTATGTGCATATGCCAAATGAGCTGTAAATTTAGTCCTCACTACTAGATTAGTAGAACTCAAGTCTAGGCCCAGTGAAAGAGGTATTGGAATGCAGATAATTCCAGAGTTGTAATCAAAGCTTTGTTATTACTGTAGACTGAAGATGTGTGTTTCCCAAAATTCATATACTAAAACCTAATCCTCAATGTGATGGTATTAGGAAGTGAGACGTTTGGGAGGTGATTTGGTCACGAAGGCAGAGTCTTCATGAATGAGATTAAGTGCCCTTATAAAAGAAACCCCAAAGAGTAACCTTTCCCCTTCTTCCATGAGAAGACAGGAGTTGATTTTTCATCAAAGCCCAATCGATACATGTTACATCACAGCTATGATAGGTTTTATGATGGAAAGATACAGATCATAGTACAGAATAGGAGGACATAAGATAGTCTGTAATATCAGATAGAACTCTCTGAGGAAAAAATGTTCAAGCTGTGTTCTGAAAGAGTAAAGGAAGTTACCAGAGAGGAAAAAAGTGTGCAGGCAGATGGAACTGTATGGGAAAAGAAGAGAGCATTCAAGGAAACTAAAAGAAAACCAATGTTTTCTTGGGGCAAGATGAGGTTGGAGTGGAAGGCCAAGCTAGAGCTGACAGAGGTTTATACATCATAGTAATAATTTTGGTCACTGTTTTAAGAACACTGGGAAGACAATGAAAGATTTTAACCAAAGAATGGCAGGGTAACATAAAAATATTCTGGCTGCATTATGAAATTTGGAGGGGAGCAAGAGTGAATAACAGGAGAGCAGTATGGAAGGGTGTCAGTTCAGGTTCTCCAAGAGGAAGATGCCAAGATGGAGTTAGAGGTGCAAGAGATTTATTGAGGATAGTCTATGTGAAAAATAAAGAGAAGGATCTCGAATACCCAAGGAAAGATTTCAGACTGCAAGACAAGAATGGAATCTGTAAAAGAGAAATGTCAGGAAGAAGGAATGTGTAGGAAGGCCTCAGACTGTTACATGACTTTGACACATTCTCAGTCAGCCCAATAATGAGTCCCAGTGCAAAGATAGTTCATAGAGGAATTTCACACTGGTCATAAGAGACCAAGCCTCACCAACCCTTCTGTGACTAGCCATTAGCTGGGGCTGCACTCTTTATGGGGGGTTCTACCTTGGAGAGCTCTTAGAGAGATGTGAGAAACACCTCAATCATAGCAATGAGTTGACTTAAAAATCCAGGCAAGGGATGAGGTAGGCAGTGATGAAGGTAGGCATGAAGCAAAGATGACAGCTTCAAGAGATACAATTCAGGAGGAATGGACATGAGTAGTGGAAGAAATGGCAGGATTAAGAAAGCTCAGGTTTCTGGCTTGCACAACTGGACAAATGGTACTATAATTCTCTGAGACAGAGAGCCCTGAAAAATGGTTAGGTATCTGTGTCAGTTAGTAGGAAGCTAACTAGCTAGTTAGTTACTTAGTTAGCTTTGATGGGGATGCTAAGAGAAAATCACAAATTTGATTTTGAATATGTTGAAATGAAATGCCTTTGAGGCAAAGATGCTTGGTATATGAAGGCATAGGCAGGTACGATACTGACTAGGGTCAGAGCAAAAGAGTGAAAACGAGTAAGAGACTAAAGCTATACCTTGAAAAAGTTTGACAATAGATGGATGGAGGAGAAGAAGCATGTAAAAGGAGTCAAATAAAAACCAAAAAAAATGTGGATTATTGTTATGAGTTTTGCTCAAAATTAAGTATTTTAAAGAATATGTCATTAGGAATATAAAGGGGGGGGGGATGACAAGGAAATAGCATCCAACTCAGTGAAGGAAAACAGAAGCTTGCCCTTTGTTTTCTTCACAATATTGTCAAAATTGAAGGAGAATCAATCTCAAGAGTAAAATGGTCAAGAAAACTGTCCCCGCCTTTCCTGGGACGTGAAGGGCCTTCTTATACTCATCCTCAGTTTGTAGGAGGAATAGGAACTCAAGTCCCGGTGGCAAAATGCTAATAGCTACTAACAAGCAGAGTTTTGTGAAGGAAATGAACATATGACTTTTTCTTTTTTTTTTATTCTCTTGATGATTTTATATAATGAGAAAATCTTAGTGGAGGTACTGAAACACTAAGATAGTCCCAAAACCAAAGTCAATAAATGTGACCTAAATATTTGATAGCAAATTAATATTCAGTGCATGTCTTAAGACTAGGAAAACATCACTTGAGATTTCCAGAAGTTGAGGCAAATTATATTTTGAAGAGAAAAGTATATTAAAACTGATTTCGAGACATATCCTTTTGAAAAAATTCTGTTGGGTTAATAGCAGGATACCATGACAATCAGTAAAGCAGAAACACGTCATACATGTTTTTTGCTTAGTTATGTTATATGTGAAATGAAGCTTATAAAGGATTCTCATCATACATTTTAATGTACAAGTATAAACCTATTTGTTGTGTCTAAACGGGCTCTCTTGTCAGAAATATTTCTTAATGGTATGCATGCTTTTTCTTCCAAAAATTTATTAAGCTTATTCGGGTGACATTGGTTAATAAAAATACATAAGTTTCAAGTGTACAATTCTATAATACATCATCTGTATATCACATTCTGTGTTCACCACCCAAAATCAAATCTCCTGTCACCATATATTTGACTCCCTTTACACTTTTCTACCTCCCTCACTCCCTTTCTGTACTTTGTCACCAGCAGTTGGCTTATTTCTTTTTTCACAGATGTCATAGAGTAACCTCATTCCTTCTTAAATTCCCATTATTTACTGTGGAGCCCCAAAATTCTAATTATAGAATTTATAAAAAAAGCAGCTACGATGCCTATTAAAGAATAAACCTTAAAGTTGTGTTTTCCAGTCTGTTCTAAATATCTCTATAAGTTGTAATTAGGTTTATTATATATAATGTGTAGGAAAATAATATGACTTTACTAATGTAAGAAAACATAAGTCAATTGATTGAGAAAGTTCTAAAGTAGTAAATAAATATTTTGTGAATGAAAGAAAAAAAAATCACAGAAATAACAGTGTAACAAGACGGATGAGGCCAGAAAATACTTCTAATGTTTTAATGTTGTTAAAGGATTTCAGAGGAGATAGAAAAAATTAAATGGATTTATAAAGATTATATCAAATACTTTTATTTTACAGGACCTTAATTTCAAACGATAATTAAAGGTAGACAATAAAGCCAGACTAGGGTATATGAATACTACAGCTGTGCACTGAAATAAACAAGTGTTTTATCTCCTGGGGGTAAAAATAGACAATAAACTCTTCTGGAATCAAAGGGTTATAAAGAAGAAGGAAAGAAAAAGATAGGAAGGCAGGAAGAAAGGAGGGATGGAGGGAGGAAGGAAGAGAGAGATGGAAAGAGGGAGAAAGAAAACCAGAGAATCTAAATTCTTATTCAGAGAAAAATACTAACTTTCTAAACTGAATTATTGCTACTTAAAAACTGATTAAAGGAATTATATTCCAAAACATTGAGATCTCCTAAACTTAAATATTTTAGGTTTGGGGCAATAACTACACCAAATAATGATAAAATATGGGGCTTTCACATAAGACTTCTCTATAGTAAATGTTAAACTTCACTGAGATAATAGAGAACATTTACATCAATTTATAATAAAAGGAACTGCCTCTATCTGAATGACCTCCAGATCTTGAGAAAACCTCATTTTACGGAACAGACATGCCATCAAACGTTGTTCATAAATCTTTTTTCTAATGGAATCATATTTCTCCAATAACGTAGTTTCCAACATGCTTTATCTTTATCCCAAATCATTCTTCAATTGGCAGAAATACCTAACAATTTGGCTTTTAGTTTCTCTGTCAAAAATCTGTTGTATACTAAATGATTTATAATTTTAAAACAGAAGAACCATTAGATACTTTTTTTTAAGAAAAGGGGCTTTGCAGTGAATTTTTTATGACACAAACACTCACGTAACAGAATGGCAGTTCAAAAGAACACTCATTTTGCTTTCCAAACTGCATTAGCTATAACTGGATAGCCTACGTTACAATAGCAAATAAGTCTCCAAGTATCAGTGACTTAACGCATCAAAGTTTATCACTTCCCGATATTAGTGAGGGAGGACTTAAAAGTATTTCTCTTTCATGTGGTGATTCAGAGATTCAGATTCACTCCATCTCAACTCATGACTTCCAGAATGACCGTGGCAGTAGAAAACATAGCTAGAAGTTCATAAAGGACAATTTATGGTCAGACCCATAATTTGCATGCATCATTTCTGCCCACCATCTACTGGACAGAATTAGATACATGGCCTCCATCTAACTGCAAAGGAAGCACATAGATATTTGGTGAGGTCTTACTCTCTCAGCCACCATTTTGCAGGTTTTATTATTTGTAGATGCATTTCAAAGAGGATTTGCAGCACATTGAAATTCATGCTCTAATATGTTTCTATTAAGTGTGTATGTTTTTACATGTTTGAATACCCAGGAAATCATTGAACCATACCCTGCCAGACTGAACTCTAAAAGCTCTGCTTCTGCAAGTTCTCATTTTTTCTCACCATTCCATTAATTGGAAACTTTCTCTCCTCTTCCATCTCTTTTTCTTTCTCTTTTTTTAGTTGCTGTTGAGGAGCAGCATCCCACCTCCAACTTGTGCATCTCCTTTAGCTGGTCTAAGGTGTGCTCTACCACAATAGGAACTAGTTATAACGTAGGTGATTCAAAAGAAGAAAATGAAGGACATTCTCAGCCACCACTCAATACTCAGTTACCCACTGCTACACTAAGTCTTTCAACCAATACTGATTTTGGAAACAAGGTATTCACCCCCTTCCATTTTCTCAGCCAACAAAAGGAAGGAAAAGTAAGAAATAGCAGTTTGGGGTTTCGGAGAGAAGAGAAAGATTGTTTTCTGCTTTATAACAGCACCAGAGAAAACAAGACTCAAGAAATAAATGACTTTATGATACATCTAAGCAGAGACATAGTCTTTTAAATGATCCCCATGCCCCAATCATGGCAACAAAGAGGCAGAAAGCTGCCAGAACTGAAAGAGCCATACATCTGGGAACACAGGATGTCATTGCTAGAACAATGATTAAGTCACTGCTGCCACACACACATGTGCACCGGGGTAAGATCCTGGAAATTTGACACCAGCTGGAGAGAGTTGGAGGAGAAAGCAGGAGGGATGAAGATGGCCTAACTTCCAGCTCTGACACACTGAAACAGCCGAGATGAAAGAAAATTCAAAATGCAAATTGAGTTGTTTCAGTGAAAAATTTCTTAAAATATGTGTTTGTAAACAGATCCATAACTACTATAGTTGTCTAAAATTCTTTAAAAAATAATTTTATACATGTAAGTCATAGTAAGAAGGGAAAAACAAAGATAAAGCATGATAACTTCTAGGAATTATGAATGAATTTTATTGTTAAAATGTTTTTTAGTGTAGTTTTAATATGCTAACAGTGCATACTTATTACAGATGATAATATGGTTGTAAAGCTCTCAAATTAATAAGACAATTTAGAGAAATTTAATAAAATATATGATAAAGTATTGGCCAACACTTAGTAGCTAAGTCAGTTATAGATTAAATACTTGATAGTAAATCAAAAATTCTCATATAGATCTGATTGTGTCTACTTCCTTTAGCAAAATTTCCAACAAAACAATATAACCAGGTCTTTTTGACAGTTGAAACCATTATTAAATTTTAAAAGTTTACTTCCTGATGCTATTTAAATTCATGTTGATTTTCCCTTATCTTTAATATCTACCTGACTTATGTCACAATTGTTTCATGGCTGAACAAGGAAAACAAAAATTTTAACATTTGTTAACTACCTAAAAATGTTATTTTATTCTCAAGGCATGCTTTGTATTTTGATCAACTCTAAAGCATCTTGACTATCAACTTAATATTATCTATTGGTGGAATGAAGCAATAGGCATTCTAGTGAGCAAGCAGCATGAGTTTTTGAGGCATAAACAAAATTAGTATTGAACTGAGAATGGGCCCTTGGTATTTAATAAATTTTATCAGTAAGGAGAATTACATTGTCCTTTATTTTGATGAAAGGTGAAGAAAAATTAAAACATGTAGCTAGTTGTAGCAGTCATTCAGGTTAATAACACAAAAACATTGAGAAACATGACTATTTCATAAGCATTGTCCCCTGAAAGTATCTTTTACACTTCTCAGTAAATGTTGCTTCTGGAAGCTATGTTGAAACCTCAAACTGCTTTCCTCGACTGAAAATTTTGCTGCTTATTATAAATAATTTTGTTGCAACATATCATTTAGTAAGGCAAGTAAATTGTGGCTCCTTACTATCATTTAGTGAGGTAATGGTAGCTATTAAAAGCTGAAGACATATGCAATTTGAATTGCTTCCAGCTGAGCAGTCATTATCTAGATATATGTTATATAAATAATAATACTCCTCTTCCAGAACTACTCTACATTTAATGCCATTAGTTTTACCTCTCAAATTTTGACACTGAAACAAAAAGAAATGTTTTTTAAGTAAAAATTATGCAATCAAACTATAAATAAGATGAGGTGTTCTGCCTAACCCAATAAAATATCATATTCCATTATGGTTAATATTATTTTCTGTAATTTTGTATATTCCAAGGTAAATATTATCTTCTGAGGTAGGGAAAAAATGTCTTCATACTAAAATAAATTGTATAATAAAATCATAAGCAAAATTCAATTTATCAAACATACTGAATTGTTACAAACATGGGCTTTGGAATCATATGGAGCTGGCTTTGCATCCTAGTTCTAACACATTTTTTACGACCCTGGACAATGTATTGGATCTCATTAGACCTCAGTTCCTCATAAGTAAAATGGGAATAATAGTACCTAATTCATGAGATAGTTATGAAATTTAAAGGGAATTTAAAGGGAAATTTAAAGGGAATAATAAAGTACTCATCATAGTACCTGATATAGAGCTAACACAAAAAAGCAACTAGCCATGAATAATATAATGTATACTATGCATGGTGTCAAAAATCAAGTAAAGGAAGATAACTGTAAGCTTTGAAAGTTCAGGCTTAGCTATAGAGGTTCTGAGGTAAAAGCCAAAAAAAAAATTAGTTTGATATCATGCTAAGTATAAGAGAAAAATTTTTTGTAATGTGTTCTTATTTTACATATTCGGGAAGAAATTGTTGTGCTTTACAACTATAGAAATACTTTCCTGTTGGCTCAAAATTGGCTTTTTAAATGTCAATTCTACAAAATTAGAGACATGATGGTCCTTTAAAGAAGAGAAGCAAAATAACAGAGATCCACATTTGATTGGATTCCCTTTAGAGACATTCCTCAGTTTGTACTGTGTATGGATGACAGGGCTCAAGTGGAAAGTGACAGTCTTGCTTTGCTGAGGAGTGATAGGTCAAAGTTCAGGGTTGATCAAGCAGATGCAAAATGAAAAGAGAAATCCTAGACAATAGGAATCTACAAACATGTCAACCCTAAACTCTGCATACAAATACCTGTTAAATCTTTGGACCAAGTCTAAATTTTAGAATGGATGTTCAGATTTCAAGGACCCAGCTAGAAGACTAAAATTGCTTAGCAGTGACTTTAGTAGTTACCTATTTCTGTGACAACAAGGTTTGGAGTTCAAGTTCAATCAGTTAAAAGGGATTGGCTTTTCACCAAAACTCAAGAAGTGTCAGCGTTGAAGAATGACCTCACAGGAATGACAGCATGAGGAACACTTCTTGAAATCTCCCCTGGAAGTTACAACAAATTGAACAGCTACAATTCAATACAGGATTCCCCGCTCAGCCCATAGGAACGTCTGAGAGGCCCACATATTGAATCACCTGAAGGTGGGCAAATCAGGAAAGAGGAGAGAGGAGGGATGGGGAAAGTGCAGATACACAGGCCACAGAGCCCCAGGATGCAGACTGAAGCTCACTGCAGCCTCTGAAGACGGAAGAAACCAGGCTGCAGGCTCATGCCCTACAGCCTACAGTCCTGCCTGAGGGAATCAGCATATAAAACAGCTGAAGCCAGTGCTCAAGGCAGAGAACTGTGTGAGAACTTGAGTGAGAACTGTGGTTTAAGGCCTCGCTGCTAGGCAGAAAACAGAAAACAAAAACACAGAGCCTTGCCGTCTCCCCCCAACCCTCCCAGAGCTTGCCTCAACCCCATCCTCCCAGTGTTAGAAGCAGGTTCCAGAAGAAACAGTAGCAGTGTCAGATTAAAGAACAAAATATCTACATCCCTGCGAACGGCACTGATGATCCCACACATTGGGGCGATAGAGAAAGGGCTGTGGGCAGGGGGGCAAGACAGCTATGGGCTGGTCAGAGCCACAAATGCCTGCACAACCCACCCCGCCCCAACATTTCTGGGAGGATCCCTATGGGACAACTCGGGATGCTGAGACACACAGGCTCAGCAGTGGGCTGCAGGGACAGCATTGGGATTTCAGAAACTCAGAACTCTATCACCCTCCATATCCCCCCACGGAAGTAGTGTCCTGAGACACAGGCGACCTGCTCACAGAAAAGAAGCCCACATTCCGGTGGCTGGCCGTGGTGCCTGCGGCACATTTTTGTGGACCAGAGCAGAAACTGCACGGACTTTGTAAAAATCACTGACCACACCCCATAGAACCCAGGAAGCCTGCCCTACCCACCTGGAACTTCATTGCCAGGGGCACTCTGGGTACCTGGTGGCCTGTCCTGCCTCCACAAGCCACGGAGGAGTTTTTTACAACAGCAGACATGTACTGCAGCACAGATGAGCTGTGGCTGTTTTCCTTTCTCTTTCTTTTCTTTCTTTCTTTTTCTTTTTTTTTTCCTTCTTTCTTTCTTTCTTTCTTCCTTCTTTCTTTTTTCCTTTTTCTTTTCTTTTTGTTTTTTGTTATTTTGTTTGTTTTGTTCTTTTTTATTTTTTTTTTCAGTTTTTTCGGTTTGTTTTATTTTTGTTGTTTGTAGTTTGTTTTGTTGTTTTTTTTGTATTTTTGTTGGTTTTTATTATTTGTTTGTTGTTTTTGCATGTGTGCATTTGTTTTTTGCTGTTGTTGGGTTGTTTTGCTTTGTTTTGTTTGTTTTGCAGGGTGGTTGCAGGTCCAGCACTGTTCCAGGAGCTGAGACTACACTGAATTTGTAGAAACCACTGACCACACCCTTTAGCCACCTATATCCCTGCTTGCCCACCTACAGTTGCATTGCCAGGGGCACTCTGGGAGCCTTGGTGACCAACGCCACCCCCACAAACCTTTGAGGAGGTTTGTTACAGCAGCCAATAATCCAAAACAGCCTGAGGACATTTTGGTGGGGAACAGGAACCCAAAAACTGCAGTATAACCATTCGGGAGCAGCTTTCAGAAATTTGCGGGTCTCAGATGGAGGCTGGCTGCAGTGTCCTCGGGGCACTGTACAAGGTGGTTACAGGCCAGGTACAGATATAAGACCCGAATCTGAATTAAAATTGTAAAAACCACTGGTCACGTCTTATGACTCACTTGAACTCCACCCCACCTGCTAGTGCTGCATCACTAAGGGCACCCTCAGCATCAGGTCAACCTGTCAGACACAGGCTCCTAAGAAACCTCTTTCGACAGTCGGGCCTTATGGACAACTGACAGGTGGCAACCGGCATATGGGGCCCTGTGCCTTTTGCTAAGCTGCCTCAGGCCCAATATTGGAGGCAGCCAGCCTCAGTTCACAGCAAGGCCACCCCCACATGCCTCCAGGTCCAGCACAGGCAGCAGCCAGCCACAAACAGCTTTGAGGCACCTACCAGGTAGCCACGGGCTGGTAACAGTCAGGGCTGAAATTGCTATGCACAAGAGCCCCACCCAAGAGACACCAGAAACAACACACCCAGAGGATGGCTTCGGACAACACCAGAGCACTACCTGGTTAGCCCCACAAGCGGCACATGCAAAGGGGGTGCTCAACAGGCACAAAAGCCTGGGGGTGAAGCCTCCTCTGAAGGGTCATCCCTCACACAGCAGCTCATACACTGTGGGCGTAGCCAATTCTCATAGCTAGTCAGTCTGGGAGTCAATTCCACCCACTGACAAGCCAAAAGCAATCAAGGCTCAACTACAACAGGAGAACACACACAACACAAGGGACACCTCTGGAACATACCCACAGGAGATTAGGGAGACTACAAAGGACAAATGCTACGTAAGGCCACCAGCAAAGACTGAGAGACATAGGTGATATACCTAATACACAGAAGCAAACACAGAGTGGCAGCCAGAATGAGGAAACAAAGAAACATGTCCCAAAGAAAAGAACCAAAGAAACCTCCAGAAATGGAACTAAATGAAACAAAGGCAACCAACTTACCAGAGACAGAGTTTAAAACAGTGATTATAAAAATGCTTAAGGAACTTAGTGAGAATTTCAACAAAGACATAAAGGATATAGAAACCATGAAAAATAACCAGTCAGAAATAAAGAATACAATAACAGAAGTGAAAAATACACTAGAAGGAATCACCAGCAGGTTAGATGAAGCAGAGAATCAAATTAGCGATTTAGAAGACAACATAGCAGAATTCAGCCAATTGGAACAACAAAAAGGAAAAAAGAATTAAAAACAGTGAAAATAGTTTAAGAGACCTATGGGACAACATCAAGCACAACAACATTCACATCATAGAAATACCAGAAGGAGAAGATAGGGAGCAAGGGATCAAGAACCTATTTAAAGAAATAATAAAAGAAAATTTCCCTAACCTGGTGAAGGAAAATGACATACAAGCCAAGGAAGTGCAGAGAATCCCAACAAGACCCAAAGAGCCCCACACCAAGACACATCATAGTTAAAATAGCAAAGGTTAAAGACAAAGAGAGAATCCTAAACACAACAAGAGAAAGTCAGCAAGTTACTTACAAGGAAGGTCCCATAAGATTATCAGCTGACTTTTCTACAGAAACTTTGCAGGCCAGAAGGGAGTGGCAGAAAATTTTCAAAGTTATGAAAAACAAAGGCCTACAACCAAGATTGCTCTACCCAGCAAGGCTATCATTGAAAATTGAAGAAGAGATAAACAGCTTCCTAGAAAAGAATAAGCTAAAGGAATGCATTACCACTAAGCCAGTATTGTAGGAAATGTTAAAAGAGCTTCTTTAAACAGAAGAAAGGTGAAAATAAATTAACTAATGAAGACCAGATATATAAATAATAAAATGGAAGTCACTGTGTACCTATCAATAATTACTTTAAATGTAAATGGATTAAATCCTCCAGTCAAAAGACATAGGCTAGCTGAGTGGATAAGAAAACAAGACACATGCATATGCTGTTTACAAGAGACCCACCTCAGATCGAAAGACACACAGACTCAAAGTAAAGGGATAGAATAAGATATTTCACACAAATGGAAATGAGAAAAAACCTGGAGTAGCAATACTTGTATTAGACAAAATACACTTTAAAAATGAAGACTACAATAAAAAAAAAAAAAAGAAGGGTACTACATAATAATAAAGGGATCAATTCAACAAGAGGACATAACCCTAGTAAACATCTATGTACCCAACATAGGAGCACCTAAATATATAAAACAGATACTGACCAAAATAAAGACAGAAACTTCAACACCCCACTGACACCAATGGATAGATCCTCCAGACAAAAAAATTAATATGGAAACAGTGGCCTTAAATGACACATGAGACCAGTTGATTTAATAGATATTTTTAGAGCATTTCACCCCAAAGCAGCAGAATACACATTCTTCTCAAGTGCATATAGAACATTTTCCAAGATAGACCACATGTTAGGCCACAAAACAAGTCTCAATAAATTTAAGAAGAATGAAATCATATCAAGCATCTTCTATGACCACAGTGCTATGAAACTAGAAATCAATTACAAGAAGAAAACTGGAAAATATACAAACACATAGAGGCTGAATAACATGCTACTAAATAATGAATGTATCAACAAGGAGATCAAGGAAGAAATAAAAAGATACTTGGAGACAAAATAAAATGAAAATACAATAACCCTAAATCTATGGGATGCAGTGAAAGCAGTCCTAAGAGAGAAATTCATACCAATGCAGGTCTACCTAAAGAAAAAAGAAAAATTGATAATTAACAGTCTATCTTGACACCTAAGGGAACTGGAAAAACAAGAGCAAAATAAGCCCAAAGTGAGTACAAGGAAGGAAATAATAAAGATCAGAGCAGAAATAAACAAAGTATATCTATCTATCTATCTATCTATCTATCTATCTATCTAGATAGAGATAGAGATAGAGATAGAGATAGAGATAGAGATAGAGATGGAGATGGAGATGGAGATATAGATATAAATGAAACCAAGAGCTGTTTTTTTAAAACATAAATAAAACTGACAAACTTTGGCCAGACTCATCAAGCAAAAGAGAGAGAGGACACAAATTAATAAAATTGGAAATTAAAGGGAGAAGTGACAACGGACACCACAGAAATATAAAAAAAAAAATGTAAGAAAATACTACAAACAACTATACGCCAAAAATTAGGCAATCTGGAAGAAATAGATAAATTCCTAGAAGCGTACAATCTTCCAAGTCTGAATCAATAAGAAACCGAAAATCTGAACAGACCAATTACTACCAACAAAATTGAATCAGTAATCAATAAGCTGCAAACAAGCAAGTCCTGGACCAGATGGTTACACAGGTGAATTTTACCAAACATTCAAAAAAGAATTATCGCATATTCTTTTCTGGATTCTAAAAATTCCAGAAGGAGGAAAGACTCCCAAGCTTATTTTAAGAAGCCACAATTACTGTGATCCCATAACCAGACAAATACATTACAAAAAAGATAACTATAGGCCGATATTCCTAATGAACATAGATGAAAAAAATCCTCAACCAAATATTAGCAAATCAAATTCAGCAATACATTAAAAAGATCATAAACCACAATCAAGTGGGATTCATTCCTGGTATGCAAGTTTGGTTCAATATCTACAAATCAATTAATATGATATACCACATTAACAAAATGAAAAATAAAAATTATATGGTCATATCAATAGATGCAGAAAAAGCATGTGACAAAATCCAGCACCTGAGCAAAATGTGAATAACAGGATCATATCTCAACATAATAAAGGCCATATATGATAAACCCATAGCTAACAACATACTTAATGAGGAAAAGCTAAAAGCCTTCCCTTTAAGATCAGGAACAAGACAAGGATGCCCACCTTCACCATCTTTATTCAGCATAGAACTGGAAGTTCTAGCCACAGCAATCAGACAAAAAAAGAAATAAAATGCATCCAAACTGGAAAGGAAGAAGTAAAATTATCATTATCTGCAGATGATATGATACTATATAGAGAGAGAACCCCAAAGAATCCACCCAAAAATTATTAGAACTGATAAATGAATTTAATAAAGTAGCAGTATACAAAATTAATATTCAGAAATCAGTTGCATTTATATACACCAATAACAAACTATCAGAAGGAAAATTTAAGAAAACAATCTCATTTACAATTGCTTCAAAAACAATAAAAGATTTAGGAAAAAATTTAACCAAGGAAGTAAAAGATCTGTACTCAGAAAATTATAAGACAATGAAGAGAGAAATTAAAGAAGTTACAAATAAATGGAAACCTATAACATGCTATGGATAGGAAGAATTAATGTAGTTAAAATGTCCATACTACCTAAGACAACATATAGATTCAATGCAATCCCTATCACATTACCAATGACATTTTTCACAGCACAAAAAATATAATCCTAAAATTTGTATGGAACCATAAAAGACCCCAAATAACCATGGCAATCTTGAGGATTAAGAACAAAGTGGGAGGTATCACACTATCTGACATCAAATCATACTACAAGGCTATGGTAATCAAAACAGCATGGTATTGGCATAAAAACAGACACACAGATCAATGGAACAGAATAATATAACAGAATAATAATAATAAATCCATGCCTATGTTGTCATTTAACCTATGAAAACGGAAGCAAGAATTTACATTGGGGTAAAGACAGTCTATTTAATAAATGGTGCTGGGAAAACTGGATAAATACAGAAAAATGAAACTGGACCATTTTCTTATGTCATCTACAAGAATATGGTCAAAGATTAAAGACTTAAATGTAAGACTCAAAACCTTAAAACTAGAAGAAAATATAGGGAGTAAATTTGCAGATATTATCCTTAGTAATATTTTTACTGATACATCCCCTCAGGCAAGTGAAGCAAAAGAAAAAGTAAACATGTGGACTACATCAAACTAGAAAGTATTTTCACAGAAAAGAAAATCATCAATTAAACAAAAAGATATCCTACTAAATAGGAGAAGATACTTGCCAATGACATATCTGGTAAGGGGTTAATACTCAAAATGTATTTAAAAAAAAATACTCACACAACTCAACGCCAAAAAAACAAACAACCCAATTAAAAAAATGGGCATTTCTCTAAAGAGGACATACAGATGGCCAACAGATATAAGAAACAATGCTCAACATCACTAATCACTAGAGAAATGCACATAAAACCACAATGAGATACCACCTCATCCTGGTTAGAATGGCTATAATAAATCAACAAACAACAAGTGTTGGTGAGGATGTGGAGAAAAGGAAACACTTGTGCACTGTTGGTGGGACTGCAGATTGGTACAGTCACTATGGAAAACAATATGGAGATTCCTCAAAAAATTGAAAATGGAACTACCTTATGACCCAGCAATTCCACTTCTGGGCATCTGTCCAAAGAAATCAAAAACACTAATTCAAAAATATATATACACCCCTCTGTTTATTGCAGCACTATTCACAATAGCCAAGATATGGAAACAACTGAAATGCCTACTGATAGATGTTTGGATAAAGAAACTGTCGTACATTTATATAATGGAGTATTACTTGGCCACAAAAAAGAATGAAATCTTATCATTTGCAATGACATGGATGAACCTAGAGAATATTATGCTGGGTGCTACATCAAAATGGCAGCATGAGGTGAGCCTCTGTAAAGCTCCCCTGGAATTTACAACTAATCGAACAACAATAACTCCACAAAGGACTCCCTGCACAGCAGACAGGCAAGACGAAGAGGCCCACTACTGAATTCACCTAAAGGTGGGTGAATCACGCGGGGGTGGAGGGGGGCAGAGAAGTGCAGAGATGGAGCCGTGCAGGTGCAGGACGCAGACCCAGCTCAGTGCTCCGAGCTCACTGCATCCCGGGAACTACCGCTGCTGCGGGAGAGGGAAGAACTCGGTCTGCTAGGGCTCTGCTTATGGCCCACAGGGCTGAGGGGACAGCATCTAACACGGCTGAACTCAACGCTCATGGCAGAGACCTCGGAGAAAAGACTGAGGGAAGAAGGCTGAAAACGGTGGTTTAAGCCCTCACTGCCGAGCAGAGAACGGAAGCCTTAGGCACTGAGACTAGCCGCCCCCTCCCTACCCTCCCAGAGCTCACCCCACCCCCACCTGCCCGGTGCTAGAAGTGCAACAGTAGCTGTGTCAGATCAAAAGAACAGAATATTTGCTGTTCTGAAAACTGTGGACCGTAGACACAGATTCGCAGCCCAACTAGTTCCAGCAAAAGGGAGGGAGGTTTGGAAACAGGACCGGCTGTGGTGGTGGTTGCCACCATTGCTCTGGGCCACCTCTCACACCTCACCCTGCCCCTGGCCCCATCTATCTGGGCGGATCCCAGCAGGAGTAAATATACCTGCTGAAACATACGGGCTCTGAATCTAGTGCAGGAAGAGCTTTGGAACTTCAAAAGTTCTCCCCATACCCACAGGGACACTGCGCCCTGTGACCCAGGCGAACTATTAACAGAGGAGAAGCCCATCTCCCAGGGAATCCCCCCATTGTGTGAGAAGCTGGAATAGTGCAGAGAAAACATAGCACTGCCGTGTGAGAGAGAAAACAAAAGGCTACAGTCGGAGAGAAAATAAAACATTCTACCAACGACAATATTATGCTAAATGTGATAAGTCAGATGGAGAAAGACAAATGCCATATGATCTCACTTATATGTGGCATCTAAAGAACAGACTAAACAAGCAAACAAAACAGAGATAGACTCAGAAATATAGGGAAAAAAACTAATGGTTGCTAGATGGGAGGGAATGGGGATAGGGAAGAAGGTGAAGGAATTAGAAAGTACAAATCAATACTCACAATATAGTCATCATGGGGATATAAAATACAGTATGGGGAATATAATTAACAATGTTGTAAAGACTGTGTAGGGTGCCAGATGGATACTGGACTTATCAGGGTGATCACTTCATATACTGTGTAGATGTCTGACCACTGCGCTATACACCTGAAGCTGAAGTAGAATAATATTGAATGTCAACTATAATTAAATATATGTATGGTCAGAGGATGTCAATTAAAGTACAGAATAGAGAATATAGTCAATGCAGCTAGATAGGATGTCAGAGGGGTAGCATATTGGGGGGTTATCACTTACTTTTTGAGGAGCGTAAATGTCTAACTATTACATTGTTGTACTCCTGAAACTAATTTAAAAAAAAAAGTGTCAGCCTTACAAATAATGACCTTATCCCAAGACTAAGAGATACACCTTTCAATTACAGGTAAAATGAAAACACACCACCCCAATAAAGCCTAAACAAAAACCTCCACAGGATAAAGATGATTTGCCAGTAATTTAACTACTTGTAGAACAAAATTCAACACTCTTCAAAGCAAGAGAACAGAATCAATTTTCTACAACACATTGTCAATAATGTTTAGTATTAGGCACGCAGAGAAGCAAGTAAAGTTGACCCATAATCAAAACAATAGAAGTAGAGCTACAAAATACCCAGATGTCAGAATTAGTAAAAAGAACTATACAATAGAAATATGTTAAGGAAATTTTAGGAGAAGATGAGTGGAATGACTGAAATGATTGAGGAATTTCAAAAGGAATTTTTAATCTCTAACAAAGAAAATGGAAATTCTAGAACTCAAAAATAATATATATTTGTTCAGAAATGTTTTGGATTTATAGCAGATTGAGTTCTGCAAAGAAAAGCACAGTGACTATGAAGACAGGTAAATAATAGAGGAAAAATGTAAAAATAAACACTGAATGAATGAACTCTAGGACAATATTAAGCTATATAACATACATACAATTGGAGTCCTAGAGGGAGATGAGAAGGAAAATAGGACAGAAAAATATTTGAAGAAATAAAGGCCAAGTTTTCCCAAGTTTCAAAAAGGGGAACCCACAGATTCAATAAAGGCAGTAAACCTCAAGCAATGTTAAACAACAACTACAGCACTTCTTACTTGATAAGAGAACAGAAACAACTACTTACATGTTAGTTAAACTGCTAAATACCAATAGTAAAGAAAACACTCTTTAAAAAAACTAAAGAAAAAGACATATTACATACAGAGAAACATTGATGAGAGTAAGAGATGACTCCTAGTAAAAAAAAAAAGTAATAATCATTAAAGCCAGAAAACAACAGAATAACATCTTAAATTGTCTGAAAAAAGAAAAAACTGTCAGAATGGACCCCTGTATCTTGTGAAATATTTTTCAAAGACTAAACAAAGTTGTTTATTTAAAGATACATAAAAATTGACTAAATGTGTTACCAGTATATCTAAGAAATGTTAAAATAAGTTTCTCCGACTAAAGAGAAATGAAACGTAATGGAAATTCAAACAGGAATAAATGACAAGCACTGAGTGAAAATGGTAAATATAAAATAGAATTTTTCTCTTCTTAATATCTTTAAACAACAATATACTGTTTAAATAAAAAAAAAATATTCTGCTTAGAGTACAGAAAGATGAAAGAAAATATCACTCCTATCCCAAGAAAAAAAAAAAAAGAAGCTTTTCTTGAACCCATCAGAGACCTTAGGTAACAAGCCAAACATTTAAAAATGTGACAAGTCCCTCTGAAAAGAGATACAGACATGAACTCTTTCTACTTTGGCAGAACACAGAATGAAGAGATGGCTGCCAAAAAAGTAGGCAAGAGTAAATCAGCTAAAATTTTAATAAATTCCTATAGGCTAAGTGTGGGCATATAACAGTTTAGAATAATTTTGAGCCTCAGACAGAAGGGCAGTTCATACTTACTCACAAATTCTTTTCCATAGGCCTTTACTAGGGACTCATAACAAGAGACAGGGGAGAGCCACCCCCTCAGTGAGAACCGCATATGGGTGGTGATCAGCTGCCACTGGGGTACAGGCACAAAACAGGCACTGATGCTTCCATTCTCCTTCATGAGGCAAAACTCTTAAGATACTGGATAAGAGGTAGCAAACACTCTTGCCACCACACCCCAGTCACAGGTCACTGCTTCTGAGCAGGGAATCCTTATCTCCCACACCAGAGAATTAAGCAAAAATTGACTGCTTCTTGGGGGGAAAAAAAGTTAAACCTCCTGAGCCTGGGTTCCACTCAGAAAGAGGGAAAAAAAAACTCTATCCTTCCCAAGGCACAAGGATATAATACATACCTTGCCTGCCACTGGAAGGAGGACCAGGAATGCTGAGAAGTCCCCATACCCAAGATCCAAGCATGCATGCTGTACCTAAGACTGAGGCTGGACAAGAAGACCAGTCCAATAACTGCTAAAATCTCAGGGTTGAGGAAGAACACTGGAATAAACTATCTGCTACTCCAGCATCCATAGTAAGCACATGGTAATGACAGACCACCACTAGAGGAATTTGAATATAATAAGGATAATAATAAAAACAAAACTTAATCCCAGCAGAAACACTAGTTATATTGACTAAACCCTCGCAATAATGAACTGAGAAGAAAAAAAATGCATGTGCATTACAAAGCATCAACATTGTTTCTCTCAGCATCCACTGCTCTTCTCCACACAATGGCTGGCATTTAAGTCAAAAACTATAAGAGTTGTCTGTCAGTGTTCACCAGAGAAATAAGTCCAATAGTATGCGTGTATATATTTACAGAAAGAGATTTGTTTTAAGGAATTGGCTCATGCAGTTATAAAGTCTGACACACACAAAATCTAAAGGTGGGCTGGTAGGCTAGAGACCAGAATAGAACTGATGCTGCAGTTTAAGTCCAAAGGCCATCAGGTTGTAGGTTTAGGGATGAGCCGATATTGCAGTTCAAGTCTGAAGGCTGTCTACTAGCAGAATTCCCTCTTGCTCAAGAAAGGTCTGCTTTTTGTTCTGTTGAAGCCTTCAACTGATTGGATGAGGCCCACCAATATTATGTAGAGCAATCTGCTTTACTCAAAGTCCACCAATTTAAATGTTAAACTCATCCAAAAACACCCAGAGAGAAACATTCAGAATAATATTTGACTGTATATCTGAGTACCGTGATGTTAGTAAGAATCACAATTTTCTTTTTAGTAAAAGAAAAAGAAAACACATTGTCAAGAAATAAAACAATCAACAGAACTAGAGGACAAAAATGTAAATTACCAGTATCATAAACGACATCATTACAGATCCTGAAGACATTAAGACAATAAGGAATATTATAAAAAATTTACGTCTGTAATTTTGATAACACCATAGGGAAGTACTAAGTTACATAGCAATTGTGAGAATATATGAGGTGTGATAAAAATCTATGGTGACTGTTTTCAGATAGATACCCAGAAAAGGGATTGCTGGGTCAAACAGCAACTCTATTCTTAATTTTTTGAGGAACCTCCACACTGTTTTCCATGGTGGCTATACCAATTTACATTCCCACCACACAGCCTCTCCAACACTTGTTATTACTTGTCTTGTTGATAATTTCCATCCTAACAGGTATGAGGTGTTATGTCATTGTGGTTTTAATTTGTATTTCCCTAAAACCTAGGGAAGTTGAGCATCTTTTCAAATATCTGTTGGCCATTTGTATGTCTTTTTGAGAGAAGTGTCTTTCCTGGAAATATTATTCTTACTGGTAATTTCAATAGTTTGAATATTTAATTCCACTGTCTTGTAATTTTTTGAGTTTCTGCTTAAAAACCCAATAGTAATCTAATGGGATTTCCTTTGTAGTTTACTGTCTTCTTTTCCCTGGCTGCCTTCAGAATTCTTTCTTTGTCATTAATTTTTGACAGTTTTAATATAATGTACCTTAGAGAAAACCTTTTTGGATCGAGATAATTAGGTGTCCTATTTGCATTTTTGGATTCAAGGATCCAATTCTTTCCATAATTTTGGGAAGTTCTTACTGACTATTTGTTTGAATAGGATATTTATTTGTTCCCTTCTGCCTCTTTTATCCTTCTGGTATACCCATTATTCTTATATTGTTCTTTCTTATGGAGTCAGCTAGTTCTCATAGAATTCTTTCACTTTTTTTTTTTTTTTTAATTCTCAAGTCTCTCTGTTCTATCTGCTTCATTTCTAGATTGCTAGCTTTGATATCACTAATTCTTTCCTCCAGCTGGTCAGCTCTGTTTCCTAAGTTCACTAGTTCATTCTTCATCTTTTTTATTGAGTTCTTCAGCTCCAGAATTTCGGTTTGGTTCTTTTTTAAAGTTTCAGTCTATCTGGTAAAATACTCGTTTTGTTCAATGATTTTATTTCTGAGTTCATTAAACTGCCTATCCATGTTTTCTTGCATCTCGTTGATTTTTTTCAGAACTGCAATCTTGAATTTTCTGTCATTTAAATCACATATGGGTATGTCTTTAAGTTTTTTGGGTTTTGTTCTTTTTTGGAGATTTTTAATTTTCTTTCTGAGCTGCTGTAACCTTGGTTGTTATGGTATTTCATTGATTATTTCTCTGCCTAGGGATTTATGGGAATAAAATATGCTTTTTTATTTTTTTTTAAGAGTGAAACCTCTATTTATCAGGTTGACACAAAAAGTCTTTCTTTTGCTTTTCAATAGATGGTTCTGAAGGGAAAGTTTTTTTTGTTGTTGTTGTTTTTCTTTTAATTTTCTCGGATTCCTCCAGTTTCTTGGGCCTCTGTAGGCTATTGGAAAATACCCTGTATTCCCTGGGGAGGTCAGTGTCTCCTGTGACCAGATTTCCTTGGTCTCAGGGCACCATCCCATGAGGGAATGTGGTGGGAAAGGGATTTGAAGCCTTCGAAATCCCAGTGCTGCTCCCTGCAACCAGATGCTGCACTGCCCAAGGTGTTCTAGATGCCCCCCGCTGGGATCAGCCAAATGGGTGGAGGTGAGGTGGGCTCAGAGAGGCTGTCTGGTGCATCTGTGGCTTTGTTCTCCTCCCAGTAATGGCAACTTCCAGACCTCAGCTGCCTCATCTCTGTATCTCCACCTCGTCACTGGATTTAGCCACAGCATTTGTCTGCCACTCAAGGAGGAACGCTTCTGTCTCTCCAGTTCTCAGGGTTACAGATAATGTGCTCTGTAACTCAACACTCACTGCGACAGCTTATTCTGGGGCCTGCAGCTAGCTTTGTGAGGGGAGGTAGCCAGGCTCCATTGCTTTGTATTTGTATTCTGCCTGGCAACGGCAGCTACTAGACCACAGCTGCAGCACTTCTGTGTTCAGTCTCTGCCCCAGTCATGGGTTCAGCCTCACTATGTGCTGACCATTCAGGCAGGAATGCTTACTTTACCTCTCCGCTCCTCAGAGCTGTAGAGAGTGCAGAGTGCAACCTTATTCCTCCCCTCTCCTGAGACCCACAGTGAGCTCTGGGCTGCATCTGTGGCAGCCATCTCTGCTCTTCTTCCTTCCTTCCCTGTTTTCTCCCATTTGCCTACCTTCAGATGTTTCAATGCACAGATCTCTCAGACATTTTTGTGTGTTGAGCAAGAAATCCTTTGTTGAATTATAGCTGTTCAACTTGTAACTTCAAGGGGCAGGATCCAGGGGCTCTCTCACACTGCCATGCTTCTGATGTCACCAATGACCATTTTTTAAATATATTTCCGCATGAATCTTGACTCAACTATAGCTTGAGTTAGAAAGGCTTAATCTCCTAGAAACTATAACAATCGTTAATCTTCCAATTGCCAGTCCAACTATTAATTATCATTGTGATGGTCAAAGAGCAAGTTGATTTAAAAATAGCATTTTCTTCTATAATATTATTTAAATAATAACATGGGTATGTTTTAGAGACTCTGACTATACAATTCCTAAAATAATTCAACAACAAATACTTGGATACTTACTATGTGCCTAGTTACGTGCTAGCTTCTCTGAATAATAACAAAATTTAAAATTTTTAAAGTAGGTACTTGTCCTTGAAGAGCTTATATAATGTTTGGTGAGGTAGTTACAGAAAAACACAAATATAATATACATATTAGCTATTTCCCTATATCTGATTTAAGTCAAGGCAAATAAGCTTTAAAATGGTATATTATTTTCTCCCACTTTGCACTCTGCACAATTTGTGGCTCTAAAGCCTTCTTTTCTGTGTGTGTGTGTGTGTGTGTGTGTGTGTGTGTGTATATATATATATATATATATATATATATATATATATATACAGAATCCATTTTCCAGTGAGGATGAAGGTGGGACTGTGTCCAGCTTTCAGCCACAAGCAACTGGTACAAAATGGCAGCAGGAAAAATTCTAATATCTAGTAGCAGCAGTTTTTCTTCAAACAATTCTACTGTGTGGTTTGGGCATTGTTCCTAGACATTTAGTTCTTTGGATCTCCAGTGGTCTTGTGAGCTTCCTGTTATCCTTTTAAATAAAACTCTTCTTCTGTTTAATCCACCCAGATTCCTTTTCAGTTGCTTGAAGTTAAAAACATTAACTGATACAGTTAGTTTGAGCAAAGGAAACCAATTCTAAGGGTTGCTAATGCATTAAAAATTAAAATTGATACTTTTCTGTATGTGTAGGAAGTAGGAGTAATCCTACTATCAGAAAGACTATACTGAGGAGAAACTCACGTTGTAGGGAATGGACCAGGATACGTTAGAACCAACACTCAAGGCTCTGTTCCCCCAAATCCTGACATCCTTGAGAAGATCAGACAAGTCCATGTGAAGAAATCAGCCTTCCAATCACTCCAGGCTCATGCAGGGAGAAACTTAATGGCCTATTTTTCTTATTTCAACCACTATTCCCAAGATGTACTTATGCACAGGAACTCAATAGCAAAATTATGCAAGGACAGAAACAATAACATTTCTTAAGATCTATGAAGCCAAACATATCGTATGTTCTCTGGGTTTTTATTTAAATAATGTGGTACACATTTTGTTTTCTCAGCTGCAGTCTATTGTAATGGAGTAATTTGACTTTCAGTGTAATGAGTGATCCTCAAGTACCACTGGAGTGAATCCACCAGACCTTGCCAATGATGAGGGATAATAATCTTCTGACCAGTGGTTTCTCAAGCCTAGCTGCACATTGGTATATCCTGGGAAAGATTTTAAAAATACTGAAGCCTCGGTCTCAGCATCAAAGATTCTAACTTAATTTTTCAGGGGTGTGAACTGTGCATCAGGATTTTTCTGTTTTCCCCGGTGTTTCTAATGTGAGCCAATGTGCAGAACCACAGCTCGAAACACTGACTACTCTATAGACCAGCAGCTTCTGGAAGTTTGTTAGAAATATACCATTTCAGGCCCCACCTCTGTACTATGGAATCAGAATCTGCATCTTAAAAAGGTCCCACATGAACAGTACAAACACCAAATTTTGAGAAACACTGGCCTAGATCATTTTTACACCATGTGGGACATTTACTAAAATTCCTTAATCAGTACTGATGAATAAAGATTATTCTTTCACCTCATGTCTTTTCCTTTCCCTTCTTTCTTCTTCCTCCATCCTCTCCCATCCCTTCCAGTGTTGTTTGAAGCATTCTGAAGAAATGTTTCTCTTCAGGTTAATAATTTATATGCCTGAGATTATGCTTAAAATTTCCATCTCTGAGAATTAGCCATTTCACAATTCACCTGGCTGAAGCTTAAGATACTGAATACACCACGAAGCACAAGCTGATACTAATCACAGGAGTAGCATGTGAGGAAAACGGTACTGATAAAGAGTATTTTGCATTAAAGGGATATTTTAAAATAGAAAAAAATACTTTATTTTGTATATCATTATAATTTATTAAATTGACAATAATTTTCATAGAGTGACATAATAAGCCCTCTGAAATTTAAAAGTATTTACATTACAATGTTCCACAGCAGGAAAAAGATTGTAATAAATCATTTTATTAAAACGTGGGTTGGTTTTGTTTGGCATTTTCTCTTTTGTTTTGTTGCTTGGCTTTTCTTTTTTATAAAAGTAATAGCTTAAGAAAGAAAGAGAAATTAAAGAAACATAGATATACATTCTCTCTAATTACATTACTTTTTTCATTATAACATGGCATTTAATCTGTTTCATGAATACTAGATGTAAGTATTTTAAATTTCAAAAGTTAGTGTTTTAGCTTAGAATGTACAATATAAAAATCTGCTAAACAGGGAAATTCTAGAACCTTGATAACAGTTTTTAATTTCAAAACAAAGAGACTCCCTTTGGAGATCATGATTCTACCAGGTTTAAACAAAACATTCTCTGATCTTTTACCTGTCTTCCCAGAATTTTACAATGTCTGGGGTGGGATAGGTTTCGCTGTCACCTTCACATTTCCCCATCCTAAGAGTGCTCATACTTCATTATAATTATTCTTTCGGTATCTATCTTCCCTGGAAAACATTAATTTGGGGCAGCAAAACAACAGATCTAGTTGTTCATTGCTATATTCTCAGCCCCCAACAAAGTATCTGGCACAGAGTAGGTGCCACGGAAACTTTCTCTGAAACTCAAATTATCAATTAATAATGAGTGGTATCCAAGTACATATTTTTATCTACTAAAGGTATAACAAAATTTCTCCCAATCAGGAAACAAAGTAATTTATAGAAGTTAGGAACTCTCTTATAAATCTGCCCATTTTTAATTTTCTGTTATCAATGTTAGTAACTGGAAATAAAGCACCCAGGGAGAAAAATTTTCTACTGAATTTTTCCAGTTTAAAAATTGTGCTACTCAGTACAAAATAAAAATAACAATTCCCTCTTCTCATAATCATCTGTGAAAATCACCTTACAAGACAGGTCAAATAGTTCTTACCTAAAATTTAACTTTAAAACATTTCCCATTTTGCTTGTAATGAATATTTCCTTCAAAATTCTTAATATATTCCAAGGTAAATAGAACTATGATCATCCAAAGATGCCCTGTCCTAATCCCCAGAATTTATGAATTTGGTAAATATATGTCAATCCCATGATTACATAACACTGTATGGTACAGTTATCTTCAGATAGGGAAATCACACAAGCCCTAATCTAATCTAATCTAATCTAGAGAACTTTTCTAGCTAGTGGCAGGAGGATTGAATATGCCATTGTTGACTTCAAAGATGGAGGGGACAGGAGCCAAGGAATGCAGATAACATGTAGAGGCTTAAAACAATCTCTAGCTGGCAGCCAGCAAGGGAACAGGGATCTCAGTCCTACAACCACAAGGAACTGAATTCTGTTAACAACCTGAATGTAACTAAAGGAGATTGCCTCCCTCCCATCTCCCACCCCTGAAAGCCTCCAGATAAAAGCCTAGGCTAGTTTCCCCCTAAATTTCTGCTTTGTGAGACTAGAGTACCCAGCTGAGCCCATCTGGATTTTTTGCTTACATAATTGTGAAATAATAAATAACTGTTGTTTTAAGCCATTAAGTATGTGATAAATTATTATACAGCAAGAGAAAACTAACATCATGTTGAAAAAAACAAAAAGCCTTTGCAAAGACATAGTCCTCTTTTAAAATAGCATCATAAATTATCTTGCTATGGGACTGCTGTTCATTTCAAGTAAGCAATAGATTTATCTTTTCCTTAGCACAGCCTGCCTAAATCATTTATAAGTGAATTCAAAAGAGAAAAATGAATTTTAATTATTTCCTTTTAAAATTGAAATTTTAAATATAAAACTAAGAATTCAAAAGCATGACTAAGATTAATGATATACAGGAGAGACTTTGATTCCGAGTGGTTTCTAATCAATGTAAAAAATGTTTTTTGAACACCTACCATGTATCAGACTCTTATGTGTTGTTAGAAACGTAAAATTAGACCAGAATTGCTATCCTCAAGAAGCTCAGAAGACAGATGAATAATAATCCTAATAATAATGACCAGCATTTATTGAATACGACCTATGTGCCAGCTATTGTGCTAAGGTTTTATCTGTGTTCTTCTTTTCAACAAATAAATCCATGACAAAGTACATGATAGAAGCATATACTAGGCAACACTATGGTACAAATGAAACAAGCAAACATTGCCCATAAAGGAGACTGAGAAGATCTAAGCTGTTAAATTAAATACTATGACTCACAAGACAAATGAGGTAAAAATGAGTAAAGAGAATAGTTTGTATTAAGTCTTCAAGACATGAAACAGTGAGGTTTATTTGAGAAAGTTATAGGTACGCTAGTTCTGCATAAGAAAAGATCACATTGGAAAGAGAGGCAGAAGTCAATCAATGGAAAAATTTGTATGCTTAGCAAAGGCATTACAGGCTTACGCCAGTTGTTCGAAAAAATATTTTAACTTTGATTATAAGAATAGACTCTTTTCTCTTTGCCACCTACTTCCTACATAGTTTTTGTGTTCAAGGAGATTGAAGAGAACACATACAATAAGAAAATAATTTATTTTAGAAACTGTAGTGAAAAACTATTCAGTGAATTTCACCTGGACCCACCTATTTATTTTAACTAGTAAGGATAGCGGAACCCAGAGAAGTTATATTATATGCCTACGTTCCATAACTAGAAAGATGATTATTAAGAGTCTGCTCTCAAGTATTTTGACTCCCAATCCAAGAATATTTCCACTGTGCCTTACGTTATTTTTGTAGTTTCCAAATAATGATGTTTGAAAACTAAAAACATATTATATACATATATATTCCTTTTTTTAAATATTCTATTTTCCCAAGAGAACTGATAGCCAAATAACTACAATTAGTCAGAGACTTTACCAATGTTGTCAGATGCATGGTCAATGTAAAAATCACTTGCGTTCCCATGCACCAACAACAAACCACTAGAAAATGACATCTTTTAAGTTTACATTTATAGTAGCAATAGTAAGATAGCAGAGATAAATCTATCAAAAGATGTCATGAAGAAATGATAAAATATTATTGCAAAACATTGAAGATGACCTAAATAAATGAAAATCTGCACCCCAAACTCAATGCATTAAGTCAGGCAGTTACATTAAAATTCACAGGTCAGTTCATTGAAGTTAACAAAACTGATTATCAAATGTATAAGAATGAACAAAGACCCAAGAATATTAAATATAATATTGAAGGAAAATAGTAAGATTCAAGATAAATAAAATACAATACTGAAGAAAAATAATAAGGTATGGAGAATCAATCTACTGATAGCTTGGCTAACTATAAAAAGCAGTTGAGATAATGTGGTGTTGGCACAGGGTTTAAAAAAAAAGAGGAAGAAAAATAGATCAGAAAGAAAGCACAGAAACAAGTCATGCACATATAAGAATTTGCGTATGATGGAGATGAGAATATTATACACAGGAAAATATCTTTCAATCTTCACAATAGGGAGAATAAACCATTAAGGAAAAGATTGATAAATTGACTATATTAAAATTTAAAACTAATGTGCATTAAAGACATTATTAAAGAAAGAGTGAGAGGGAGGAAGTGAGGAAAACAGAAGGAAGAAAGGAAAGAATATTTGCACCACATATAACCAGCAAAAAATTAGAAGCCAAAGCATATCATCATATCTACTCAATAAAAATGAGCAAAGAATGAAAAGAATAGATTCCTAGAAAAGGAAAACAGAGTGGCCAATAAACACAAAAATATGATAAAGCATTAGTAAACAGCGATATACAAAGTGAGTAAGATACAATTTCACAGCCCTTGAATTGACAAGAGTTTAAAAGCCTGATAACACAGAGTAATGGAAGATTTCACGTAATGCTAGGAGGGTAAAATGGTGCAATCACTCTACAGAACAAATGGTTTTATCTAATGAGGTGAAGATGTGCATTCCTTGTGACCCAGCAATTCCACTTCTAAGTATATACCCTAGAGAAACTCGTACACAGACCACCAAGAGACATGCACAAGGAAGGCCACTGCATTGTTAATATCAATCAGTTTCTCATCAATAAGATAGGGATAAAATTACTAATTATCTCGTAGGATTGCTGTAAGGAATAAATGAGTTAGGACATATAAATTCTTGGAACAAACAGTACCTGAAACATAGCAAGTGCTTAATAAATATTAAGTGTTGTTCATAAATACATTTCTAGGGTTCCCCTTACATTACTTTGATTCACAACACCTATTCCACTATGCTCAAATGAAGTTAATTCCTTCATTTTTCTTTGCAAGCTTTCTTCTCTTCACAATTGCCCTGACCTCATTTAACGGGTTGTTCCCTAGGTCCCAGACAAGTGGACTTGCCGTGTAACCAGACTGTAGTCAGGCCTGCTGTGATCTAGATGAGACATGCTCATTATCTCAGGTCATGTTTATGCTAAACCTTTTCTCCAGAGGTGATCTGGCAATTACCCCATCTTACATTCTCCCCAGTGAGGTATGCCAAAGTTCTTAAACTTATTTTGATCTATGAGATTGACAAATGCTAAATCATGCCAATAGGCTTTCAATTTTACCTCTTAACAAGATTTTTAATTGTAAGGTTCTACCCTAAATAAATGTGAAAGGAAACAGAAAAGAAAGGAGGGAAGGAAAGAAGCAAGAAACGAAGGGAGGGAGGAAAGGAGGGAAGGAGGAAGGATAGAGAAATTAAAAGAAGAGATTCCAAATATTTTTTTAAGAAGGAAAAACTGTATATAATTAACAGCATAGAGAAATGGTTTTGGCAACATTATCCAAAATTTTGATGTGAGTAAATTTTACATTTCACCCTCACCTACATCTGTTTTATGACTCTTGTTCCTTTTTAGGTAATTACTCCCATTTCCTCAGAATCATGTCCTTTAGAACTCTTAATCCTTTCCTAGGTGGAAGTGGCCAGATTGATCACAACTGCATGACAGTCACAGAAAATATTTAAAGCAGCCACTTCCAGCAGCTTCCACAATTGTTCCTGGGATGAAAGGGAGAGTGAGAACAAACAATTCAGCTATTCTTCATAGATATTTTTCTAGATTGAGCCAGATTTCAGCAAAATTGAGAAATAAACAATTGTGCTTTTCTATTCTCTCCACTTTGTGTGTTAGTTTTAATAATTTTAAAAAGTCTTTTAAAATAACCTATTATTACAGAATAGAACATATGCATTATAGAAAATAAAATGCAAACAAGTAAATTTTTTTAAAAACACTTAATCCTATAAAAAAAAATCAATATTACAGAGTAATGGGTGTTAGCATACCATGTCATACTTTCCACGTAACATATTCACATTAAGTGGCCCCCTAAAATAGATACAATCCATTTACCAGGATACTCTAAAAGTTAATTCCTTCATTGATAAAGTTTTAGTCAAAATGGCCATTGAATGTGGGTGAAATTCTGGGAGAGCAGAATTTTAGGATAGGAATGTACCACACTGCGTTAACTATCCGACTCACTCATAGGTAAGGTTGCCTCAGCAAGAACCCTCCACCCGACCCCCTACCTGCTTCATGTAATAATCAATGGGGGAAATTAGCTTAATTTGAGTATAAAGGATCTATGTTTTTCTTATTAATGAACAATTTATCTATTTTAAAATATTTACAAAGCATTACAATGTTTCAGGCAAGTATTAACATATTTAATTACAAATCGTTATTTGACTTTTGTTTTACTCTATTTAACTAGTCTACCTCTTCCATTCTCACAGCTAAGATGTACTCCTGTCCCTTCTCTTAGTCCTTCCCCCCTTCCTTGAAATAGACAATAAAGGTATGAGGATAGGGTCCATCTCCGCTGGGAAGAGACTGGCAAGAAGTAAGCTCATAGCAGTGAAGTGGAAAACAACTTAGGATTCAGGAAGTTATGACACAACCACCCAAAATGAACCAAAACTCCCAACAAAAAGATGTTTTCTCTAGAAATCTTGTTTACTACAACATTAAAGGATTTTATATGCTGCTTCTCCTGGGTGAAGCTGCTTGCTGAAACAATCTGTGTACATGTTTTGTGATGTGACTATATACATGTATGTGACATAGGTGATTACGATATGGCCATGAATAAGTAAGACTAAAAATTAACCCTTATTCAAATTGTCAAAAGGATGAAAACCACATACAGAATTAATCAAATGATGTTTACTCCAAGTTGACTCTAGTAAAATGTCAACTATTGTCATTAGTTCTGGTAGGCAGGCATGGGTTTGAAAAGAGAATAGACTTCATAGAGTGAAAGGAAAAAGTCTTAAGAAAGTCTTGACTTAGTGTTGTATTTAACACTGTTAATTTTCTGTTATAGTAGGATTTGGGGAGTAGAATGAGGAGACTTTGTGATTGGCTTTTGGCAGCCTTAGATCGGTTTACTATCTACTGGCACATATCATAAAGCTTTTCAGGCTGGTTAGGTTCATATGAGTTTTCCTGTTTCAACTAAAATAATTTCTGGTCCTCTGCTTCAAGGTTCAAGCTTTAAATGTAAAAATTTATAAAAATAAATTATTTTTTCACTTAACTCTATTGCCTCATACACCCCACTTACATAAGGTTTACAAAAATAGTGACTTTCCATTGCTCAGAAAGTCCTTATTCAAGCACTTTATAGAAATGTTGTATATAATGTGCCATTAAAACTAGTATAATGAGAGAGATCCAAGATGATGGACAAGATAAATCTGTGCCTGCTTCCTTCCATGAACACATTAAAATTACAACTAAATTATAGAACAATTAACCTGGATAACCATCTGAAGTCTAGCTGAACACAAGTTTTATAACTAAGGATAGAAAGAAGTTACATCGAGGAGGGGCAGAGAGGTGAAGTAGCCTGGCCCAAACCTCTGTGTTCTGGTTGAGAATCAGAAGGGATATTTCAGCTGTGGAGGCTTCCCTCAGAGGAGTGAGGGATCCCAGCCCCATACCAGGCTCTCCAAACCAGAGTACTGATGGCGGGAAGAGGAGCCCCCACATCTGGCTTTGAAAACCAGTGGAGATTCCAACCATCCAGGTGGAACAGAAAGCTGCAGGAAAGCTAGACATTCCCTTAAACAACCCTCTTACAAACCCAATCACTTGCAGGCACTCACCCTGAGCTCCGGAGAAGGGACTGTGACTCAGAGGATGTCAGAGGCATATGAGGAGCAGACTGAGGGGTGTGGCTTTGAGGCAAAAGCTGGAAGACAGTTGCAATTTCCCTGTGTGGCGTCTTTCTCCTGTGCAGCCAGCAGGCAGGCACCATCTTTCCTGTGTTGAGCCCACCCTCACCGGCCAAATCTGAATCTGAATTGGTCTGGTGAGCTCCTCTGCTCCTCCCTGCTGAGTCCCTGGGATTCCGCCCTACCGAATGCCAGATGCTCTTTCTTGGTAAGCAGCCAGCCTCACCTGCATTGCACTCTTTTTGGAAAGCTATCAAGGTCCGAGGGCTCCAGTCAGGCAGAAACTGGTCTCAGTGTGTTCTGAGACTGCAGAGTAGCTCCAGGCTCAGCACCAAGTTAATCAATATTAACTTGGTGACCACAATTCTTCTCACTCTAGTGACTCCCTGAGACCCTCCTTCACCCAATGTGCATACCACATAAGGCTTTATCATTGGCTGAACCTGAAGGGAGCCAGCAGGTGGCAGCAGTCCTCAGGGGTCCCAGCTTTTTGCAGAGATAACCCAGGCCTGATACTGGTAACAGACATCCTCAATTTGCAGTGTGGACTCTCCCACATGCCTGCAGATTTAGCATAGTCAGCAAACAAATATGGATCACTTTGTAGCTCCTACCAGGTAGTCGCTGGCCAGTCATAGATAATGAGTGACCTAGGCCTGCACCACAGCCCCTCCCAAGAGGCCCCAGAACCAACATCCTTAGAGGTTACCTTCAGACCACAGCAGAGCACTGTCCAATTATCCCCACAAGCAGCACACCGAAAGGGCAGTCTCAACAGGCACCAGAGCCCACTGGGGTGAAAACCACTCAGTAGAGTAAGCCCTCCAGACTGCAGCCTATAAACTGTGGACATGACTAAACCCCACAGCCAATCAGCCTAAGCATCAACCACACCCACTGATGTGTCAATAGCAATCAAGGATCAAATATAACAGGAGTGCACACACAACCCACACAAGGGACACTCCTGGAGCACCCAGAGCAGGTGACCAGGGAGACTGTGCCAGGGTCCTACAGGACACCTACAACATAAGGCTACCGGGCCAAGACTGGGATACATAGCGCCCTACCTAATACATAGAAACAAACACAGAAAGGCAGCCAAAAGGAGGAAACAAATAAATGTGTCCCAAATGAAAGAACAGGAGAAAATTCCAGAAAAAGAGCTAAACAAGATGGAGTAAGCAACCTACCAGAGACAGAGTTCAAAACAATGGTGATAAGGATGCTCAAAGAACTTAGTGAGAACTTCAACAAAAAGATAGCAAGTATAAAAACGCCAAAAGAAACCATAAAAAAAAACACAGTAAGAACTGAAGAATAAAATAACAAAAATGAAGAATGCACTAGAAAGTATCACTAGCAGACTAGATGAAGTACAGGATTGAACCAGTGATTTGGAAGTCAAGGTAACAAAACACACCCAATTGGAAGAGCAAAAGGGAAAAAGAATCCAAAAATTTGAAGATAGGTTGAGACCTCTGAAACAACATATGCATACCAACATTTGTACCATAGGAGTACCAGAAGAAGACAGAAATCAAGGGGTTGAGAACATATTTGAAGAAGTAATGACTGAAATCTTTCTTAACCTGACAAAGGAAATAGACATACAAGTCCATTAGCACACAGAGTTCCAAACGAGATGAACCCAAACAGGTCCATACCAAGATACATTATAAATAAAGTGGCAAAGGCTAGACAAAGAGAATCCTAAAAACAGCAAGAGGAAAGCAACTAGTAACTTTTAAGGGAGCTCCCATGAGATTGCCAGAATTTCTCAACAGAAACTTTGCAGGCCAGAAGGGATTGGCACAAAATATTCAACATGATGAAAAGCAAGGACCTATAACCAAGACTACTCTACCCAGCAAGGCTATCATTTAACATCAAAGGACAGATAAAGAGCTTCCCAGACAAGGAAAAGCTAAAGGAGTTCATCACCACCAAAACAGTATTACAAGGAATCTTAGAGTAACTTCTTTATGAATAATAAGATGGCCATAACTACACATCTATCAAAAATCACTTTCAATTTAATTGGATTAAATGTTCCAATCAAAAAACATAGGAGAGCTGAATGGATAAGAAAACAAAATCCTTACATATGCTGCCTACAAGAGACTCACTTGAGTTTGAAAAACACACACAGACAGAAAGTAAAGGAATTGCAAAAGATATTTCATGAAAATAGAATTGAGAAAAACAAAAAAAGCTGGGGTAGTGATACTTATACCAGGCAAAATAGACTTTAAAACAAATGCTATAATAAGAAACAAAGGAGGACCCAGTAATCCCACCTCTGGGTACTTATTCAAAAAAACCCAAAATACTACTTCAAGGGTACATGTGTATTCATATGTTCATTGCAGCATAGTTTACAATGGTCAAGATGTGGAGGCAGCCTGGGTCTGTTAATGGATAAAGAGGAGGTGGTACATATATATAAATACAATGGAAAATGGCTCGCTCGGCCATGGAAGGGAACGGATTCTTGCCATCCGCAGCGGCATGAATGGACCTGGATGGTATTGTGTTGAGCAGAGTGTCAGAGAAAGAGATAAGTAATGTGATTTCAGGTATATGAGGACTGTAAAGAACAAAATAAACAAACAAACAAACAAGAAAAACAGAAACAAACTCAGAGACACAGAGAACATTTTGATGGTTGCCAGACGGGATGGAGGTTGGGGTGTAAGTGAAAAAAGGGGTAGGGATTAAGAAGTGCAAATTGGTTGTTACAAAGTAGTTAAATGGGGATGTAGGGTATAGCATAAGGATTATAGTCAATAATATTGTAATAACTATGTGTAGTATCAGATTGGTCCTAGATATGTTGGGGTGATAGATGGGATGGGGTTGGGGAACAGAGTGAAAAAGGTGAAGGGATTAAGAAGTGCAAACTGGTAGTTACAAAATAGTCATGGAGATAAAAAGTAAAGCATATGGAATAGTCAATGATATGGTAATAACTGTGTATGGTGTCATATGGATACTAGACTAGTCAGGGGGAATCACTTCTTAAATCATATAAATGTCTAACCACTATGCTGTATACCTGAAATTAATATAAAATAATATTGAATGTCAACTGTAATTGAAAAATGGGAGGAAAAGGTAAAAGGGAATAGAGATCAGAATTTCCATGAATAAAAGAAATAAGTCATGAGGATGTAATCTACAGCATAGGGAATATGGTCAGTAATATTGGCATAGCATAGTATGGTATCAGGTGGTCGCTGGACTTATCACGGTGATCACATCTTTAGGTATAAATTTTGAATAACTACAGTATACCCCTGAAACTAATATAGTATTGCATGTTAGCTATATTTTTAATAAAAAGCTTTAAAATAAACTAGTATAATGAAATAACTGTTGGCTTAATTATATTATAAAGTAAGAAGGCCACTAAAATGTTATGAAATACAGATATAGTTTATCATTTTCAGTCCAAATCCATGGCTTTTGAAAAATAATAATAATTTCGGTATCTGAATTCTCTAACCTGATGGTCTCTATTCTTTACCAAGTTCTTAATTGTTTGTTTTCCTTGTTCTTTAGAGACAAAGTTCTTGGGAGGTTTTCTTCCTTTTTTAATTTAATCAACAAAGGACAAGGGAACAGCTATTTTTCTCTTATTAAAATGGTATTTTAGTTTTTTTATTTTAATTAGTGTTCCCTCCAACATGTCAGGATAGTCAGTAATCCCCGCCCCCACCATTTATTAGCAAAACTACTGCAATTTCCCTTTCCTTTTTCTAGTTGCATCAAGTAATCTAATCATCTGATTTTGCATTTTGGTCAGCAATGCCTTCTGTGTGCCCTTCAGCTATGTCTCTTCCCATAACCACTCTAAACCTTTTAACTTTATACAGTTGTAAATGCTGAATTATTCCTGCCTTTCATCATAAGTCAATTTCTGCTAGACTCCTCAATTATCCCCAGACTCCTGCTTTGAACATTTCCCAATTGGACTGCACAAAAGTTGGTCCAGATTTGCTTGTTCAGACTAACAAAGACACTCACTTAATGAGTTTTTACCCCAGATGAGACCCTTTGATAAGTACTTTCCATACATCTTCTCATCTAATCTTCCCAATAATTGAATGAGGTAATAATTTTACTAATAAGGAAACAAAGATTCAGTGAGTTCAAGAACTAAGAACTTACATGGGATCACACAGGGAGCCAGCACCAGGTCAATCTGATCCAAAGTCTCTGTCTTGCATTGAGCAATTATCAAGTGATGCCTGAGAACTCTTTGCACTGGAATTACCTGGACTACCTGATAAAAATACAGACACCTGGACACAGCTCAGTCCTTTTGAATTAATATCTCTGAGGAGAAAGACCAGAAACATATTTTTAACAAGCCCCCAAAATGATTCTAGGCACACTAAAATTTGAGAACCACTGAACTGAATTGCCCACATTTTATGTGTTGCTTTCTGTGTTTCTATCACCAAGCACAGTATCTGGCTAATTGATAATAAGTATTTGATCAACTGAAACCCACTGAGCCTGCCAGAAGAAAAGTATGTTGCTATCGATACAGTGGCTTTGGCTCTTTCAAAACAAGTTCAATGGAAACATTAGGAGAATTAGTATTTTTACATCAAAATTGGGCACTCCTAATCCTAGCATTGTGCCAACTTAGTGAAAGCCACCATCATTTGGCACACATACACATGCTTTGCACAATGGCCTCTGTTATTGGGAGAGTTGTTGGAAGATGGATGGAATATCTTCAGACTGTCCATGATTAAATATAATGTCTCAGAATTTAAAAAATCTTTCGCCCAAGATGTCCCGTTCTAGTTAATAAAAATGGTGACTTAAACCTGACTTCCAGCATTCTGCGGTAGTACAGACCACCCCTTTGGTAGTGTGACAATATGATTGTTGAGCAGCTCTACTATGGCCTTTATTTGAAGCAACCATCTACTAATGACATAATTAATACAGTGCATAAGTAAAATCATGGGTAGTCATCTAGAGCCTTTGGCTTAAAGTAGTGAGGGAACTGATGGCTACAAAAGGTAAACTTTAAAAATATGCATATATATTTCTTATTGGGGAAGAACATTAGGGTGTTGACTCTGTGGCATCACGGAGCTGTCACTGTCTCTCTTTAATGTCCTGCCTTATGAGAAATAGGGAGTACTAAGCGGATTGTCAAGATAAAAGTAAATTTTTTTCTAAATAATTAGAAATGCTAGAAAATCAAAGCAAATGAATTCTCAAAAATCTCAGCTCTGTTTATTCACTCAGTGTCTTGCAGGCTAGGTTTTGTGAGGGGTGGGTCATTGGTGTGTGTATGTATAATCCTTCCACTGCCTCTTTCCTGTTTTAGGACACAAACAGGGTATGATAAAAAGAAATAAAGGAGGCTTTGTATTTTGGATGATGATTTCTGGGTAAGCAGCAGCCTAGGTATATGCAAGAATTACTCAATGACAACATGGGGTTCCCTTTGCCCCTCCTTTGGGAATATCACAGTCCTGATCCTCAAGTTAAAGCCCCTACATTAGACAATCAACAGTAAGCAGTATTACACCCTCCAAAGGAGCTTCTGCCTTTAGACATTTTTTCATGCTAATTTAAACCTCCATTCCACCTTGCTTGTGCATGTAGGGACAGTAACACATTGAGCCCTCTTTTTCCTTACCTCCTTGTCAGAAGCATAATGTATGAAAGAGTATACCATAATGATCATTTATGCAAGTCATGTTCCAGACTACTACCCAAAATGCTACTCTACCTGGAATTAAAATTATCTTTCTCTTCATCTCACTCTAATTGACTACAATAATTATATAACTTACTAAACAACTCTGATAGAGTTTACACTATATTAAAATGTTAGAGCACCCCAGCTTATCTGAAGCCTTCTTTATTAGTGGAGACAACTATATTAGTTCTCTCGAATTTTCATAACAGTTTCACACTCACAGAACTCTCTGAAGGTTTCCCCATTGTCCATTCCCTTCCTAAGCTGGGTCACAGGCCATGTGTAGTTCTAAGAGTCCTTCCCCCACTCCATTACTTCCTCACAGAGGGCTCAGAGGCAGCAGGTAATTCTTGCCTACTCTTCTTTTTGTGGTATAATGACTAGTAGCCATTATGTTGATTGCTTTCCTTGTTTTAATAGTCAAGAATCCTCTCTAGTTCTTAAGGTTTGTCCACAGTATCATTATTCCATCGCCCTTGGATGAAACACAATGACGGTGTACCCATATGCTGAGGAAGACACAGGGAAAAATTGTTCTGGGGCCAAACCATCCCAAACTGAGGACAAACTATCGGGGAAAGTTTCTCAAAATCCAAGATTTCAGGGCAAGTTCCAACAGATATATGCAATGTAGTTGATATATACCACAAAAATGTAATTAAATAGTATAGGAAGAAAGGGGGGGGGGGGGAAGCAACAATAGAACCCAAAACAAATCTTAGGTAGAACGGAGGAGACATCATGAATCATAAGCAAAGAGGAGATAGGAAATACTTGAGTGTGGGAAAATATACAATGCAGCTATTCAGTAAGTACAAATTACACATGGATTACAGTTATATTTAGTAAATAAGTATCCACATATAATCTGGAAGAGAAAGAGTTTTCTAAAATAAAAATAACAAAAATAATTCTTTAAAGTTTCCAAATTTTGAATAACCCAAAAATTAAAACTGAACGTTAAACAGTAAATAAAAATGCAAAAATTGAACAAAATCTGAAAATTTTTAAAATACTTTGCAAATACAGCAAAAATCTCATAGTTATACATAAGACAAATACTAAACCTTCATTGACAAATGAACAAAGGTATGGGTGGACAATTCATAAAGAATTGCAAATAGGGAAAATTTCAAAAATAGTTTAACTTCATTAATAAAGAAAAATGCAAAATAAGTAAAAATGTAATGCTACTTTATTTTAACCCACCGAATAAGAAAAAAAGATTATACTCAGTATTTACAAGAATTTAATAATATGTGTACTCACATATACTGCTAGTAAGAACGGCAATTGGTAGAGGCATTCTGAAAATAACTTGGCAATGTATTTTCATGACTAATAATTTATCATAAGGAATAAGTAAAATGTAAGACCAATAGTTATGTATAAAAGGTTCAATACAATATTATTTATAATAACAAAAATTGAAAACAACTTAAAGTCTAACATTAAAGAATGATTAAATAATATTTCTGTAAATGGAATATTATATAGCCAATAAAATTAAAATTATGTTTAAAGCAAAAAAAGTTTATGTTATAATGGATATGAAGAATAATCATAAAACTATTTGTAAAATAAGATCTCAACTCTATTTTTAAATAACTCTTTTTTAAAGTTAAAAGGAAGTAAGCTAATAATATTAACTGGCCATCTGTTGGCAGTGGAATATGTATGATTTATTTTTTAATTCTTTATCCTAATTAGTATTTTCCATCTTTTACTTAAAAAAAAAAGAAGACAGAACATGGCCGCACACCAAATAAAAATAATTGCTAGCATTTTTAGAGAATCAAAAACAATATAATTGATTAAAAATGAGTAAGATACAAGTTTTAGCTTAGTTTAGTTTTAGAAATCTGCTTTAATAGTGAAAGTTGTCTAAGTATGGGGAATATAATCAATAATGTAGATTATATAAGGTGCCAGATGGGCACGGACTTATCAGGGGGATCACTTCATAGACTGTGTTGATGTCTGACCAATATGCTATACACCTGAAGCTGAAGTAGAATAATATTGAATGTCAACTGTAATTAAATATGTATATTAAACGTATACACATATAGTAAAATATATACTATATAGACACGGGATGCAAAGTCAGAGTGGGGAAGAGAATCAATGGTATTGTAACAGTTATATAGTATGTCAGAGGTGTAGTAGATTGGGAGCGTTATCACTCTGTGAGGGGGGTAAAATGTCTATTACCTTGCTTTGTACACCTGAAACTAATAAAGAAGAAAATGTACACACACAAAAAAAAAATAGTGAAATTTGTATAAAATATTTCAAACATACATATTGTTACAAAATAGAAAAGATAACATATCAATATGTGGGGATGGGAGAAGGGAATAGAGATAAAAGGTAATGAATAAAATACAAAAATAAACTTTTCTAATAAAGGCATAAAACAACTCCCTTCACTTACTAATATATCCCAGGCTTGATTGAAGCAAACTAAATTATAATTTTAAGATTGTGTGCTTTCCTCAGCTGCCAGGAAGTTTCTCAGTCCTTCCCAGGAAGCTAAGGCCACGGTCGGGTGAGGCCCTCACTTCATCCCACAACTAGCATAGCGCAGAGCAGTGCTCGCCCAACACTCGCCTGCACCACAGCCTCAGTCGTGGAGCTCGCCTGCATCTACTCGGCCCTCATTCTGAACGAGGATGAGGTGATAGTCACAGAGGATAAGATTAATGCCTCCATTAAAGCAGCCAGTGTAAATGTTGAACCTTTCTGGCCAGGCTTGCTTGCAAAGGCTCAGGCCAATGTCAACATCGGGAGCCTCATCTGCAATGTGGAGGCTGGTGGACCTGCCCTAGCAGCTGACGCTGCACCAGGGGGAGGGCCTGCCCCCTCCACCACTGCTGCCCCAGCTGAGGAGAAGAAAGTGGAAGCAAAGAAAGAAGAATCTGAGCAGTCTGATGATGACATGGGCTTTAGGCTTTTTGACTAAACCTCTTTTGCAACATGTTTAATAAAAAGCTGAACGCTCCGGAAAAAAAAAAAAAAAAAAAGATTGCGTATTGTGTGCATGTTTAGGTTTTATTGTTTACTTTTGAAAGGTAAATATCTACTTTTTAAAATTAAGTTTTTAAACTGTACATAATGACTCAAACTACAACGCCATACTCCATTTATAGTATAAAAGAGTGTCCAGACTGGTTTCTGACGCAAAGTTTTTTCTATCCTTACCACTACTGTTAATTTTGAACCACAGTGTATCTACTTATGGACCTCAGTATGCTGTAGAGGGACCTTAGAAGAACATCAAAAAAACTAGTCTAAAATACTGTTATTTTGAGATAGATTTATCAGAGAATTTTAAAGTTCTACCAACTCTAAATGTGCAAATAATTGGCATTCCAGTTAAACTTGAAAGATATACCTATGTACGGGAATTATTTCAGAATACTGCAGGTTAATTTCATCTATGTAGAGTAGAACCAAAAAATTTTAAAAGCATCGTTTTATTCTAAAAGAAACATTTGCCTCTTTTATTCCTTTCTTCCTAGATATAAGTACCTCATGAATCGTCCCTACTTACAGAAGAATCAATAATGTGCATCTTGCAAGTTACACAAGTCTCTTTCTAACAGTTTTGTTTGGCAATCACAAATTTAGAGTTACTCATTTGATGGCAGGATAAACATATTATCACTAAAACACCCTTGGAAAGTTTCAAATTCATCAGATCTAAAAAAAAAAAAAAAAAAAAAAAATCATGAATGTGGCCAGAAGTTACAATTCTTTTATCTGTATTAATAACACTTTTTCCTCTCTAAGCCATCCAGCTCACTAGAAAAGATTCTCATGAAAAAACAGTCTCATAAAAACTATGCTATAAAGTGCTGAGAGAAATAGGTATTTTGAATGTCACTTAGTCCATTGCCTGATTCTCATTCATTCCAAACTTCATTTGGACTCTGAGTTTTCGTACTAATCTTCGTAGTCTTCCCAAAAAAATATTTGACTATGTAAACCAAGAGTCCAAATCAGTGAATAGCTACAGCGTTTGGTAGGAATTTGTGTTATATACAAATTAGGAAAGTCGCTAATCATGTTTGACATTAAAATAATACAAAAGTTTAAAAATAGAGCAATAAACTATTTAGAAACAGAATCCTGCTTTATGGTAGGCATTAAATTTATCCAGAATAATTTATGCCAGGTGAGAAGTAAAGAATGTTGATTTTATTCTTTCTCCCCCAGGATAATGTGGTCTGGTTAATTACTGTGTTTATTGAAAATACTAGTTTAGAGATTGTCTTAGATACTGTTTTGTGGTACCACATGCTACTTTACTTTTATTTTCTCCATGAAAAAGAATACATTCCTGGGATTTAAACATACGTTGTTTTTTCCTTTGTACATTTAGCGTGAACAGCTCCCTTCTAAATATAATCCCTCCGAGTAAATCAGGAACTAAGAAAAAGTTTTTAATTTAGCTGCTCCCTGTTGTCTGCAAGACAGAGTCCAAATTCTTTTATTCTGCCATTTAAAGTCCTGCACTTTGCTTTCACCTACTTTCCTACTGTTTTTTCACTCATGTAAAAAACCCTCACTCATTTAACTCTCCATTCTGCTCACATTCAGATCTGGGCCATCGTTCCATGGAAACTGTGGCAGCAGTCCAAGCAAGTATAAGCTGATGGAATAAATGGTAAGAATAAAATAGAACAGACACTCAAAGGTCATTGTGAAGGTAGAAAACAGTTACGTTTCTTTCTTGGGAAGATCTAAGTTATGGAGACAAAAAAAAATAAAGGTACACTGAAAAACGGAACACTAAAAAATGATCATAATACTATCTTGTTCTATTATTTGTTTTTTATGTATACTGTAATCAGTTTTATGTATATTGTAATCTCTTTGAGTGAGGATGTTTACATTTTTCTTTACGTACTCACATTTTTCATAGTGATAGGCACCCAGTAGCCATTCAATAAATACTTGTTGAATGAATGAAAATCAGTTTTTCTTTGATTGCCATTTTATTACTATTTTTTGTTTAAAAAGTCTATGAATGTTCACATTTCTAATAAAATATTTATGACAACTTGAATGGCAAAAATCGGGAAGTCTGACAATATCAAGTGTTGGAAAGGATAAGGGTGAAATGTAATACATACAATGTGAGGAAAAGGGTAAAATAGAACAACAGGCTTTGGAAAACAGTTTTGTATTACTTTGTAAAGCAGAGCATGTGTATATCCCTAACTTAAAATTTCCACTCCTAGAGAAATTCTTACATACATTGGAGAAAATCTTGCATGTGTGTTCCAAAAGGCTCAGAGTAACAATGTTTGTGATAATAAAATATAATTAGAAAATCCCAATGGCAATTAAAACAAAAGATAACTGAATTGTAGTATGTTCACATATGGAATAATGAAACACTATAGATGAGTAAACTACAACTTGCAACAGAATGGATGCCTCTTGTGTAGTTAAGTAAAAAAAGCAAGAATCAGAAGGCTATATACAGTATGAAAAATCTTATAGCTGAAAACAAGCAAAAATAATACTATATTGTTTAGGCGTGCATACACATGTGTTTTGTTTTGTTTTAATTTCAGGCAAGAGAATGGTAAATCTCTGTTTTGATTCTCAAGGTAGAGGGAGGAGTTAAAAGGATAAGAGAGAAAGCAAGAACCCAGGATAGATGTAAAACATTGGTAACCTTTTTAAATTCAATGACAGGTTTCTTGGTGTGCATTATATAATCATACTTTAGAATTTACCTAAATATTATGTATATTCTTGTTATGTAGCAAGTAACAAATTTTTTAACTGATGATAAAGGGAAAATGTTTAGAAAATGGCAGCGTAGCGGAAAACAACAACAACTGGGTATAGCTTTTCTATTAACATATCTTGTAGGGCCCACCCTAGAGAAATGGCAATGCAATAACAATTAATAGCTACATAAGGCAGTGGGAGATTCAAGATTATAATGAATTTCCTGGATTCATTACTTGTTTTTACTTCATTAACTTTTTTTTTCCATCAGTGTACTGTGAACAATAAACTTAGTTCGTCCAACATATGGGAAGAATTAGACAGAAAATATTTTATTTCATGTTGTCATGCCTAGAACAATCTCTTTGTTTAACCAGAACACTGGCTTTGTTCTCAAATCTACTAGGGACAAGTAAGAGGAGAAAAGTTATGACAAACATCAACTGAAGTGTTCTTGTTTGTCTTTTCTACATATTTTTGCAGCAATTTTGTCATAGAATTTTTCCAGAATTGTATGTGGTCTAGTTGTAGTACAAAACCTTTACTCTTTGATTTAATCTGAAGGTCCTTAGAGATTGCAATGCACCTGGAAATCCTTGAACCTGATATTTGCTATCTCCTTTCAAAAGATTTTCTCACTATTTCCTCTGTCCTCACGTATCCTAGCATACTACCATCATGATTGGCAGTCTCTCTTTCTGAGTCCATGTGTGTCCCTTAGGAAATCATGCTATACCGGAGGTAATATTTGCACTATTATGTCACATCAAAGTAAAACATGTTCTTGAGTAACAACACACCTCTAATAGCAGCAATCCTTATATCTATGAATTTAAAATATCCTATTATAAGAGTAACTTTTTGTGTCTCCATGTTTTGGGAGATATGCCTTAAAATATTTCTACTCCATAAAGTAAGGTATATGAGTAAATGAACAAACAGTTTTCCAGAAATACAAATCTATTGTAATTACTAGGAATTAAAGGAAACCCAGAGAAAATTCCGCTTCATCATTATCTCTAAATTCTTTATTCACTGTGGGAGAGAAATCAATAAGAGGACTGTACAGAAATTTAACAATTAGAGGTTAACTAGAAATTTCTGAATCTCCTAAATGACTTGGAAAGTTCCTTCCAATTCCTTATACCCCAGTCCCCTCATCTTTTCTTACTTTGGTACATTCAAATTTATAAAAGCAAACTAAAAAGATATTAACTCCTTAAAAGTTAACAAATGCCAAGTTCAATAAATATTTCCTGAATAGTATAGTAGATTAAAAGCAAAAAACTAGCCCATGACCAAACGTGCTTGAAAATCAGAACTCTTTTTAAGAAATCCTTCCATGTCAAGACTCCTTTACTCAGTATCCCTGACCAATAGTCATGTTACCTCCAGTGAGAGGAAATGTTTCATCATGAAGGGAGGCAAGGAAGACCCATTCCATCAGTGGACAGACATATTGGTTAGAAAAGTCTTATGTTAAACTACAATTTATTACTTTGTAGCTTCCCTACTTTTCTCCTTACCAGCATATTATAATAACAAGCCCATCCTCGTGTTTACATAAGGATTTTTAAATAATTCGTATTTAAATTGTCTCCTTTTTCTTCTTTGTTTTACTATAACATTCCCCATAGGACACAGTTTTCAATTTTTCTTCAATAGAGTTTTCAGTGTTTTCTCCTGCATAGCATTTTGTCAATGCAACAATAAAAGCATGGTACCCAGAAGCAGATGTAATATTTTGGGTGTAAATCATCTTACACTAAAGACTCTAGACTTCTATTACTGCAACCAGACATAAAACTAGCTTTTGTATAATTCAATAATTACTCATTCAGCAAACATTTACCAAGTACCTACTAAGTGCTATGTATTAGGCTAGGCCTTGGGGATTCAATACCCAGTAAAGTTTAGTCCCTGCCCACATATAGCTGTACTATACTACTAATCCATGGAAAGCATATGATCAGTTAACACCCAGCATTTTTCCTTTGTGTTTTTACAAGTGGGTTACCACCTCTGTCTACTGCTATGTAGAGAAATGTACCTCCAACACTGATGAAGTTCACTGTGACTTTAATCACAAAATTATCCTTAAGAATAACAATTTTCAATTCTGGTTCCTCATCCTGTATATTATATTCATTATTCCTTTAAATCAAAGACTGGGGGGAGGGGGGGACATTCCTCTTTCATCAATAAAATTAACCCATTCTGGGATTGCACATCTCTAAACAATTGAAGCTGCACCATGCAATAGTTCAAGAACGGAAATGACCTAAAAATAGATGAACACCATTTGCTTGGCAAAATCTCCCCATAGTAAGTAATGAAATTGCTATCGAATATAAATGAAACAACATTACAAACTTGTGGATGAGCTTTGTCTATTCGGATATAGTGGCTTCTGCTTTATGCGTCCTTCAATGACCTACGTGAGAGTAAGTATCACTCCCAGGTGACAGCAAGGCTAGTTCTCAATGAAAGATGTCTGGCAACAAAGTTTACCACACTGTCTATTCCCATCCACCACAAGGAGTAGAGATGAGGAAAGCAGAGAACAAGGGGAGATCAGGATGAGAAGGGCATCAAGGGAGGCCTTAAAGGGAAAGAAAATCAGGGAAAGTTCCATATTGTATTTCTATTGTATAAAAATACAATAGAGAGAGAGCCATGGGGCATTCATTGTTCAGGGCTCATAATTCCAAACAATAGAAACTGACCCTGATTTTAGCAAAAAGGAAATTTATTGAAAAGTAAAAAGGTTGCTCACAGTTCTCTGAGTTGGAAAACAGGTGGAAATCAGGGCAAGGAACCGTGGGCAAGACATTCCACAAAACCAAGTCAGAGACGTCACTGCTGCCACCACCACCAAATGCCAAATGATATGGGTTGCTTTGTCACTGCTTCTGACACCAGACATTAAAAGCCATTGCTGGCCCTAGAAACGTGGTTTTACAGCCACTGCTTCTGCCACCAGCCATCACCAAAGTGCATTTTCTCCAGTGCTTGCTCTTCTGAATCAATAACTTATTTAAAGGTGGAGGAGGATGTGTTTGTCTGAGTAGTGAAACATAGGTCATGTGCTCACATCGTAGGTGAAAAGAACCCTGGAAAGCAAATATCAATCATTGTCAGCCTCTGTGATTTTCAAGACAGGCTCTGCCTTTCACCAAGACTAATTACATAGAATTCCAAATAAATAAATAAATAAATAAATAAATAAGAAGGAATTGCAAATGTTGTTCAGCTCTCCAGCCCCTCCAAAAAAAAAAAAAAAAAAAAAAACCACTACAAGCAACCAGAATTTAATTAAAGGGAGTGTGGAATTCAATTAATGTTGATTTCATTCAAATAAGCCTGAAAACTTTTTTTCAATAGCAAAATACACTATTTCTATTTCCCACTGACAACCTCTGAGTAACTACCTGCAGCTGAAGAATATCAGTTGATACCTTAGGAAATTATACCAATGACTCAACTGCAGGAAAGAGTCTGTATAAAAGATTAAATAAAATATTAACTGTGGACTTATTGAAGATTAGTATCAATCCTATTTATACATTGCTTTTCAGGCACAAATTAAAATTAAATATCTAGCTTTCTGGTAAGAAGTAATAAAAATATATTATTGGTTAATTATAACACTATCTTAAGCATTCAATCTTTCGCACTGGTCCTCTCTACTAAATAATATATGATAATATCTAACCAGAATTGAACTCTTATGATGTGCCAAACACTATGCTAATGACTTACAAAATCATTCTATTCCATCTTTATATCTAACCCTATGAAGGGAGGTGATGTGATCTTTCCATTTTAGAGATGAATTAACTGAGACTTGCTTCAGTAAGAGACTTGCCAAGGGTCACACAAAAATAGCAGAGCTAAGGTTCCACCCTACTTACGTCTTCATTTCAAGTTCCAAATTTTAATTCCAAAGCATAACTTTGATTAAAACATGCTGTAGAACAAAGTTCAGCAAAGTCTACCTTTCCCATTTTTGTTCTCTTCATTACTCTCTTTGGTGTTATAATGAATAAAACTTCAGCAGTTATAATAATCAAAACTTCAGCAACAAAATCTGAAATTACAATTGAAAGTATTTATGCAATGGGGGCTGCTCTAGGGAGTGTGAAGCCCTGGGCAACACATTTTTTCAGAGCCTCCAACTATATAATCAATCTAATTTTAAAATGCACTACAAAATTCATGGGCCCTTGTGAAGATTAATAACTTATTGATGAAGATTTCGAATAATGGGTAGAAAAGAGGTACTTATTTTATTGTCCAATCAGTTCTTGTGAAGATTGTTCATAATGTCCAAATGCCATCTCCTCCTGTTCAGGTCTAGAAACCATCTCTTTGTGTTCTTTATTGTCATATGTGCTGATTTTATATCTCCCACTGTGAAACTGTTATTATCACAATGCCATAGTTAGTTAAATGGCATTTTAATGGAAACAACCAATATCTTCTTGCCTGTGCAGTTCTATAGTATCATTTACTTAATGCTGGTTACATCATTACTCATGAAGCTGAATTACCCCTCATGCTGCCTGTGAATATTGGCTTCCAATGATTCTCTAAAAAGTTGCAAATTTTCTTCTCCAAGAATGATGATGATGACCATAAACGAAGTCTTTATCCAGATCATGCAGCAAATGTGAACAACAATTAAGTTACTGGTCATGCTAAATTTACTATTCAGAAGTTTACAGCATAAACATTGAACAACACATCTTACAACCCTGTTGACCACACTCCCGCCTTCCACACACTGCCTCATGATCTTGTGGCAAGGGATCCATGGGCGAAGCAAGAACGGCCCCGTTTACACAAAGAATGTGTATCCCTATCTCACAGGGCTCCTTGAGAACTGTCTGAGATGTGACAAGGAGCCTGCAGAGGAGTTGGGGTGGCCACTCTGGGTGCCAACAGTGGGGGTGGGGAGGTACACAGGATAAAGGATGCCTGCAATCCCACTCTGCACAAGTGTTATATACAACAACAAGATGTTTGGTTTTGTAAATGTTTCACTTTTTGTTCCCTCTCTATTTCATTATCCCTGGTTTAAAATAAATTTTCTGAAGAGAATTATATATATAAGGAGTCCCTGAAGTCACAAATTCTCTATAACTATGTCTACTCCAATCTTAGTGAATTTAAGGACATCATGTCACCATTTTTCACCAGGTTTCTTGATCTCAGTTTAAATATCCTGGTTCTCCTGTTACATTATATTTAAAATGTAGAAGCTGGCTAATATCCTGCAATGGTCAATATTTTGACAAGCGCCTGCATGATGCTGTCTCAAGAGCAAATTATTAGTTAAACAAACAATTAGATCAAATATAAAAATCAAGAAACACAATCCACCAAGTATTTGCTGAATAATCTTGCCTGTGGCTGGAAAAATATACATGCCAGCTGACATTTGTTTAAATCCATCCTAGATATAAATTGGTAGTTTGACCTTATATTTTTGTGCTGCTATTAACAGTGATCAAAGCATCCAATGACAAATTATACAGGGATCATTGGAAAAAATAATGCCTGTTGGAGACTAGTTAGATCAAATCATGGGGGGAAAAGAAGACTTATTTGTGTGTAAAATTAGTAATGTGGAAAATTTTTACTGTTCCTGAGTTTGTTACATCTATGGTAAAATAAATATGTTTAGTAGAATGCCCTAAATTTTGTTACTTTCTATTATTTTATGTTGCCTTCTTCTACAGAACAATACAGTTAATGTTTCATCAGAAATTTATCATTAGTTTTTTAAATATGTGATTTCATTTTTTTCTTGTTAAGTAACAGTTTTAAGTAGCCAAGAGTCCTCTCTAATTCAATAATAAAAAATAAACAAGAAAAATATAGCAGAATTCACTTAACAAAAATTTAGATAGCCAAGTTTTCTATTCCACTAAGGAAAGGGGATGTGAGTGGCTATGTGTAGCTCCAACTGTGAGATACCTTCTTAAATAATGCTTATTTATAAACGATCTACACAAAACTGAAGCATATGAAGAAAGAATCAGAACTACTCCCAACAGAAATTCCTTTAATTTTTGATACAGGCCAAGCTCTTCATCCTTGAGAAATAGTTTGTATAGAGAAATGTCCTAAATTCTTCCAACAGTGCACTTCCCAGCTGCTCCAAGTAATACATCTTGTCCTTGTACGTGAGAAAGTGTTTAGTAAAACCAGATGGCCAACTGTTTTCCTGTCTTGAAGCACTTAAAACTGGCAAGAATATGGCTGAGGTCAAAAACCTTACAGATCCTAATGACATGAACAGACACTTGAAAACTCTGGTTCATCCATAATTAGATTATTTCAATTATTCTCCACCCAACTCTTACTAAATCTCAGTTTGCTATCTGAAAAAATATTATTCTAGCATTCATAGAGCTCAAATCTCCTCCACCCCACCTTTTTGAAAGTCTATACAAGAGCTACGTTAGCATTTGAAGCACTAAGGAACCAATGGGGAAATAAAACTAAATTGCAACCCAATATTTAATCAACCCACCTTTATTACTGGATATTCTAAATGTCACCCCTGAATATTGAACCCAGAGAGATCCACTCATGCCTCAGAATCCAGCTATACCATGAAACCTGTATGCAAAGACAAATGGATGTTCTAGACCAGTGCTTTCCAAAGGAATAAACTAGGGATGTGGTTAATAGGGAGAGTCTAACTCAGTAGGTCCAGAGTGGGGCCTGAACATCTGCACATCCAAGAAGCTCTCAGGTGATACCAATGCTGTTGGACGGTAGACTGTGGAACAAATCTTCGGGGCCAGACAATGTTTAGAAAGCTACTGCTGCCATTCTTCCCAATTTCTCCCATGATTTGTTCCCAACCTACTTATTGTCTTCTCTGTGATCCACTTTTCACGACACCCTACCCCAACTCCCCTTCTATTAACTATTGATGCATTCATGAACTTTCTAGCTTTGTCCATCTCTCCAGCCTCTGTGTTTTTCATCTCTTCTAGTCTCTGGCTTCTGGAATCCCTTCCTTCATTTTAACATCACCCCCCAGAGCTCCTTTTAGGGTAACCAGTGCCTAAGTAATCAGAATGGGAAGAAAATGTAAAAGAAAACCCTGAAATACCAAAAGGAAGTATAGGAAAGGAACGGTGCCTTTGGGAAATCTGAAATTCATTTGAGAGATACCAGATAATTAAACCTAAAAATCTGTCATCAGGGCAAGATTACATGTACGGGCCAAGTGATCAACCAGTACTTAGTAGTTCAGAGGGAATAGTAATTAATCAGAGTAGACTAAACTGAGATGCTTTATGGGAAATAGAAGGGATGAACTCTACTTTAAAAGTTGTATAGAAATATGATAGGTGAAGTGGTGTGGAATGACATTCCAGGAAGAGAGAATAACGTAAGCAAAGGTGCAAGGGTAGAAAAGTTTAAGCAAAGGGTGTGAAGGGATCAGTAAGTACACCCATCACACAGACCCAACAAGTTAATGCCCATCAGTAGATGACTGGATTAAGAAGCTGTGGTACATTTATACAATGGAGTATTATGCAGCCATAAAGAAGAATGAAATCTTACCATTTGTAACAATATGGATGGACCTAGAGAATACTACACTAATTGAAATAAGTCAGACAGAGAAAGACAAATATCATATGATCTCACTTATATGTGGAATCTAAAGAACAGAATGAATGAATGAACAGAATGAATAATCAGAAACAGTCTCAGAGATATAGAGGAAAAACTGAGCATTGCTGATTGGGGGTGGGTGAGAATGAGGGAGAAGGAGAGGGGATTAGAAAGCATAATCAGTAACCACAAGATTGCCACAGGGATACAAAAGTCATTTTGGGGAATGTAATCAATAACGTTGTAAAGACTTTGTAGGGTATCTGATGGACACTTGTCTCATTAGGGAGACCACCTCAGGGATGGTGTAGATGCCTGATCACTGGGCTGTACACCTGAAACTGAAGCTGAACAATAATGAATGTCAACTACAATTTAATGTGTGTGTGCGTGTGTGTGTCACAAGTAGTCACAAGTAGTGGAGTACAGCATTAGGAATAGAGACAGTGGAGATGCAACAGCTGTATGCGATGTCAGAGGGGTAGTAGATAGGGGGAGGGGGGTTATCACTTTGTGAGCAGTATGAATGATAAATGTCTAACTAGTACATTGTTTTGTACACCTGAAAAATTTTTTTAAAAAGTTAATATGAAGTTCCTGAATGCTAAGTTAAATAATTCTTATTTCTATTCATAGATGGTGGAAGGCACTGAGTTGTAGAAGGGGGTGACACGACTAGATGATCCTACTTCCCATTTCGCCAGGGACAGTTCTAGCTTACACCACTGTCCAGACATACTTATAATGATTATTAATATATTCCCTTTCACTGTTCAAAGTGATCCATTTTGAACAATAAATTAATATAATCTCCCTAGACATAATGGAATTAGTATTTAATTTCAAATGGATTAGAACAGCGATACGCAGTCTGTGGCCCCAAGATACTTTGTCCACAAATGGAGGACTATGCAGGATGCCAAAAAGAGCATATTTTTTGGTGTGGTTATGCTGGTTATTACATGTGGATCAAACTTTTATTGTAATTACATACTATACCTCTTAGATTTACAAAATACAGATAAATTAACTAAGTACCACGACTGCTTATACATGCAATTTATTTTATTGTAAGAACTTTTCAAAACAAAGTTCATAATGAGAAAATTAATAAAGGGATGTGTGAAAGTGACCACTGGATTAGAGTATATTGAGAATAAGTTAAGAAGGCAATGGCAGCTTGTGTAGTATGAGCAGGGAGCTGACTATGTTGGCAACAGGCATGAAAATATAAGTTAGATGTTAGGTATTACATTGGTGCAAAAGTAATTGCTGTTTTTGCAATTATTTTTAACCTTTTAAACTGCAATTACTTTTGTACCAACCTAATATATTTTAGACGGAGAATCAACAGGGCGTACAACCTACCTGGCTACAAAAGACCAGAGAGAGGGGAAGATACAGGGTAATTTTTGAGTTTTAAGTTTTGGATGCCTAAGAATTAAAAACTACAAGGATTGTAGAGTAAGAGAGCAGGGAATCCCAAAAATGAGTTGATGACATGATCTCCAAGTGGGCATATCCAACAGGTATTTCAATTCATCATTTTGCCTAAGAAATGGATCCTTCCCTTTCACTTTTCATTTATAAAAGTCATATCTGTATTGTCTGTTATCTCTCACATGACTTTAGATCCAGAGAAAAGAAAACTAATTTTTGTGAAGATGTCAAATTTCTAGTTTATATTCCCAGTTTAAGAGACATGGAGGTTCGAAACACTTATGTGATTAACTTGACAATGCTTTTTAATAACTAAGTGATCATCACCAAGAGAATAATCAATTTGAGTTATGGTTCACACAATATGACCTTAGATATCAAGTCACGCCCAAATTCATTGACATATAAGAGAGCAATTTTCATTAAAAATCATATATGAAGAGAAAACTGCTTTGATTTACATATATAAAAATTTGCCCTCTTTTTTACCTAAATTCAGTTGACATCAGCAATCCATTCCTGCTTTACTTTCTCTTCTTTCACCTCCTAAGCCAGACATAACTGGGATTTGTTATGCCTGAACAGAAAATGTATAAGAGACTGGGGGAAGCAGAGTGTTAGTTACCTCAATTGTAAAAATTTCTTAGAGCTAGTACCTTAAATCTATCTTTCTATTCACTCGGCCTACACTTACGGCTCTTGATAGTCTCATCAGTCCAGAGACTGCTCAGATTTTGAACTCTCTGGCCTGCCTTGTTCTCGATCATATGTCTCCCCCCCACCCCCAGTCCTACAAGGGTATCTAATTTCCATATTCAAGGACCCTCCGCCCCTCCACCCACCCCCGGCCCCAAATCGTTTTCTATCCTAGTTTCTAATAGCATTTCAAACTGAGTAATTTGTACTCAGGGATGCTTCTGGGCTTCTTACCATCAGGTAGTTTGATGATATTTGTGTCTAACTCAAATCATAATGTTAAAGTGGGGGGGTGGAATCTCATGGAAAACACAGTAATTTTATGTTAATAGATTGGAAAACTGAGCCCAGAAAGATTAATTAGACAGATTCATATAGCAAATTTGTGGCAGATTTAAGACTAGAAGCCAAACATTATGTCATCTAGCTCAAGGCTTTGTTTAGCATAAAATATTCTTTATTTCTTAGCTGTGGTCCCAGAGCTGTGAACAAATTTAGCAATAATTGTATTTTGGTCTTTAGCATAGACATCACCCTAACTTGCATCCTCACACTGAGCTTCCCACCTTCTTCCTAAGTTTCATTTAAAAGACAAAAGTAATTCACTTTCACCTGTAAAATTGAGATGCTCCTAGAAATATAATAGCTACCAAAGCAGTACACTAAAAACAAATTAAATTTAAGCAACAGAGAGGTAACACATTACCAATTTGAAAGGACATGGGGAGTCTAAATGATGCTGAGTAACTATCAAAATGAAAAAGGAGATACAGCTCAAATACATTACCACCTCACTAATGTTCTTGAACAACTACTGTCTTCAAGGAGAAGTTTCATGGGATTTTTATACAAAGTTAGAACTTTAAGATTTCCCAGGAGCACAGAACTAATTAGATTGCAAAGTACTGATTCAGTGCTATTTCAAAAGAATAGTTCCACATCCTAAAATGCCAATATTGATGCTCTAACAAGCTGAAAACTTATTTTATGGACAGACTTCAATTCATCTTAAAAATAAATTAAATAAACAACAACACAAATACAATATCCCAAACCTGAGAGTTGTTACAAAAAAGCAAGGAAATAATAATAAATAAAAATAAAAATCATAGAATTCCAGCATCTCAAATACACATCCTGTTCTAACAACTCACATGAATTTTGTCCTTCTCCACTGAAAACCAAAACTCTAATTTAAGTGCTTCAAAGCTAGCATGGTTTTTATGCAAAGCACTTATTGGATGCTTGACATGAAAATAAATCAAGAGATGGTGAAAAAAAAAATGTTTTGCACGAAAGAGTGAGGATCCCAAATCCAGGTCAGTGTATTCTTTTCCTCTCCCATTTTTATTTTCCATAGCAAGTCCCAGATGAGAAGACTAGGCATAAATAATGAGACAGGAAGAATAAAAATCTGAATATTTAACCTCCGAATCCCTCAACAGAAAAATATCAAAAAAGGGAGAGATAAAAACTGAGACTTGCTTGGTACTGAGGTACACTGAGTAGGTCCTCCTTTCTGCTTAAAACCCTTTCATGTGTGCTTCTCTAAATAAAATAAAGATTAAAATAACAAGTTTTCTTGTAAAATACTCTTAGAAAATTAACAAAATGAATATCAATTAAAAGACATTTGCTTTGAGGAAAGTAGGTACAGACTTCTGGGATAATGAAAAGACATTTCACATTTATATCCAACATTAAAAATTACTGTGTCTCTGTTGGATGTTTTCTCCATCAATAAGTTATAGTGGTATGGATGACATTTTTTTCTTACAGTTTTAATCTTGCAAATATTCATGGTAATGGAAAAAGGCCTGGTTATAGGTCAATCACCCTTGCTACACTTCTGCGAATTTCAGGAGGAAAAGTAACCCAATTCGTTGAACAACTACTGTTCTGATGTGTTTCTGTTTTGATGCTGGGGGCATTAAATACAATATTTGCAGCAACTTTAGCAAGTATAAATATTATTGACCTGGTGTTAGTAAAGAGGCTGTTATGGTTCAGATAGTGAGTAAATAGGTGAATGAGAATTCAGACCTAAATTTTTCTGATTACAAAACCCATTCCCTCTCCATAGCACTGTGCTACCACTAGTAACTACAGGTGATCCACCAAATATGTGAATTTAACAATGATTTATTGCATTTATCAAAAACATCCTATAAGCTAACTTAATTGAATTCACTGATAGCTAAAGAGAAAATATTTATAATAATTATTTTAACAGACTATCCTGTGAAAACACTTTGATTATTTTTTTATTAAATATCACCGATGCACATACAACAAATAAACTCTTCTGAGCAACTTAGAAAAATTCCCAAACTATTTGGTGCATCATGTTTCTGAATGTGTATTTAATCTCTTGTTTCTCCCCACATTTCCCTACTAGAAGGGATAATTAATGACAAAATGATTTCACAGATGAGATTCCAAAGAACTGTCACAAGATGCAACTTCAAATTGATTTCTATTAATAGATGTGTTTGCTCCAACCTTCAATTTTGAACAAGTATATAAGGAATAGCTAACCAGAGACTTGAATACAATATGTGGCCAAGGAACAGTGTTTCTGTGTGACACTAATTAGCACATAGAGACAGCTAAGTCATGTTGACCTCAATGAAATCAATCTGTCATCAAGTGAACGAACCGGCTTGAATAATCTATGAACTCTTGATAACCCCTCTAAACATCTAAGAGTTAGCTATATGTATTTTTTCTAACTATAGTCACATATATTCAGTTACCAAAAACCTCAGTCACACATGACAATGTCAGAAAAAGCCTTCAAATACACTTTCAATCCAGAATCACTTTCTGATTTATACTAAGAGAACAAAAGTGTTGGCTGCTCCTTTATCATGCCAAGATGGCAATAATCCACATAATACCCAATGATCAGAAGCTCTTTTACATAAAATTAGATATCCACTCCTTTAAGATTCTGAACTTTGCTTTACTTTAAGGAGTGATTGGCATTAGTTTCCTCTCCCTCAAAGCCACATTGCTGCTGAGTGAAATAACACAAGTGGATTATTTAAGCCTGGCAGCCCGCTGGGGCACATTTCTGAGAGGTTATCATAGTGGCTGTTGTAAGTTCACAGGCCAAAAGCAAAGTGATTCACAAGAACTGCATAAATCAACTAGAAATTATTTTGTTAGGCTTTCTTATTGCTATTACAAAATGGAATTAATATAGACTGGTAAAGGAAAGCCTGCTACGTGTTATACTCTTCCTGCGCCTTTACCTCATTTTCACAACAGCCTGTAGTTGGAAATGTGCCACAGGATAGAAACCACATATAAAATTCTCTAGTTTAAACCAGAAATTCTGTAGCTTATAACCTGGTTTCTGGCTACTCCACCAAGTAGATTATCTATAGGCACCAGGAACATTGTCAAAGTCGCCTCTGTGACAAGTGAGACAAGAAGGCTGTGCAGGGAGATAAAGGGAGGGAAAGCTGTTTGTCATACATTGAAAAGAAAAAAAATGGCAATGTCAAATAACATTTAGAGAAAGCTAATCACCGATACTCAACAGGTAATTTTGAGTTACCTGCTTGGGTAGCTCAAGAGAGCACCTAATGAGCAGCGTGTAACTGTACATGTTGCCAAGGAACCTCAGACTTCTGCCCACTCTACCAGGAATTCAGTAAATTTCAAAAAAATTTAGAAAGCTTAGTTATAGACCATAAAGAATATAGTGATAACAACAGGTACCATTTCATGAATACATATTATGTGCTAGGAACTTAGCATTCATTACCTCATTACATCACAATACCCCTATTTAGGAAAATTCTATTTTAGAGATGAGGACATTGGAGTTCAGAGATCAAGTGATGTCTTCATTCACTTGAATATGATCTCCATCAGGGCAGACTTAGTATTATTCACTACTGTACTTTCAGCTCCTAAAACAGTTCCAGGCACAGAGTAAATATTCAATAAATAATTGTTGATAAATGGCCTGAACAATTTCAAAGTTGAAGGCACTTTTCCCTGTGCCACACTGTTTCTTCAGAGATGTGTGAAGAAAAGTTAAAAAAGAAAAGGAAGGGAAGGAAAGAGGAAAGGGAAAAAAAGAGTGTTATTAGGTTGGTGCAAAAGTTATTGCGGTTTAAAAGGTTAAAAATAACTGCAAAAGCCGCAATTACTTTCACATCAACCTAATATTTTCTTAGTTGGAACAAAATCTACATTGCCAACTGTTTAAAACCAATGGGAAATTATATATGCCATCCTTGTCTGGCTAATGGACAACTTTATGCTTGTAAATGCAATAAGTTAAATGAAATGAATAAATTCATTGAAAAAATCTAAACTAAACTACCTAAGCTCACCTCAAAAAGGAATTGATAACCTGAATAGCCCTTTATCTATTAAAGAAATCAAAATTAACTTTCCCACAAAGAAAACTGGATTCTATTCTCACTATCTTCTGCTGCTAATATTTAATCAACAGACCATGCTTATCAATTTTTCTTTAAAATTTCCCATTGTGTCAATCCCTGTCTTCTACCAGATGGCCAAAACCGTATTTCAACTTTTGCCTGAATTACTACAGTCATAGCTTCTAAGCTATTACTCTACCTCTCATCTTTTCTGATATCTATAGCATTTAAAGTACTTCTTTTATTCACCAGCATAAAATTATTTTAGGATTCCCCTTTTTTCTGCAGAAGTGCTCTCAAATCTTTTGAAAGTCAATTTTCCACAGGTTAATCACATTTTTCTCATTGTGTGAAGCAAATCATTGACCGCCTTTTGTTTCAGATTATCTTTTCAACAATGTCTATATAGAAAATTGAGGGTGGTGAACACACAATGGAATTTATAAATGATGTAATACAGAATTATACACCTGAAATCTACCTAATTTCACTAACAATTGTCACCCCAATAAATTTAAAAAAAAAAAGAAAATTGAGATGGGATCTCTCTCTCCCTCTGGAGCCAAGAGTAGACATGATACTTTCCAGTACAAAATATTCAGGTCCCCTAAAGTCATAGATCCTCTCCTATAATAAAACCTACTATGTGTATAGGTGTCAACTGGCTTCCTTTATATCACCCTATGAGAATTAGGGCTCAAGGAACAAGCATACACAAAAAATGATGATGTTCTGGCTACTGATATTTCTATGCACGATAAACTGTCCTTCCTCTCTGACTAAAGAATTTCGTATTTTATACCAGCATCCTTGAAACTATGGCAGACTAACTTTTTAGCCAGCAAATAAAGTAAAATTGCAGACCCTTCATTGTTCTTAAGAGTTAGAATCACCTGGGGAGATATTTAAAAACACTAATGTCCAGTGTACCTCAGAATCTCTGGAAGTGAGCCCTGGGCACTGGCTTTTTAAAAGCTCCCCAGGTAATTTTAATATGCAGCCACATTAGAGAAATCTATAGGATAGAGTTTGCATTCAAGGTCCTCTAAAATATGACTCAAATTTGCCTTTACAAACTCATTTTCCAGATGAAAAATTGGACACAAATAAGAGACGAAGCTCGAGGAAGAGAGACATCTTTATAAATTGAAATATAGAAGACAGGACAGACAAATAAAATGGAGAGAATGAGATTCTTAAGTCTGGAATAGAAACATAAAAAGGAAAAAGAGATGCATCCAGGATTGTTTGCTATTAAACAAAGCGTTAGAAAAGGAAGAGCTATCTAACAGTTACTAGGGCCCAACAACATTTGAGAGTAAAATCACAGAAAACAGAAATGATTTCTCAGAAGGAAACTAAGATCCTGGAAACTATTAAAAGGTGGCTTCTTTAGCTGCAAATATAGAGTCCATTGTAAATGTAGTTGAGGAACAACCCTTTAAATTTAGGACAGCAATACTAAGTTGTTAAGAAAATAAAAATCTGCATAGGTTTGAGGCACAACATCAGGCACATCCTAGTAAAATACCCCAAGAATTATTAGATAAGTTTCAGAGTGATACAGTGCCCTGAAGATATATGCCAGAAATATGGGTGAAATTAGGACTCTAAGCAAAGCAAAGAGGGAAATATGAGATGGACATAACAAAAGCAGGTGCAGTCTGAGTTAGATGTTGGTTTGATGGGAGAATATTTACTGGGTGGGATTATCAAACTCAAAACGTATAAATTAGACAAGATATATTTGACAAGCAAAGGTTTCAGCAACCCCAGAATCCCACTAGCCCACAATGGCATCTACACATAGTCTGGGGAATAGGGTAGACATACAAAGAATGAACTAAAGTATCTATAGCACTAATTCATAGAATTACAAGGGATACCTTTTAAATTTCTGATAAAAATAGCCCTCCAAACACTGAAGTAATTTTTTTTGTCAATGAATTAGTGTGCCTATTTTCCCACCCCCTTATCAACATTGAATGTTATCAACCTTTTAATTTTGTCTTTGCCTATCTGATGGATTAAATTTTTATATTGCTTTAATTAATGTATATTTAATTGTTAGTGAGAATAAGCCATTTTATATATTATTGGTTGTTCGTATTTCAGTTAGGAGAAAGAAATGTAAACATATTTAGGGCACAATGAGCAAAGCAGTTTGTCTGGAACTGACTCTGACCTGGGGATGAGTAGAATAATAGATTAGAGACATACGGGCCAGATTATGACCCAAAAAAATGTGGAATTTAGTCTAAAAACAACGGTGAGCTAGAGAAAGTTTTGTGTGCAGTTATTATGTAGTACATTATATCTATTATAACTGGAAAACTAAAAACAGGAATGCACTTAAGGTGCTATTTTGAAGTTTCAAGGTCTGAAATGATAAGGGCTGTCATGCGGGGTGTCACGTGGGGTCTCTGGTCCCACTCCCCACATAAGAACACAGGACATGGTGAGGCCAAAAAGGAACACCCACGGAGCCATAGATAGGGGAGTCATACCACTATATTCTCGCTGGCGGCTGGGTTGGAGACACAAGAAGCAGGAGCCACACTATCTGCAACCTGCTGTCCACTTCTCTCTGCTAACCAACCTCACTTGCTAGCTGCAATCCACCATGCTAACTGCAATCCACACTTGCTTAGCCACCATCTCCTTGCTAGCCCCATTTTCTGCAAGCATACCCACGGCAGTTATATTAGTGACCAGTGGCTCACTGGTTACAGCTAACGCCCAACTAGCCACAGCTGATGGCCATCCAATCACAGTTGATGGCCATTTACTACCTGAGCCAGCACCTTTCCACGTGAGGCCGAGAGCCTGGAAACTGCATTCCTGGCTCTGTCCCCACAAAGGCCTAGGCCAGGCATGATAGTAATCCTGAAAAGATTGATGAGAGGGGCATTCTTAAAAAAGAATCAACAGGAAATACTGACTAAACAGATTCTGTGAAAAAGAGTGTCATGCGGGGACTCTGGTCCCACTCCCTGAAACAGAACACAGGATATGGTGAGGCCAAAAAGGAGCACCAATGGAGCCATGGATAGGGGGTTCATACCACTATATTCTCCCTGGCGACTGGGTTGGAGATGCAGGAAGCAGGCTCCTCACGATGTGCAATCCACCGTTCACTTCTCTGCCAAACCACCAACCAGCCCCTTAGCGCAGCCATGGCAGTTATATTAGTGGCTAATGGCTAACCAGTAACAGCTGATGGTCATCTGATTACAGCTGAAGGCCATCTAATAACCCAGCCAGCACCTTTCCACGTGAGGCCGGGAGCCTGGAAACTGCTCTCTAGGACTTTGTCCCCACAGAGTGAACTCTAGATTGGTGTCATGACCTGGGTGGGGGGTAGGGGTGGGAAATAATATGATTTATGGAAGAAAGACAGTTTGGAGAAACTGGCTTGGAAGGCTAAGGACTGGATCAAGGTATATGATTTTGTTTTAGACGTTGTAAATCAAATGAGCAAATATTACTTGAATGCTGGCAATGTGCGGACAATCTGTACATGCTTTTATATACAGTGATGCTCTAAGTACTTATATCCAGGTATTTTACACTAAAAAATGTTTAATTTTTTTAATTGAAAAACAAATTAAATAAAAAGAATCAAGCCCTTTAATTTTGTAAGCTGTTGAAAAAAATAAATAAAAAATACTACCTAGGAAACAACCTAAATGTCAAATAAGAAATAACCAGTTAAATAAATTATGATGCATCTATACAATGGCATACTGCACTTGTGTTTGTGTGTATAAATATATATATATACAATTTATACAAAATATATATAAATATATATATTTATACACACACACATATTTATGATATGTTAAGTGCCAAAACAAGTGACTGCAATAACATCAATGAATCTCAAGGGAATTATGCTGAGTTTAAAAAAAAGGCAATTTCAAAAGGTTACAAACTATATAATTCCATTTATAGAACATTCATGAAATCAAATTATAGAGGTAAACAGGTTAGTTATTGCCGGAGGTAAGGGATTGAAAGTGTAGCTGTAAAGGGTTAGCACGAGGGAGACTTGTAATGATGGAACAGTTGTGGTTGTTACTACAGGACGCTACACACAGTAGACCCCCTTATCCACAGGAAGTATCTTCCAACACCCCCCAGTGGATGCCTGAAACCATGGATTGTACTAAGCCCTATATATACTATTTTTTCTTGTACATACATACCTATGATAAACTTTAATTTATAAATTAGTCACAGTAAGAGATTATCAACAATAACTAATAATAAAAGAGAACAATTAAGGTAATACACTATAATAAAAATTATATGAATGTGGACTCTCTCTCTCTCTCTCTCTCAATATATCCTGTACTGTACTCACCCTTTTTCTTGTGATGATGTGAGTTGATACAATTCCAAACCTATCCTTAATCTGTGTAGCCATCCCTCACGTGTAGTAAATGGCTTGGTATCATTCATTTCAGGGAATCCCTTGCTGAAGTCTTCAAATAGGCTCAATGCTTTCTGGCGCAGCACGTTGCTATCAATCAGAACACGTCTCTGTCATACCTTCTACCCACAAATTTAATGCCTTTCCATAACTAAGCACTTCTCATGCACTGTGGCTGTAACCTTGCAGTTTGAAGTGCGGCAGTAAAACTGGCACAAATTTCTTGTTCCTTCTTCATAATTTTACAGATAGAAGATTCATTTTTACTGTAGCTCTTAGCAACCTCAGCATACGATTTTTTTTTCTTTCCTTATTAAGTCGAGAACTTTTACCTTTGCAGTTAACGGAAGACAGTACAACTTCTCTTTTGCATATCCGAGTTGCCAGCATTACTATTCTCGAGCGTTGGAGCCATTATGAAGTAAAGTAAGGGTTTTTTGAACACAAGCATTGCGATACCACCAGAATCCATCGATAAGAAAGATGGCGGCTACAACATGACTAACAGGAGGGTTGCATAACAGCGTGGAGACATTGGACAAAGGGATGATTCACAGGAAAGAGCAGGTCGGCGCAAAATTCATCATGCTACTCAGAATGATATGAAATTTAAAACGTAGTAAGTGTTTGTTTCTGAAATTTTCCATTGAATATTTTTGGACCGTGGTTGACCACAGGTAACTGAAACTACAGAAACTACAGTAAGAGAAACTGTAGATAAGGAGAAAATACTGTATATGATAAGATTGCATTGAAGTATACACACACAAATACACACACACGTGGGTGCATATATAACTAGTAAAGTATAAGCTCTATAAATTATTTCCTAGTTTTAATACTGTATTACAGGTGTTAACATTAGGGAAGGGTAGGTGAAGGGTGCATGGGACCTCCCTATACATATCTTTTCCTCTTCCTGTGAATATATAATTATTTCAAAATTAAGGGATTTAAAGTATATATATATATATATGCATTCTCTCTGCATTCACAGAAAATGCAATATAATAGTGAGTGTAAAGATTGTTCAACTCTTACTAGAAGGCTGAATATTATTAGCACATTAAAAGGGTTACAGATGTTGCATAAAGAAGGATACACTTGTTAAAACATGCTGAATCTTTTTGTAAACAGCAAAAACAAGTACAAGTTGCGGAGTAGACATATGGTTATATCACATTGGTATAAAGTATGTAAATATTTATGTACTAAAATATCAGGGATCCACATCTAACTCCTAATAATGGCTACCTCTAGGGAATGCGTTAGGGACAAAGGGGGAATTTTATTTTCCACATTACAAATTTCCATGTTGTTTAACTTTCGTTTGTATTGGCATGGAGTTCTTTTACAATTTAAAATTTATTGGGAAGATAATAAAGAGAAAAAACACTGAGAGGGAAAAGAACGGGAAAGAAGAAATTTCTGCCTCTGAGCTTTTACTCATCCCATTTCTTTAAGGCCCATTTTGAGACTTTCTTTCCTACATGAGGTCTCAAAAGAACTCTGAACTCCAGAGGTATTTTACTTATTGTCTATACTATGTATTTGTGATTTAGAAGAGTTTTCTTTGAAATACTAGACCCTGGAATAGCAGGGTTCTCAAGCAATGTTCATAATGGTAAAACTAGTACCTCATATTTGCTAGATTGTTCACAAAATACCTGTACCACATTATCTACATTACAAAGAGAAGAATAAACAAGATGCTAATTTGAGAAATATAAACTTTAATTAAATATGGTAGTTTTAAACTTCTAGGTCAATAAATCATTCAGAAGAACAAAAAAAAAAAAAAACACGAAACCTTAAAGAGTTATTAAGATTGAAGAAAGGAAGACTTTAGGGTTATTTGAACATAGCTACTTCTTTTAGAAAAGCAACGTAAGTTTTAAAAATTATATAACTCATATTAATACCTAAAAAGTGATTCTGTCCAGCCATGCCAGTCCAGTGTTCATCAGTCTACTGCCATACCATTTTCTGCAAAAAGCTTGCCCTGCACTCTTGTGGTGGCTCCTGTCCTTTGCAACAAACAGAGAGGAAAGATGATCCAAACTGCATATGCCACTACATTACGACTTCCTGTACCCTTCATTGATGTTAGAGAATAGACAGTAATTGTTTAAATGTATGTGAAGGCATGGCAGCAGTATATATCTTCAAGAGCTAAACTTGAATGTAGACCTATTTTCCATTCTACATTGATAGTTGCATAGCTGATGATAGTCTTGATATTTGGATATTTATCATTCACTTGAAATAACTGGAAGAAATAGATACAATATATCAAAATTGTCTTTATTGAGGACTAAAAATTAATTTTATAATAATACCAAGAAAATATATATATATATACCTTAATTTTACTATACTTCAATCAATCATTATATACATACAGTATCTCAAAAATATACCATAATGTTATCTCAATTTTTAAATTATAATAGATAGATTTGGTTTTATTCAGAATAAAATAGAGAGAGGCTTTAGGGATTTCCTATTTATTTTCCAATATAAATGTGCCTTGTGCACCACCTAGAGGAAATACATAAAATTTATATTGAACATAAACACTTGTATCGGTTATAGAAACAGACTGAACAACTTCATCATGAAAGGTATAAAACAGAAACTATTTTCACCTAGCTAGTCCTGTTAAAATATGACTTTCTATCTTATCTATATGCCCAGATGCCAACTGGAATCTAACAGGAATACTTACAGTTGCAATTACTTACAATTTTTTCTACAACAGATTGAACTCTGATTTACCTCAGTAAGTTGGAGAGCCTATGGTTAGAATTTCTTCTAACATTAAACCAAAGTCTGTTTATTTGAAATTAAATGTAGCACTTGTGTTACCAACAAATAGTTTATACAAAAAAAAAATCCGTATTACTGACAGTAAAACTGAAATATAGATTATAAAAAACTTCCAAATCTGTTTTATTACAAGAGAAAGAGCGAGAGAGAGAGAGAGAGAGAGAGAGAGAGAGAGAGAGAGAGAGAGAGAGAGATAAAAGAATTGAACTTCATCATCAAACATTTTTACCAAATATCTTTCTGGGCCTCATAACTTTATATAGCAAAGTAAGTTAAATTAATAGTAACACTACCTTCTATGAGTAAACATATTTAATATGAAACTCTATGGCAGATATCCAACTTATTTTCTAAAAATAATTATTGCTGTTACTTATAAACATAATTATTTTAAAAATGTGATAGAGACTCCTTCCTCTTACTGTACTGTACTAAAAGTACTTAATCAGGACTGAAACTCTATGCCTCCATCTCTTCTCATTGTATTCTGTCTTCCTAATTAGTCTCTTTCAAAAATAAAGTCTCAGTTAATACTTATGTGTCATTGATTCTAAATTCATATCCGGAATGCAAATCTTATATCTACATATTCAAAAGCCAACTCAGCATCTCTAGTATATCTCATGGACATTTCACCTCAACATGTTCAGAGTCATTATTCTCCCAAAATGTACTTTTCTTGCAGATCTCCTTTGTTTAGTGTAAGACACCATGAAACTTGAAAATGGTCCTTGAAAACTGCCTCTGCCTCTATTTCCAAATCTAGTCCATTATCCAGACCACTGATTTGGCCTCTAAATAACTTTAAAATTTGTCCACTTTTGTCTGTCTCCACTTCTGCAACCCTACTTCAAACAACCAACACTTCTTACCTGAGCAATTGTCTTAACTGCCAAAATCATCTCCCCTCATCACTAATGCCAATGCTCACTTCACCACACAGCAGCCAGACCAGTCTCTTCACATTTCCCCCACGTCCCAAAACCTCTAACAATCTTTCAGTGGCTTCCCAGTGCCCTTACAGATTAAGGCTCCAGTTCTGAATCTACCTAAGAAGGCCTGTTTCACCAATCTCATTTGGCCAGTACCTGCTTCACCTGTCTCACATCACATTGCTCTTCCCTTCGTCCTCCATGATGTAGCCTAGAATTCTTTCAGTTCCTCTATGCACCATTCTTTTTCCCAAGTCTGGGTCATTGGAAATACTGTTGCTTTTTCCTGGAACAGTCTTCCTCCCACCGCATGTTAATCTAAATACCTCATTTTCAGTTATCTCTTAGATCTCAATTCAAATTCACTTTCTCAATTCAAACTCACTCAGGTTTTCTGTTATCTCTTTCTTAAATATAAATGGACACAAGTGAAAACCAACAAAACTCTGAGAGGAAAAACAAAACCTGAAATATGAATGAGAAAGATCAGGGAAGCTGCCCTCTGAGATTACGCCAGCCTATTCTCTCCCATCTGCCCCCTTTTGGTGTCCCCATTAGCACAGAAATAGTCTCTGTTTTGCTCATCACTATATTTTCAGTGCATGGCATAGACTTAAGAAGAGCTTAACAAATATTTCCTGAATGAACAAATAACATGAATGACAATGATCATTTTTGTCTTCATTCAAAGAAAAAAATCAAGAGGAAAGAAAAAGTACCTATGTTTATCTCCTCTCTTTCCCCAGACTCAGTGGAAATGATAGTAGAGCTATACACCAAAATGGTATAAATGAACAAGGAGAAAAAAAGAACAGAAAGCAGAACAATCAGCAAATGATTTCAGCAAAATTTTCGGAAGACTGAATGCAGATGATGAACTGGTGACTGACAAAGGCAAAGGAAGATGCTCTAAAGCATACACACAGAAAGGGCAGACCACTAATCTGCCCAATGGATCCACAGGGCTGAAAACCTTGAAGTGCCAACTACTGTACAGTGGAGAGTAGAAGTGAGATATGGGCTAAAACTGAAGAGATTCATTGAAAGGTTTCAGAATAAACAAGGTATCTCCCCCCACACCCACCTCTCTCACCCAGCATTTTTCTCATTAGATCCAACTGCCTAGCATTTACCCTCATCTCAACCCTGGAAGGGAGGGAGGGAGGGAGGAAGGGAGAGCGAAAGGAAAGGAAAAGAAAGGAAGGGAGGGAGGGAGAGAAGAAGGGAGGGAGGAAGGAAAAAAAGAAGGAAGGAAGGAAGGAAGGAAGGAAGGAAGGAAGGAAGGAAGGAAGGAAGGAAGGAAGGAAGGAAAAGCAGACATTTTGCTCAATAAAAATTGAATATGCTGCTTGTGAAGTAGGGCAGCTTGCGTGGGAGTTGGAACTCTGACATTTAAAAGTCCCAAATTATAATGTTTGGCTCCCCACCCACACACCTTGAAACAAAGTTTGCCCGTGCAGTAAATGCCCTTGACAGAAATTCACAAAACTTTTCTATTATCTCTTTCTTGAATATAAATCGACAAGCAAAACCACCAAAAATCTGAGGGGGAAAAAAACCTGAAACATGAATGAGAAAGACCAAAATATGCAAAAATGATTCCAGGAAAAACAGAGGTAATTTATCCACAAAAGAGATAAAACAAAACAAAACAAAACAAAAAAAACCTTTTTGTAGCATTATCAAAAATATTAAAGGAGGTACTATATATATTGCATATATAAAACAAACAAGAAGGAAGGATGCTATTAAAAATTAAAAATCAGAAAGCAAATGTGTGAAATTATAATATGTCAAATTAAAATATGAATAATAATCTTCCAGTATAGAAATACGAAATAGAAAATATAAGAGAAAAGAAGACATAGATATTTTCGCCAAGATATTCAACATTAGAAAGGGAGAACAGAGATAATAAAAGGGAGGTGATAGTAATAATAATAGAAGAAATCTATAGCTGAAGTCTTTCCGTGAAAGTCTGCAGATTGAAAGAGACAGTGGTATGTCTGGCCCAATGAATAAAAGACAGATACACTGAGCCATAAAATTGGAAAAGCCTCAAAACAATAAATAAAGAGAATATATTTAAATTTTATTTCCTTAAAAAGAAATAAATCACATACTATCATCAGAATTATTGGCAGTACTAGATGACAGAAAACAGTGGAAGATTTTTTTCTAAATTCTGAGGGAAAATGATTTTCTACCTAGAAGTCTATATACAGCAAAACCCTCCATCAAATGTGAGGCAGAAAAAAATTAATATTTTCAGATATGTAAGAAATCAGAAAGTTTAGCTACTACAGTGCTTTCTGATGAAATTCCTTTAGGATATACTCCAACAAAAAAGAAAGAATAATCCAAGAAAAAGGAAAATTCCAGGAAACGGGATTCTACTCAGAAGAGCAGTGAAGGTGAGTTACAGGATGACAGTGGGGCACCCAAGCAGACAGTCAACAGGGTAGACCAGGAGGAAGGAGGGCTCCAGGCAAGAGAACTTGGCAGATAAAAGGTCAATGATATCATAGATCACATGATAGAAAGTTTGCACAAAATTTAAAATGTAAAAAAGGCAAGTGATGCAAGGAAAAAAAGAAACCAATCTATATAATACACCCCTTGACTCTGCAGGAAATAATATTTACATGATCATAATAACCACAAATAGCGTATATTGAATTTCATATTTTAGAATCAAGTTATGGACAAAGTATAAAAAATATTGTGGTTATAGAGTAGAATGTAAGTGGTGTGAACCTCAATAAAAGTAAAAGTACAGTGACAAAAGGTGACAGATGGAAGGGAAAGTAGGAGAACTGAAGAGAGCAGGGCTCTCACCCATGTTTTACAGAGGGGAGTCAAACGACGCTCTCTATAGTTGGAGAAACAAGAAATCAAGGTAGTAAAAATTTTATATTACCTAAACAAAACTAAAGCTATAGCATAGAAGATAAAATGTTTCATAAAAATATATTGGGAAGCAGGGAGATATTGGAAAGCTTGGAAATACTGAGCTATCAATCATAGCAAGAAGTCAATATTGTAAAAAAAATAATAATAAAACCTAAAACTGATAAATCTAGAAATACATAAGCACATTTTGAAGATATCTTAGAGATTTACTAACTGTGTGACAGCTAAATTAAATTAATCCCACTGTGCCTCTTTCCTCAATGAGAATAATAATAATAATACATATTTTGTGGTGGTTATTGTGAGAATTAAATGAGTTATTATATGTAAATCTCTTATAATACTGCCTGATACCTTGAGTGACACATACAAATAAGTATATATTTGATACCTCTTGATGAGTAATATTGATGGAGATAGGGAAGTGAGCCACAGGACTCTTAATTTTGATTATTTAATCTCATTATTTCTTTTCATAATGATAAGTATTGGTTTGATTAAAAAATGCTTTAAATAACTTTTAAAATCATGTTTTACCATTAAATAAGGTCAATTCCAAAGTCTAGAGATGCCAAATATAAATTACACGACAAATGTTTAAGCTCTGCTATAAAACTGGTGAAAATCTTTTTAAAGCCAAATTGAATTAAGGATTAATATGAATGCAACTAAGCCAAGTTCTCATCCTTCTGTGATGTTTCAGGCAGAACTATTTGGGCACTCTACTCCTCTTTGCTATGTATATTGATTTTTCCTTTCTTTCTCTCCTTCACTTGTCATTATCCTCCTGTCCCTTTTTCTCTTTCATTGTCTTGTCTCCCTTTTATATTGGTTGTCCTGCCTAATCTTTAGTATGTTCACTGCCTGTCTTATACTGCTTGCTTATTCCTTTGGAGTATTTAATACCCAGTGGATTGGTGACCATAGAGATAAATATTCAGAAATTAAAATTTATTCATCTCAATAACATAGTCATTGTAATACTTATTATAAGTGTAATTTATTTAAGTATATTAGAATAAGTATATTATAATGCTGGGCTGATTTCCTAAGATCTCATAAATGACCACACTTTTTAAATTTAAGAAAATAACTTTTTAAAAAATTAAACAAATATGAACCATATTTTAATAGTATTTCAAAGTTCTACTGTCCTAATGAATCATTGAAATAACTCAGAGAAATCATGTGCGTTTAACATCATCTAGACCATGCCTGCCAGTAGAGTAACTTACTGTACATTCATGTCTTATCATTAATTAAAAGAAAACTGCTATTAACCAAGGGGAGAAAATCTGATCCTAGGGAATACAACTCTGAAGTATATACACTGATAAGTTTTGCTAAGAATGAGAAATTTTAGTGCTGGGAGAGTGGAACTTAGGAAATTAATCCATTTAAACACCATTTTTGTGTCTCTGAAAATAAGATTCAGGTTTCTTTAATAGACATTTTTCTTATAATGGTCTTTTTCTGCTGTACTTATTTTTAACTCAAAGGCCCAAAATAATGCAAGCATTTACAGGCTGCAGCAGTAATGCAGCATGGACAGCAGAGGGAGCAAAAGACACAGGCCAGGCGGCGAATGTCAGTGAGGACAGTTATTTCAATACCGCCAAAGGAGGCCTGAATGCGTCCCAGGCATACACATGCAAAACTCCACACCGTGACGGTGTGCGAGGCATATTGATTGAAACAATTGGAAGATTTCTGTATTCTCACAAGTAATATGAAAATGCCGAACTATCCTTAATGGAGCCCATTCTCACCAAATATTAATTCTTGGGTAAATACAATTAGGAAAAGATCCTGTTGTCTATTTATTTTTAAAATATTTTAGAAACATCATTTTTAATTCAGCACCTCTATGACTCCTGTTGCAAATACCTTTGCACCAATCAGTGCCAAGAGTCTGCGCTCTGTATATAAAGGTTTTCCACCTTGGGGGAGGGGGAGTTAGGCCAAAATAAATCATCTCACTCATGACTTCTAATAAAGATTTTTTTTAGAGTAGCCCAGTTACAGACTTATTCCCACAAAAGGGGCATTTTTAAATTCCTTTTCACTACTCTATTGTCTCATGTTTTCTCTTTTTTTTTTCATATATTTTCTTTCTTTTGTATTTTATTTTTTTTCTTTCATTTCCACAACTCGTTTTTCTCCAAATGTTTCCTATTTGTTCTTTCTAATTTTATTTTATTATATGTCCCAATCACATGGTATTTCAACCCATTTTCTAATGCTCTTTAATTCCCTTTTAATAATTTTTCCCTTTTTCTCATTCATCTTTTTTCTTCCATTCGTAAGTTTTCCTTTTTCTACAATCTTAGACATTGTCTAAAAATTTTCTCTTTTCACGTTTACTGAAAACACCACCTCTTTTCAATTTTTGCGAAGTGGAAAGAACAATATCTGTAGCTATATTCACTAATCTACTTATTTTATAAATGTTAATACATACCTAGTATATAAGACATGTACCAGGCACTGGAGTTGAGGGGTAGCAATAAGAAATGAATAAGAAAGATAAAATGAAAAAGACATGATTCATTTCCTCCGTTGCTCATAATATAATAGGAAATAGATACAAATAACTATCAAGGCAGTATAATATCAGTACCATCAGAAAAATATAATATTTTTATCTGGGGATATCGGATTAAATGTGCAAACTCTTTATAAGGAGACAGCCTTTGTAAGGGTCTCCATTTATATGGAGAGAACAAGATGAATAATAAACATGGGGTGAAAGAGGGGTAGTTTAATCCTGTGAAAGGACGGGGTGTGTGTGGAAGAATACTGGGAATTTTTTATATTATTTGCCAGACAATAAGGATGGTTCCTCTGCAGTATTCATAACAGACTCTGCCTTCCAGTAAATCTCTTCCACCTTCTGTAGACTTGATGGGAAAGACTGAATATAACAACTATTAATCCTTACCCTTTATTTGCCTCTTTCCTCCTTTGTAAAATGGGGTAAAAATAGTACCTAATTCATAATGGTTTGATGAGAATTAAAGAAGTTAATAAATGTAAAGTACTTACAATTGTTCCTGGAACATATTAAGTACTTTAAAGTGTTTGTTCTTGGTGGTGGTGTTATATTAAGGGTTGAGGCCAATTCAAATGCTCTACATTGCTTCCATGAAGCTTTTTCTAGTCTCTACAACACACCCTAACCTTTTATTTCACTGCACTCCTAGGCAGTGTTGCCTGGTTAATATTTAATTATTCTATTTTGTATATTTTCATATTATGTCTTTATTAGATCATAAATTCCTTTTGCAGGGACCACAAAGTATTGTATACATACTTGATTTGTCCATGGAACTAATATGAATGAGGACAGCTAATAGGCATTCAAAAAACATTAGCTAATCAATATAGTCCATATTTTAGAAGTGAATAAGTAACTAGTATGAAACGTAAGCCTGCAAATTCATTAGTGGAAAGCGAAATTGTAAATAAACTTAGAAGATATCTGAGAAGAACTCATATAAACAGTATTTTTCTGTTTCATGGTTATTTGACACTATCAGGGAATATTTATTGGACATCCACTATTGCACATCTATTTATCCACAGTGAATTCATTATTTAATTAAAATTTCACAACAACCTTATGAGATTTTGTAAATGAGTGAGACTCAGAGAGGTCCACAGTCACATTGTCATTAATAATGACAGAGTTAGGAATCAAATCCATGTCTACCAAACTCCAAGAGCATGTGCTCTTTCTTCTATAATATCTTCCGCTAAGATAAGTAAGATAAATTGGAAAAGTAATTTTTTTTTTTTTGGAGCTCACTCCAGGTATATTACATAGGCAGAACAATTATGAAAGCACAAATAAAGTGAGAATAAAAATCAAAATGCAAATTTCCAGATATCGAAGGAAATCTAGCAAGAACTATGAAATGAGACAAAAAATGATTTAGCTAAACTGTTGGAATTCTGCAAATTAATTATAAGGTCAACAAATATTAATATTGAAAAATTATGAGAAATCCCTCTGTTCAAGATGGCACAGTAGGTAAACACTGTGCTTACCTTTTCTCATGACCACATCAAAATTACAATTAAACTACAAAACAACCAGCATTGTGAATCACCTGAAATCTTGCTGAACCGAAGCCCTACAACTAAGGACATGCAGAAGAGGCCACCTCGAGACTGGTAGATGGGTTAGAAGTGTGGGATGGGTTGGTCCCACACCCATCTGTGACGGTTAAAAACTGGAAGGGAAATCTCAGTTGTGGAGGATCCCAGAGAAGTGAGGGGTCCTAGCCCCTCTCCAGCCCAGGGTTCCAGTGCTGGGGAGAGAAGTCCCCGTAATTTCTGGTTGTGAAAACCAGCAGAGATTGTGACTGAGTAAGATGGAGGGTGGGTGGAGTCCCAGGCCCTCTCTTAAATAGTCTCTGCAAGGACTTACTTACTGATGGAATCACTAAGCTCTGAGTTCCACCATTGGGGCAGCAGCTGAAGAGGCAGCAGGAACATACAGGGGTGAACTGAGTTGTCTGACTTCAGGACAAAGGCTGGAGGCGCAGTTTTCTCCCAGACAGAGAAATTTGCAGAGGCCATTTTTCTTTGTTGAGCCTCCCTCTGCCTGGCATGCAGACGCAGGTGGCAGCCATATCTGCGTCTCCATCAAGCTGGCTAACGCCATTCACTTGCTATGCCCTGGTGATTTGAGACCCCCATCCTGCCCAACTTTAGGGCACACCCAAGCCACTTCCACTGGCTTTTACATACAAGCCGACTTCCTTGGCTCATGCTACAGACCTTCCTAGGTCCTCTCAAAGGTGCACAGAACCCAGACAAGCAGTGTGGGGGCAGAGCCCCAGAAAGTAGTTTCCAGGCTCTCGGCCTCACATAGACAGGTGCTGGTCAGGTAGTAAATGGCCATCAACTGTGATTGCATGGCCATCAGTTGTGGCTAGTTGGCCGTCAGCTGTAACCAGTGAGCCATTCGCCACTAATATAACTGCTGTGGCTATGCTAGCAGAGACAGAGAAGAAAGAGAGAATGGGGGCTAGCAAGAAGATGGCGGCTGGGCTGGCAAGTGTGGATGGCGGTTTGCGGACAGTGTGGATCCAGCCTCCATTGAGAGTATAGAGCCGCCAGCGAGAATATAGTGGTATGACTCCCCTACCTATGGCTCCGTGGGTGTTCCTTTTTGGCCTCACCATATCCTGCGTTCTTGTATGGGGAGCGGGAGCAGAGACCCCGCAGGCTGCCCCGCACGACACATGGCGCAGCGAGCAGGGTCCCCCGCATGACAAGCAGCATCTGGCTTGATCGTGTCCTGTAGCTCTGGCTGAGCAGCCCTAAGCCAGCACTAGCGGCAGCCGGCCTTGGTTCGTGCTTTGGCCTCTCAAGACACCTCCAAGCATGGCATGGGTGGAGGCTATCTGCATATTGCTTTGTGGCCCCTGCCGGGGGGCCCTGAGTGGGACACAGGCTATGCCCAAACTTGACCTACAGTGGGTCCCCTCCCAGGTGGCCCTTGGACTGGTACCCCAGTGGCCAACTTTAAAAGGAGGTGGAGTATCGACCAGCTGCCTCCAAGGACAACACACACAAGGGGTGGATTGGGCAGGCACCAGAGCACCACTGAGGCAGATCCTGCTCTGTAGGTTCAGACCCTGCACCACAGCTCCTCTACTGTAGTCACAGCCAGTCCTCACAACCAGTGAGCCCGATGGTCAAACCCTCCTGCCACTGACATGCAAATAGCAACCAAGGCTCAACAACAAGAGGAGGGCATGCGCAACCCACACAAGGGAAACACCTGGATTGCATAGCTCAGGTGACAAGGAAGAATGCAACACTGGACCCTACAGCACACTTTCTACATAAAACCACCCTACTAAGACCAGAAGACATAGCAGCCCTACCTAATACATAGAAAAAAACACAAGGAGGCAGCCAAATATGTCTCAAATAAAATAACAGAACAAAGCTCCAGAAAAATAACTAACAAAACGGAGATAAGTAATCTACCAGATGCAGAGTTCCAAACACCAGTGATAAGGATGTCAGTGATCTCAGGGAGAACTCCAACAAAGAGATAGGAAACATAAAAATGGAGATAAAGAACATAAAAAAGATCCAGTCAGAAGTAAACAATACAATAACTAAAATGAAGAATACATTAGAGGGAATCAACAGATTAAATGAAGCAGAGGATCAAATCAGCAATTTAGAAGATAAAGTAGCAAAAAATACCCAATCAGAACAGGAAAAATTTAAAAGAATTCAAAACAATTAGGATAGTTTAAGAGACTTATGGGACAACATCAAGCATAATGACATTCATACCATAGGGGAATCAGAAGAGGAAGAGAGAGAGCAAGGAATTGAAAATGTATTTGAAGAAAAAATGATGGAAAATTTCCCTAACCTGGTGAAGAAAATAGATATACAAGCACAGAAAGTACAGAGAGTCCCAAACAAGATGAACCCAAAGAGTCCAATACAAGACGATCATAATTAAAATGCTAAAGTTTAAAGACAAAAAAAGAATCTTAAAATTGGCAAGAAAAAAGCATTTAGTTACCTATAAGGGAGCTCCAATAAGACTATCTGCTGATTACAGAAACTTTGTAGGCCAGAAGGGACTGGCAGGAAATATTCAAAGTGATGAAAAGTAAGGACCTACAACTAAGATCACTCTACTCAGCAAAGCTGGGTAAATAAAATAAAAGGAGAGATAAAGAGCTTCCCAGACAAGAAAAATCTAAAGGCGTTCATCACCACCAAATCAGTATTACAAGGAATCGTAAAGGGACTGTTTTAAGATGAAAAAAAAAAATTCAAAAATATGAATAATAAAATGGCAATAACTATATACCTATCAACAATTACTTTCAGGGGCTGACCTGGTGGCTCAGGCGGTTGGGGCTCCATGCTCCTGGCTCTGAGGGCTGCCGGTTCAATTCCCACTTGGGCCAGTGGGCTCTCAATCACAAGGTTGCCGGTTCAAATCCTCGAGTCCCGCAAGGGATGGTGGGCTGTGCTCCCTGAAAATAAGATTGAACATGGCACCTTGAGCTGAGCTGCCTCCTGGATGCTCAGTTGGTTGGAGCACGGGCTGTCAACCACAAGGTTGCCAGTTCGATTCCTCGAGTACCGCAAGGGATGGTGGGCAGCGCCCCATGCAACTAAAGATTGAACACGGCACCTTGAGCTGAGCTGCCACTGAGCTCCCAGATAGTTGCCGGTTGGACTCCCGCAAAGGATGGTGGGCTGCACCCCCTGCAACTAGCAACAGCAACTGGACCTGGAGCTGAGCTGCACCCTCCACAACTAAGATTGAAAGGACAACAACTTGACAACTTGACTTGGAAAAAAAAAGTCCTGGAGGTACACACTGTTCCCCAATAAAGTCCTGTTCCCCTTCCCCAACAAAACAATCTTTAAAAAGAAAAAAAATAATTACTTTCAAAGTAAATGGATTAAATGCTCCAATAAAAAGATAGAGGGGCTGAATGGACAAGAAAACAAGACTGTTACATATGGTGTCTACAAGAGACTCACTTCAGATCTAAAGACACACACAGATTGAAAGTAAAGGGATAGAAAAAGATATTTCATGAAAATGGAAACAAACAAACAACAAAAAAAACTTGAGTAGCAGTACTTATACCAGACAAAATAGACTTTAAAACAAAGACTGTAATATGAGACAAAGAAGGACCCTGTAATCCCACTTCTGGGTATTTATCCAAAGAAACCTAAAATGCTACTTGGATGGGATGTGCTCATCCATATGTTCATTGTGGTGTTATTTACAAAAGTCAAGATATTTAGGCAACCTGGGTGTCCCTGAATGGATGAATGGATAAAAAAGACATATATTCAATGGAATATTATTCAGCCATAAACAAAAGTGAAATCTTGCCATCTGTGACAACATGGATGGACCTAGAGGGTATTGTGCTGATTGGAAGAAGTCAGAAAGTGAAAGACAAATGTCATATGATTTCACTTATAAGTGCAATCTAAAGTACAAAATAAACAAATTAAACAGAAACAGACTCATAGATACAGAGAACATTTTAATGGTTGCCAGATGGTAGGTAGGTTAGGTGGGGGTGAAAAGGGGGAAGGGATTAAAAAGTACAAATTGGTTGTCACCCAGTAGTCATGAGGATGTAGGGCATAGCATAAGCAATATAGTCAATAATATTGTAATAACTATGTATGGGGTCATATAGGTACTAAGTCTATTGAGGTAATAGATGGGAGGGGGAATGAGGGCAGCATGAAAAAGGTGAAGGGATTAAAAAATACAAATTGGTAGCTACAAAATAGTCATGGGGATATAAAGTATAAGGAATATAATCAATAATATGGTAATAACTGTGTATAGTGCCAGGTGGGTACTAGTCAGGGGGATCAATTCCTAAATTATATAAATATCTAAATACTACGCTGTACACCTGAAAATAATATAAAATAATATTGAATGTCAACTCTAACTGAAAATTTTAAAAAGGGGGGAAAGACAAAGAAGAATAAAAAGTTCAAAGTTTCATGTATAAAAAAATAAGTCTTAGGGATGTAAGCATAAGAAATATAGTCAATAATATTGTGATAGTATGGTCCAGTGTCAAGGTGGTTACTGGACTTATCATGGTGATCACTTCTTTAACATAGAGAATATAAATAATGGGATAATAACTCTGTATAGTGCCAGGTGAATACTGTTCAATAACTATGATGTACACCTGTAGCTAATATAATATTGTATGTGAGCAATATTTTAATAAAAATCTTTTAAAAACTTGTCATAAAAAAAGAAAATTTTCAATGGTGAAACTTTTTTTTTCACAGGTGGTATGGAAATTCTTGGACAAGGATTTACTGAGAGAACAAAGTTCATAATAACAACAAAGTACTTTGATTTTTATTTCATGATTTTCAAGATCAGCCTAAATTCTCTTGACTGCATGAATAGGCCATTTCTTTGTTAACTTGGAGTAGAATTAATACATCATTAAATGGAGTCTGCCTTTATGACAAGTCCTTTAACCAGCTCTGGCAATAAACTTAGTTGAGAGAATGTTATCTAAAACTCTGCTCCTCATTCATCTTTCAACAAATATTTACGCAGCACCTGTAATGTGCCAGGTCTCTTCTAGAACCTAGGGATACATCAGCAATGTATTCCTATCCTTGCAGAAAAAATAAAAAGGGATTAGGGGTGCATGGAGGGGTGATGGTGAGAATAGTTGCAATTTTAAATAGGCTGGTCAGCATGGGCCTCGTGGAAAAGATGGCATTTGAGGAAAGACTTTTAGAAGAGAGGCTGGAGTTAGCTTTGAGGATATCTAGGGAAAAAAGCATTCCAGGCAGAGGCAACTGTCAGTGCAAAGACACTTAGGCAAAGTGTTCCTGACAAGTTTGAGGAACAATAAGGAGTCCAGTACATCGGGAAGGAAATGAGAATAGTTAATAGGTGAGCTCAGAGATAAGCAGTTATTGGCTTTTAATTGGAGGAAGATGGGAGCTTTGCAAATTTTCATGTATACTTGCAGTTAAAAATAAGTAGCATAGAGCCATATAGTGACTTGTTAAAGGATAATTTAAAAGCAGGAGGCTAGCAAAGAGAAAAAATTGTTTAACTGCGTCCAAAATATTGATGGTAATTTTTTTCTTTTTCTTAGGCATCAAGTATTGCATATTCATTAAACCTTTTCTAGTTAATGACAGATATCACATAGTAAACTTTAATTTTAATGTAGAGATATCATACCTACTCACTTAAGCTTAGAGTAATGCCTTAAGATCTCATCAATTTTGTATTATTAAAATATGAATAGCCATTAAAAATGTGCTTGTCAGTTTATCCAGTCATTATAAATTAACTAGGTTAGTTAATATTTTGATTAAAGTCCAAACCCAGAGGGGTTGGACTTTTTGGATGACCTGAGGTTTCGGTGTAGGAGAAGGTCACAGATCTCTTGCAAAGAGTACTTTAGCAGACTCAGCTGCAGGGCTTCCAGCAATGCCAGTGTGCCAGGGGGGAAGAGTGAATAGGTAGGACCATGGTAGGAGCGGGAGCCTGGCTATAGGCCAGATGAGAGTAGATGACCAGCAGAACCTATCACAGTATTTGATGGGTACGGTGAACTTCTTCCCTACCTGGGACAGTACTGATACCCCCAAAGGGAAGTAGAGGAATAGTTGGTTTGCTGCAATGCTCACCTAGGATATTAGTTTTCCAAGGCTGCCATAACAAAATATTACAGGGAAGGTGTTTTAAACAAGAGAAATTTATTTTCTCACCGTTCTGGAGGCCAGAAGTTTAAGATCAATGTGTCAGCAGGTTTGGTTTCTTCTGCTGCCTCTCTCTTTGGGTTGCAAATCGCTGTCTTCTTGCTGTGTCCTCACATGCTTACTCCTCTGTGCATTGTCTGGGCCCTAACCACTTGTTGTAAGGACACCAGTCATATTGGATTAGGGCCCACCCATTTGATCTCATTACCTCTTTAAGGTTCCTATCTCCAGTCATATGCTGAGAGGTCCTATGGGTTAGATTTTCAACATATGAATGTGGAATGGTTTGAGGGGACACAATCCAGCCCATAACACCTAACATCAAAATCTGAATGTTGAAGCATGTCTCGGACTGGAGCACTTAATTACCTATTTAAGGACTAGGCAAAGCAGGAGACCCAAAACATGTTTTTGTTTATATTTCTTTGTTTTGTTTTTGTTTATGGCAGATTTTCATATCTTCAAAAAGAATCACAGAAGTCATCATGGAAAAAGCACAACTTTACTGCATTTTTCTATACTTATTGTAATAGAATCTTATTAATTGGCCTCTAAAGTTCTTGGCCAGCCTGTGGCCAACTCTGATGAAGGGCTAAGGGAGCAGCCCAACCAAGTGGGTATTCGAGGCAGGGCATTGGAGTGGGAATTGGAATTAGCATGGAAATTGGAGTGCAAATCAGAAAACGGTAACTGAATCCCAGTTACAGGGTTCACAGGAGAAAAGAGAATCAAAAGAAAAGGCTACCACTGTGGATTGGGAATGCCATGTGCTCACTCCAGATACATCAGCTATGAGACTTGGGATGCCAGGTGTAGTTCGGGTTCCTTTAGGGTCCTCAGAGAGTAAATCCTAAAGAAAGTGGTGGGAAGCCATGGGTTTTAAAGTGAAAAAGTTCCAAACACACTAAATATATGTCATACTGGTTGTATATCTATGAGAATGTAATCAAACTTCCTGAGAATGAGAATGTCTCAATTTCAATTAATCTCTCTCTAATGCTAGTTCCTTTTCTTTACTCTTTTCACACAGCTGAATAGGACTAGAGGACATAATTACTGACAATTATAAATTTAATCCAGTGAAATGTACACCAAAACTAAATAGAGCCAGAAGCAATATGGAATATATCTTCAGCCACCCATGCCCTCAATGTCACATGTAATAAAATCTACAGTTTCTTGGCTTTGCATTAATGTGTTATGAAAATATAAAAGAATAAAAGTATCTCTTTGGATTTCTAATAGTCAAAACTCCCCTGAGCACCAAGTATTAAATTCTTCTCTATCAAGCTTCAACAATCTCTATTGCCATAGAAATATAATGTTGACATTTCTGGTTGCTAGGAACATCACAGTATTGGATACATATACAATAGTGTTCCGTTAGCTCAGATGCAGGGCTTTTTAATTGGCAGGAATTTCTTTTTATATACCAGTACAATAATGGAAAGTATAAATTTACCATGCAAATTATACATGAAAATCTTAATTCTCTAATCTGGAGAAATAAAAGTACCTGTAATTAAAGACTTATGTTTAAAGATTTTTTTTTGCAACATCTTTTAGAGTGAAAAAAATAAATAAAAGCCTTGCTACAAAGCGGATGCCCACCTGTAACAGCATGGCTGAATATATTGTGCTGCACACAGATCATGGAATATCATAGTCATTAAAACGCGGAAATTTTAGTTATGCCAGTTGACTTGAGAGAATTTCCACTATGCATTGTCAATTGAGGAAAGCAAAATGCATAAAATTATGTAGTATATACAACAATGTTCATAGCAGCATTATTCATAGTAGCCAAAAGCTGGAAGCATTTAAAATTAATTATAATGTATGTTTAATTTTAAATTTTATTACATGATTCTGAATAATTTATAACTTAAACATATGCATATAACTTTACTTTTTCAAGTTTCTACATTTATTTTAAATGTTTTATAAAAAGTATTTAATTTAGATTTTAAATACAATTGTGCTTTAAATACAATTACATTTTAATACTTTGATTATTACCATCCATAGGACACAGATTATGTGAAAATCTTGACAATCTAATGATTTTGCTGAAATAAAAGAAAAAATGTTATAGAATAAACATGATTTATGAATTATATATGTCTTTATTAGTCACCTACAACACCGCTTCCCAATCGACACAATATCAGACAATAATTAAATTTGACCTTCTTGGATATTTTGCCAACTTAGTGTGTCTTATAAAAACTACAGCTTTAAACATTTCTTTCAAATTTGTTATTATGAAGATGCATTTGTCAAGGTAGGAAAATATAGCGTATTCTATTTAACAGCTTGGCAACCTTATTTGTGATCTTTAAAATAGGTATGTGGGCCTCCATTTTTACTTTTGCTACCCAAATCTTACTTAAGCTACCCAAATCTTCGGACTACCTGGAAAGCGCTTTGAATAAAAGACCTAAGAATTCTAAGGTTAGGCACCTACAGAAGGGCATAGGCTACTGTGTCAAGATATCTTGATGCCCAGTATAGTGAAGAGTGGGGAAAGCCAACAACGGTGTCTAGACAATACACATATGCTTAACTTCATTCATTTCAGTAAGGAAAAATCATTTCCACTTCCATTATCCTAATAACAAAACCTCTAGTATTGTTAAAAAAAAATTAAGATAAAGCCTTCATAGAGCAGGCTTTTGATTAGTCTTTCAAATGCTAAGTAACCACTGCTGGAGCATACGTTCCTAATTCCGGTATTTCAAATGTTAACTAACTGCCCCTAGGGTGTAAATTACAATGAACTGTCACACTACATACCATTGTTTAGATAGCAGCATTTAAAAGTAAATTATAGTAAATGCTACAATCACCATATATAAGGGCTTTATAAATCAAGAATTAGCAGTTCTTTCATGTGTTCTCGCAAATCCTCGATTGAAACAATGCCAGACTTTTCTCTGAAAGGTCAGAAGTCATTCAATTCTGTCATAAGATCCCTCTATTTGATCTCTGCTGTATCGATAGGCACTGTGTGCACAAGCTAGAAAGGACATCTCCCTTTCCAGCTAGTCCCTGAATGCTGCTCATAGTACTTGGCTAAAGTTTAAAGAGGTCGTAAGGGTTCTAATCATTGCCACCTCTCCCTACATACCTCTCAGAACATGGCACACAGCTGACAGTGGCTGCCTCCTCAGTGAAGCTGACTTCTCCCGTTTAATTTTATATTTAAGGTATGGGTAGACTTCAATACTCAAACCATATGACCCAGCTCATTTACTCTTTGAGGAGGCTCAGATCTTCACCATCACATATTTTGAATAAAATAAATCATTTTACCTCACTATATAAAAAAAATGAGGTCCAAACCCCATCTATCTTGGCTACCACCTCCATTTGGAGCAAGACCAATCTCAGGAGAATGAAAACTGGAGCCATAAGGTGATGCCATTTTAGTGGAAATAGTGGAAAGCTTACAAGTATATCACAGGCCAAGTTACTAATCTACTACATTTGTCTAATGCATCCAAGCCTTTTAAGTTTTCTAGCCTAGAGTTTTCTTTCTCATCAACGTCTCTCTGCATGGGTCTGGTCCTCCACCAAAATCTTGATTTGTGGGGTACACAGATTCCTTCCATTTATCAGCTGGCTGTTGGCGTACCTGTGAAAGAGTATTTCCACCCTGCTTCCAGAAAAACTAAGAGCTGCGTTAAAGTTTTAGATCCCTCATGTGTACTAGCTGCCCTAGGTTTAGAAGGCTTACTTAGCTTGATGATTCCCTGCTTCCTGTCCAATATAAACAACTGGAAGAGGCTGACGATCATTCCGGCTTGCCTGGGCTGAGGTAGTACCTGAGTTGGAAGACTTTCAGTACTAAAACTGGAAAGTGTTGTGCAAACCTGGACTACTTTGCCATTCTCATTTGGTGACTTGCTGGATTCTAGCAAATTGGGCATACAGTGGAAGAGTCATGTAAAACAGTCCTGGTGCAAGTCTGGTACAAGTAGTGCTAACACATTTTCTAATTTAAAAGCTCCTCCAGTGAGTGCCTTTTGCACCCAAGTTGTAGCCCTAGAAAAACGTAAGTTCTTCTTTGACCTTCTTGAAAATTTTAAGAAATTAGCTTTCACAGTCTTCTAGCTTTCTATTTATTCAAACGCCTACTAGGGGGTCTTTAAGCATTTGGCCACTGTCACCTAAGAGTTGTTTGTTTCAAAGGACCTCAAGCCTGGAACTATATGACATTCCATTAATGTCTGGCATTTCCAGGATTCTTACATTTGCTCCACTAATAGCTCCTCAATCACTTGCCTCTCAGTTAAGCTATGCTTAAGCTCTCCTTGTCTTCATTTTCTTCTCTTATTAACTAAAAAGTATATATGAACTGAGACGTAATAAATTGTAAGGAGTTTCCTTACTAGATAGAGGACATTTTACCCAAAGGGCTTCAAAAACTAAAACTATTCATTCAACAAATAATTATTTTGCCGTTCCTGTATTATTAGCATTGTGTTTACTGCTAAGGATACAAGAGTGAATGCTGCAAGCACAATCTGTCAGGCTAATGAGGGATTCTGAGAAGTAAATGAGCAATAGCAGTGTGGCAAATACCATGAAGGTCAAATTCCACACGCTATGGGAGCATATGGGAGAAACAACTAATCCACATTTGATGCTCATGGAAGACTAAATGGATGGTTAGCCCTCAAGATCGTGTATTCGTTGCTTAATTCAACAAATATTTATTGAGAGGCTAATGTGTACCAGGCACTGTGAAAGCCATTGTAGGTCAGAATAAATGTAAATATGACATAGTCTTATGTGGAGTTTCATAGTCTAATATGAAGAAAAAAAAAAACACATGAAAGTGAATAATTACAAATGATGTAATAAGGGCTGTAATAAATGCCTCCAGTGAAGGTGTCACAAAAAAGACGACTTCTACATGGAATTGTACTTGACCTTGAAAGTTAAGGAGGAACTCACAGGATAATGGGGAAGAAATGCTCTCCAGGCAGAGGCAACAGCTTGCAGAAATATTTAGAAGTGTGAAAGAACATGGCCAGTATGGTAACTACACGCAATTAGGTTTGGCTAAGGGTACTGTGTTTGTGGAGCGTTGTGGGCAGTGACTGGAATGGTAGGTAGCATCAGATCATAGAAGGTCTTTTATGCAACCTCAAGGGGTTTGGATTTATCCTGAAAATTATGGGGAATCACTAAATGGTTTTAAGTCAGGAAGTGATCTTTTCAGATTTGTGTTTTAGAAAGATACCTGTAAAGATTGTGAGAGTGGACTGGAGGAACAAGCAATTCATCTGAACCTCAAAACCACTCTGTGAAGTGAGTATAGCAGGTATTTTCACTTCGTTTATACAGAGGGATCCTACTTTGGAGGTGTCAGGTGATTTGCCTCATGTTTCCTAGGTCATTCCAAAATTGAACAAAATAACACTTTGTCCAGATAGGAATGTACATGGAAACCTCAGTACAGTTGAGTAATGTTATCCTTGAAAATAATCTTTAAAAGTTCTGTTTCTACGGCTGATTCAAACTAATTTTGCATAATTGATTAGACAGAATTTGTACAGTCTGAATCAGATGCTTTGAATCATCAAAGTGCCCCACAATATGCTTTTCTATTCCCTAGGCAAACCCTGGGTCACTGATATTTTCTAATGTTATCCTAAATTTTCTAAATCTTACACTACAGGCTACAAATGAGCCATGGAAATATTCCAACATTTTTCTTTGGTGTCAGAAGGAGGCCATTCACTTTAAGAAAGTGACATTTGTAGCCTCTAATATTGTAAACATTTCAAAATTGTTGACATTAGCTCAAATTTGTTTCTTCTGACATTTGTGGGATATTGTGGGTGGCAAATAATTGTGAATTAAAAAACTTGGTTTTGTTTGCTCCTCGGTTTTATAAATAAGTGCAAATGAGCCAATGCTGATTTTCTCTTCCCTCAGAATGTCTCTAGTCAATAAAGTTTTCAAACAGTTTATTAATTACAATAAATATTAAGAATTAAGTTCATAGAAAAAGAAAATACAGTAGTGTAAATTATTCCTGAAATGTCTGGATTTTGTCAAGAGATGAAGGGTAACAAAAAGTCTGTATATGTTTGCAAGGAAAGGTCAGTTTACTAACTTTTTCTCTATAACAGTAGTTCTCAAAGTGTTGGCCCAGGACCAGCAGCATCTGTATCACCTGGCAACTTGTTAAAAATACAAAGTCTTAGCCTGAACCCTGTGAGTGGGGTTGGGGGAGAAGCAGCAATCTGTTTTTTCAGAAGCCCTCCAGGTGATTGTGGTGTGGGCTAAAGCTTGAGGCACGCTGGTGTAAAGGGAAAAAAAGCATATGTTTCAGACTAGAAAAGACAAAATGGTTTCAATTCCAACTTCAGCCATGTGATTTTAGACACATAATCTATTTCCTGGTGCCAACACCAGATATCTGGTTAATAACTTAGCTCCTTAGTGTCCTTATGAGTTTTACAAATACTGCCTGATAAGTGATTTTTGCTCATTTGTTATATTGACAGTCTTTCCCCTCCAAGTGATTTGGATACATGCTTAATTTTGAGAACTATTGGTCTATAAGATCTAATACACTGGAAGCACACCAGTTACATAATCTAAAGGGACAGTGCAAAATGAAAATGCAGGATCTCTTGTTCAAAAATTAAGAATTTCGAGATGGTGATAACAGAGCATTAAACCAAGTAAAGGGTTCTACTAAGCACAGGCCTATTAACTGTACAGATTGAATGTCCAAAGAGGATTTTCTGCTTGTATCTAACCACACCTTTTCTTTTTTCAGATGGAAATAATACAATGTTATGAAAAGAGGCCACATTTCTCCCTCAGATACTACAGATCTTATCTCCTGAACTGTGCTGTTCATAGACAGACCATGCTCGTTAGTCTCTCCATCTCTGCTCACTGTTGTCTTCCTTTACATTTGTACTCCAGACCCAACTTACGGTCCCAGCCTCCATGAAGTCCTCCCTTACCGTCTTAACTCACTTAAACTCACTTAACTCACTTAAAAGCCACCTTAACTCACTTAAAGTCTTTCTAAACTTTTCAAGTACTTGTTTTATACCATAAATTTAGCTCTTAGTTTTTAAATATTAATGATTGTTGATCACTGTGTTCATGTTGTTTCTTGAATTAGAATATAAATTAAGCTTCAAGATGGTACCATCATCACACAAAGGAAAGAGCATAGCATTTTGAGTCCTGGGTGTAAGTATCCTCTCTCATTTACTAATTGTGATGTAGGTAAATTAATTCACTTTCGAGCCTTAGAATCTTCATTGGAAAAACGTGATAATAGACCTACTTCCTAGGGTTGTTGTGAGGATTAAATAATACATATAAAATCCTGGGCACGTATAAGGGCTCATCAAACATTAGTTTCTTTATCAGATGTATGCCACCACACATCTGATTTTGCTTCAGCAAACACAGTGCTGAACATAAGTCAGTATTCAATAATCATTGCTCATTGGGAATTGTATTTTATTTTTTTAATGTATTATTTCACGTTCCCAGTAAGCCAATCCTTTGTTAAATTTTGTATAGTGTTATCATCACCGACTTGTTATAATTCTTTATAGTCTCAAAGCATTTGCACACCTGTTATGTTAGTATTACCTTACATCGGTGAAAAGAGAGAGACTCCTATTTCCAATGAGGAAATGGAAAAGATTAAGGAATTAATCTTTGACACTGACAGATCAAGGAATTGCTCTAAATTACATGTTAGCAGTTAAATTTAATATCCACTAAAGTGTCCTCAAAGCTGGATCTAAAAGATAGGCTGACTACTTGTCCAATATTTTTTTCCACTATAACCAAGCTATCTCCACAAACAATCTCTGTAAAGCTCATATGGGAACAATTATTTCAGTTGATTAAAATAGCATAAGTAAGACTATTTCTTATGCTGAGCATATAATGGGCATTCAATGTCTGTTGAAGTAAAAACACCATGTAAGGCTCCTGTTATAGATCCAGGTTCACAGCAGTACATGCTTAGTAAAGAGTGAGTTATCTAAATTCCTCTTTTTTGATAAACGTATTTTAAAGGGCCCATTTTTTAATTAAAATTTAAGGACAAGGTTCCTAATATCCAAGATAGTTTCAACGTGAGGCCTAGCACAACATGCTTGAAACCCAGCCCACACCCCCATCTGAATTACTACACTCCCTCCTGCTGACTGGCGCAAACCACACATTGCCCGCCACACATATGACTCAGGCCTGTGAGGACTTTTTGTAGACTCTCAGCAACAGCCCAGGAACCCAAAACTGTTTCCACGTGAAACAACCAAACACAGTAACCTAGGCCAAAAGTCCGCTACAGTGAAGGCTCTTGTATAAAAGGCGAATGAGAAGCAGCGCCCCCCTTCTGCTCCCACCCCCTTCACGTCCGCAGCATCCAATCGCTTATCTCTGTCCTGGGTCGGCGCCCGGGATTGGCCAGGAACAAGACCCGCGCGGGACCAGAGAGCACAGGCGAGCGCGGAGACTTGTCTATCACGCGCGGCCTCGGGGCCTCCCCGCCTCGCGGAGCGCCTGGCGAGGTTGGGGGGCGGGGCCCGGGAACCGCTGCGCCTGCGTTGTGGGCGTTCTCCCGGAGCAGCTGCCGCCGCCGCCGCTACCGCCGCGTTCGGGTATAGAATTTGGAATCCTGCGCCTGGTTAACAATGAAGCAGAGTTCGAACGTGCCAGCTTTCCTCAGCAAGCTCTGGACGCTTGTGGAGGAAACCCACACCAACGAGTTCATCACCTGGAGCCAGGTACGGGTCAGGGTACGGCGGCCTCCGAACCCCCTGGCTAATCGCCGCGTCTCTTGCTTTCTCCTGTAGCGTTGTGTCTTAAGGCCTGTGGCCCGACACCCTGTGCGAGGCCCATGGGGTGGCGGTGCGGCGCGGTCCTCGGCATTCGGACCCGCGGAGGACCCCTTGTATTGTTCACGCGGGGAACTGCGAGGAGCCGCGGGGCTCCCGGCCGGCGCAGCTCGCCCAGGCCGCGATGGGGGAGGGGCGGCCCGCCCGGAGCGCCGCGGTCCGGGAGGCCCCGTAACGGTCCGGATCGTTCGTCGTTCGGAACCCGCCGGGCGGAGCGAGGGCGACGGTCGAGCCGAGGGCGCGGGAGCCACGTTACTGCACACTCATCCTTCGTCCTCTTGCCCGACTCGCGGTTTACGAATTTCCGAGGGCACAGGCAGCCCTGGGCTGGGATCTTCAACGCCGGGGTTTAACAGAGGAAATCTACCTCAGCGACCCGATTATCGTCACTAAACACACACTCACTCACACACACACATTCACAGCCACACGCATACACTCACCCATCCACTCACCCACCCACACCTCTTTGCATCTGAGATCTTTATGAGGCAAGCAGAGAAGTAGGCAAACGTTCAAATGCAGATTACTGCTTATCGGTAGGTTTTAAAATATGTAGAAAATGGTACATTATTCTTTGGAGATTCTGAGCCATTTGTATAAATGGATTTTTATGATTAATTTAATAAAACTTAATAGACAGGTGTTCAGTAACTTATTGAGGAGCTAAAATGAATCACTAAATTTCACTGGAACAGTTGCCGGCAGAGGTATATGGATGCCATGATTACTAGTTTGATCCCAACTGCCACTAAACCGGGATAAGCTCTTATCTTGTCTGGCCTAAGTTTCATCACCCATAAGATGATTGGGTTGCCTAGATGATCCAAGACCCCATCTACTTCGAAATACTAAGATTCTGAGCAGAATGATTACTGCATAAACAGTGCATTTGTGTTAGGATACACTTAGGCTTTTGGAATCATTTTGTGAAGGGGAGTGGATTTCTCCTGTGGTAGATGATCATCTGATCTGTTTGGGATATTTTCTTGTTTAGAGGTTTGGAAAAGAATAAGAAAAACCTACCTGCACAGTGCCTGGCACCTGTTAAATCTTGAGTAAATGTTATCTTCTTTCTCCATTTCTTTTCTGATCCTTTCCTCCTATTACAAGAACTCTCAGTTTTATTATTTACTTTTGTCTTAACAGGGAGCACTATATTGAATATATGAAGTTTTGACTACTATAACACCATATTCTGTGTTACATTACTGTCATTTGTTCATTTTTTATCTTCTAGGACTTAATTTTCTTGAAGGTTGGTGTATCATCAGCTGGATGGTGTACATTAAGCATTTGATGAATTCTGTACAGTTTTACAAAGGTGAAAATAGGGAAGGCAGCCATCAGCATACGCTTAAAAATAAACAGATGTCTCATGCTTCTCATCAGTCAGAAGGATTAAAAGTTGACAAGGGTGGATCAGCACAGACCGCTGTTGTTCAGTCTTGTATTCCTGTTGGAGATCGTACTGAGAGTACCCCCCACCCAAGCTGACTTTTATACCATTTTGGCTTGGATGGGCCTTTTTGTTTTTATTGCCTAGACATGGTACCTAAGTATATTGGTAATTGGTTTTAACTAAAGGGTATTATGTTGGTGTCAGGTCTGATGAATTCTCATTAGTCAACATATTTTAATAACATTCTTATGGGCAGTATCAAACATGAAGAGTTTCAAACTAATACATAAATACATCATGAATTCTAAGCCAAATAAACCACTTAAAAATCATTCTTATTTATCCCATTAAGTCAAAGCTTAACTACACATTTTCTAATACATAACGGGACATTTAAAATATAAGGGAGAACAGGGATAGTATATGTGCCAGGGACACAGTAGGTACTTAATAAATGTTTGATGAATCAGTAAAGTCCTTGAAATATGTAATGGAAAAGTGGTAGGAATAATAAAGATAGACTTAACGTTTGAAAAGAGTCTTAGAGATCATCTTAGTTTAGTCTCATCATTACATAGATGAGAATTTGAGGCTTAGACAGGCCAGATGAGTTATTAATAATTACAAAGCTAGCCATTATTGGAGGTGGAAACCTAACAGATTTCTGACCTAGATCAGTTGTCCACCAACATCACTACACTTAATATAGGTTGGCACCATATTTAGTTACCAAAATGTTACCCCTCCACGAGTCAGTGGACAGTTCTGGATTAATGTTGTCTAGGGCTGTTTAGTGGCTTAGGGACGCTGTCTGTCTTACCCACAGATATTTTCCAAAAGCAGTGTTAACAATCAAAGGTAAAACTTTAGTTAAACAATGATGTTAGATGGAAAAAAAACAAAATAAGTTACTCTCATCTTTTAAAATTAGCTATTTGTGGTTGTTTCTGGTTTCCTTCAAACTGGTCTTGCTGAAATTTTGTTGAGGTAATTTAGCATTTATACTTTCTAAGTGAAAATCATATTAAGACCTTTTAGAAGCGGCAGATGTTTTGGAAACCAGGCAATACTTTATGCAATATATGTGTATTTTTTTACTTGAAAAATAACTTACTCCTCTAGCTTGAGTAAGGCAAGTGGAGAAAACTCTTACCAACTGCAGTTTGAAAAGGTTGGCTTACTATTCCTAAAGATGTAAATAACTTTAATTTTCTTTGAAACTTGTTATATGACAAAAATGAAATAAACCCCCCCTTGTCATCATTATATATAGAAATGTATTCCAAGTGATCAAAATTATACTGAGTGTGTTATTGTTTCAAAGACTAGAAATTACTTTAGATCCAGAGTATCTCTAAAACATATTGTATATTTTTTTTCCCTCATATTCTCCCCAGGGAAGTTTCTTTTTACTTTCTTTTTTTTTTGTTTTACATTTCCTGTAACTTCAAAATTTTATGTAACTATTTTGGTTCTGGTAGACAATCTATTGCCAAATCAAGGACAGAGATAGTACTGTTGGACAACCTAAAGCTGTTTCAATTGTCACAGAGTCCGAAACAGAAGACAGGTTTAGCTTGGAAGCAACTGGGAAACTTGATATTCAGGGACGAGGTTATGGAAGTTAAATGGAAGTTCTTGCCATTGATAGTGAGGAACAGCCTTTACTGTTACTGATATTTGATACTTGTGTATGTTGAAGTGAAGCAGTGTAAAATAAGGAGAAAACTGGGAAGTCATTGTTTTACCAGTGTTACTACAGTGTTTCCCTGAAAATAAGACCTAACCGGAAAATAAGCCCTAGCATGATTTTCAGGATGACATCCCTTGAACATAAGCCCTAATGCGTCTTTTGGAGCAAAAATTAATATAAGACCCGGTCTTGTTTTCGGGGAAAACACTGTATCTTTGTCTTTGTTCTTCAGATTTCGTGAGAAGACGAATAAGTAATTTCCATAAAGGCCTCATATCCACATTTTTGTGCCTTGTGGTATTCTCTACTTCTCTATCCCTCTCATACCAGCAGACGAATCAGGAAATAGGAGGGAAAGGGAGCAAAAACAGGAATTGTCCAGTGTTCTCTGTTTGGGATGAATTTATGCTGTAGACCCTTTGACTTCCCAATGTTCTGGTATCATTTTGAACTTCTCAGATAGACGAAAGGGGAATGGCAAATATAAAGGCCTTGAACATGGCACATTCATATGATTGGAGAAGGCCCATGTGGTTAGAGTATCCTGAGAAAATGTGAGAGTGAGGTCAGAGAGGTAGACAGGAGCAGATGGTATAGGGCCTTAGGGCTGTGATAAGGAGATTGAGAATGAAAAAGCTAGTTAGAAGACTTATCAGTTTCCCCGCTGATATTGAAAATACTGTGGCTGAGACTAGGGTAGTAGCAATGGAAATGGTGAGGAATGGTTGGATTTGATACTTTGATGGCAAAGCTGCAGAACTTACTAATAAATTGGCTGGAGATGGAGGAGAGGCAGAGAAGTACTAAGATTGACTCAGATTTGGCCTGAGCAACAGGATAAAGGATACCATTTGCTAAGACGGGGGAATATTTTGAGAAATGCAGGTGGGGATTCTGTTTGGCCATATTGACTTTGAGATTACAAATGGATCACTAGTAGTAGTAGTTCATTTTGCTTACATTTTAATTGATCACACTTAGTCATATGGCCACACCTAATTTCAAAAGAGGTGGGGAAGTGCAGTGCTAGGAAGAAGGACAAATATTTCTGAACAGTCTGAATGACTTCCACAGTCCAAGACATTCAAATGGAAATGTTGAATAGGATGCTTGGATATGAGACTGACGTTCACAGTGAAGTTTTGAGCTTGTGAGTATTAAATCCATGGGACTAGGTGATATCATCCAAGAAGACAAATGAAGACAGAAGGAACTGAAAGGTAGGGTATTCCAATGTTTAGAGAGCATAAGGACGAGAAAAATCCAGCAAAAGAGATTGAGAAGGAATAGTGAGAGAGGAGGAAAAACAGGAACTGAGGTCATAGAAGTTACTAGAAGAAAGTAGTTCAAGAAAGATGATTAACTGTGTCAAATGCAGTTACGAATGTTGTTACATATCTTTGCTGGTGAATGTAAGCAAAATTTTTTCTAAGATATATATGCCTACATTGAAGAGTAGAATTGCTGGAAAATAAGGTATGAAATGTTCAACCTCAAGGTAGTTCAAATTATTTTCCAAAGGGATCAAACCAGTTAATACTCCTTTTAGCCATGCATGAGATTTTCCATTAAGCCACATCTTCAAAACTTGATACTATGCTTCCTAATTTTTGCCAATCTAATGGATGTAAAGTGTTACCTCAGTGAGGTCTTAATTTATAATTCCCCAAGTACTGATAAATTCAAACCTTTTTTTAAAAAATTAACTTTATTGGAGTGAGAATGGTTAGTAAAATTACATAGGTTTCAAGTGTGCATTTCTATAATACGTTATCTATATATCATGTTGTGTGCTCACCACCCCCGAATCAATTCTCCTTCCATCACCATATATTTGGCTCCTTTTACCCTTTTCTACCATCTCCCCCTCCCCTTACCTTCTGGTAACCACTAAATTGTTGTCTGTGTCTGAGTTTTTGTTTCTTTGTCTTTTTGTATTGGCCATTTGTGTTTCCTATTCTATGAAATTTGACCATTTTTCTATTGGGTGGTTTATCTTTTAGTATGTATAGGAACTCCTTGTATATTCTGTATATTCATTTTTGGATATATGTGCTGCCTATACCTTCTCTCAGTTTGTGCCTTTTTACTTTTAACAAGCAGTTCTTAATTTTAGTATAATTTAATATATCAGTCTTTTTTTATGGTTCATGCTTTTTCTTCAGGATATTTTCCTTTACCTACCTCAAGGAGAGAAAAATACTTTTCCATTTCTCGTCTTCTGAAAGGTTTAGAGGTTTGCATTTCACATCTTAAGTCTTTAATTCATTGAAATCGATTTTTGTGTGGTATGAGGGATCCAGTTTCATTATTTTTAATATATTTGGTTGTCCTAGCTCCTTATTGAATAGCTCCTTCTTTCCCCAGTGATATGTGTTGCTACCACTGTTTTATAGCAAAATTATATGTAGATATTGCAGTTTTGTTTCTGTGTTCTCTGTTCTTTTCATTGGACAATTACAAATCACATGTCTTAATTACTGTAGCTTTATATAAAAAAATCTTGCTTTTTGGAGGGCAACTTATTCTTCAGGAGTACTTTGACTATTGGTCTTTGCTCTTCCATACATGTTTCAAAATCAAGTTCCATTGCAGGGGTGGGAAACTATTGGGATTTTTATTGGAATTGCATTGAAACTATCAATCAGATTAGGGAAAATGGATATCTTTACAATACTGAGTATTCCCATGAACAAGGCATGTTTCTAAATTCATTTTATTTTTTAATAAAGTTTTATAATTTTTTGCAATTAGGTCTTGCACACCTTTGTTAGATTTCTTCCTAGGTAATTTATAGATGTAAGTGGTGTCCTTTAGTTAAAATAACATTTATTGCTGGTAATAACCAACAGCTATTGCTGGTAATTAGAAATACAGGTAACATTTGTATGGCGATCATAAATCAGTGAGCTCATTTTACTGATTGGGGTTCTCTTAAGGGTATATCCATAGCATCTGTAAAGGACACTTTTGTTCCTTTTTTCGGAACCTTATAACTTTAATTTGTTTTATTTTTTTGCAGTGCATAAGACCTCAGTAGGAGTGTCAGATAGAAACAGAGATCATGGGATTCCTTTTCCTTATTTTTAAAGGGAATGTTTGTAATATTTCCCCCTTTAGTTAATAGCTGTTAAAATTGAGAGTTTTTAATTTACGTTTTTGTTGTTAATGTCAAACTTAATTGGGTAACTTACAGGGGAGAGAGGCATGCCAGATGGAGGATACAGGAAAAAGTTGACTTTGGGGGAGTGGGAAGATAGGTTTGAAATAGACAATAGGTTGAGAAGATAGTTAAAGAACATTGTGTAAAAATGTTGACAATTGGAAATTCAAGTGTGAAATTTGAGATGGGCAGAGGTGTAGATGTGATAATCATCATACATAATAGTCAATAATTGGACACACTAGTGTAGATCAGATTGCCCAGAGAAAGAGTGTAAAAAGTGCCATGATCAAGGATAGAAACCTAAAAAAACACCACCTCTTGGTAGTAGGTGGAAGGCAATTAAAAGGAAGTATGAGAGATCGAGAGCCAATAGTGTATGGTTTCAAAACCAAGAGTAGACATTTAAAAAGGGGATTGTCAAGGAATGCCAAATGAAATGACACTGAGAAGTATAGGAAGATCAGGACTGAAAAGAGGACATAGAATTTGGCATTTGACACTACTGGTTTTAGTAGTGTGAAGGAAACAAACCAACTTTTAGTGAAAATTAGTAGATGGTCCTAAATTGGAGAAGGGGGTTTTAGTATATTTGTCAAATTTTGCAGTGAAGGAGAAGATAAATGGGGTGGGAAGATAAGAGAGGGAAGTAAAGTAAAGGGAAAGCCTTTTTAAGGTAATAAAAACTGTATGTATTTTTAATTTTAAGTTACTACCTAATAACCAACACTAGTTATTATCAAGCTCTTTAAATTTTGCCAATGTAATAAGTAAAAATCATTATTTGTTTCGCTGTATGTTCAATAATGATTGAGACTGGGTCTCCCTAAAATTCACATTGAGTTTTTCATTTGTTAGAATTTTTTTTTTAATGCAGTTAATTAACCTTTTGTCATAATGTTTTGTGTATATACATAAAAATGAATTACAGGATTACATGGTAATTCTGTGTGTAATTTTATGAGGAACTACCATACTGTTTTCCCCTGCAGCTGCACTAGTATGCATTTCAACCAGCAGTGCACAGGGGTTCCAATTTCTCTGCGTCCTCAACACTTGTTTTGTTTTGTGTTTTTTTTCTTTCTCTCACTGTGTGTGTGTGTGTGTGTGTGTGTGTGTGTGTGTTAATGACCATCCTGTGAAATGGTTATCTCTTGGTGTTGGTTTTCATTTCCCTAATAAATAGTGATGTTAGGCATCTTTTCATATGTTTGTTGGCTGTTTGTGTATCTTCTTTGGAAAAATGTGCATTCACGTCCTTTGCCCATTTCTAATCAGGTTGTTGGATTTTTGTTGTTGAATTGTAGAGGTTCTTTATATATTATGGATAGTAACCCCTTGTTATATGAATACAATTTGAACATATTTTCTCTGATTACGTGACTTGGCTTTTCATTCTGTTGTTAGTGTTCTTTGCATAAATTTTTGTTTATTCCCCCCCTTCTTCCACCTCCCCTCCCCCCACTCCAGTTCAAGCCTTTATTTTTCAGTCTAGTTGTGTAGGACACAGCTCCCTGGCCCATGCTGGTATTATGAGCCTTGGCACCCCCCCACCACACCAGCTGAGGCAGTAGGTCATCGGTTGGCCGCCCACGGCAGCTCTCGCTGGCTGCCGGCCACTAATGGCAGCACACGGTAGCCCACAGCAGCACATAGCAGCCGGCGGCAGCTCATGGCAGCTGATGCCAACCTCTGGCTGCACATGACAGCCCAGCTCCAGGGAGAGCTGTTGTTCACAATCTTAGCTGTAGAGGGCGCAGCTCACTGGCTCATGTGGGAATCTAGCTGGTGACCTTGGTGTTAGGGACATGGCGCTCCAACCACCTGAGCCACTGGGCTGGCCCCACAAAAATTTTTTTTAAGTTTGAGGTAGCCCCTTTGTCTCTTTTTGCTTTTGTTGCCTGTGCTTTGGTTGTTATCTAAGAAATCATTACCAAATCCAGTATCTTGAAGCTTTTGCTCCTTGTGTTTTCTTCTAAATTTTTAATAATTTGAGCTCTTTGATCCATTTTGAATTAATTTTTGTATATTGTGTAAGGTAAGGGTTCAACTTTGTCCTTTTGCATATTAGTATTCAATTTCCAAGCATCATTTGTTGAAAAGACTGTCTTCCTCATTTATGGTCTTGGCACTCTTATAAAAAATCCTTGGATTGTATACGTGAAAGTTGATTTCTGGGCTCTCTATTCTGTTCCATTGGTCTGTCTTTATGGAAGTACCATGCTGTTTTGATTACTGTATTTCTGTAGTAAGTTTCAAATTAGTTTTTGTATGGAGGAGCAATTAGTGACTTAATTAATAACCAAATGTCTTACTGAATTCTCTTAACAGTTTTTCAATTGATTGTACAAAGATATAATTATATCTATTGCAAATAATGCTAAAATACTTCTTCCTCCCAAATTTTATCTTATTTTTGTCTAATTGCACTGGCTTTAAAACTATTAAATAATTATGCTGGCTACATATAGTATTTTTCTTGTTTCTGATTTAATGAAAATTCTTCTAATATTTCCCCATAGCATATGATGCAGCTTTTGATATGAGACACACCTCCTAAGCTTTTGAAGTTGACATCAAAAAGCTTAATTGCAGGTTGACATTTAATTGCAGTTTGGCACTTAATTAGGAGTTTATGTTGCCATTAACAGGAATAAAATATTTGTCTGAAGATATCGTGAAAGAATTTCCCAGCTTGAGAGTTCATGTGTATCATCTAGTGTCAGAGGGTCGTAACTAATTGACTTTTTTATTTTTTTTCAGAATGGCCAAAGTTTTCTGGTTTTGGATGAACAAAGATTTGCAAAAGAAATTCTTCCCAAATACTTCAAGCACAATAACATGGCAAGCTTTGTGAGGCAACTGAATATGTGTGAGTATGAACAGCAGTTTGTTTGGACTACTGTCATCAGCCACTGATTAAACCATTTTTTTTCCATTAGCATGATAAAGAGGAAAATATACTCCATAGAAGCACCATTATTTTTTTATTCTTCTCTGTTTTAGTCATCTGAATTTTGCATCTTTTTCAGATGGTTTCCGTAAAGTAGTACATATTGACTCTGGAATTGTGAAGCAGGAACGGGATGGTCCTGTTGAATTTCAGCATCCTTACTTCAAACAAGGCCAGGATGACTTGTTGGAGAACATTAAAAGGAAGGTGGGCTATTGTTACCATTATTTAATTAGGGCATTGCTGTGTAGTGTACTTGGCCAAAACTTATGTTTCAGTTGTTGAAATTAAGAATGTACAGAAATATACTGGTGTTTCTTGTTGGGATGACTTAGATTAATAAAACTTTAATTACTTCCCCCTACTTTATTTTTCCTGTTCCTCAACTACACAGAGGTCTCAGACACCTCCTAAAGGGAAGGAAAATGTTTGCGTTCTGAATGAAGATGAGGAGTCATTCATATTGGGATAGCTCACTCCTTTTACTTTAGCTTTAAAAATGTAAGCTCCTGCTAGAATGTAAAGCTCCCTGGAGGGCTATTTTTATCCAATGCCCTGCTGAATATCCAATGCCTAGAATAAGTCCCTTGCATATAGCAGGCATTTAATAATACAGTTGTTGAATGAATCTTTTGCTGAAATAAGATATTTTTTACCAAATCCACAAAAGGGGTGGGGTGGGGGTATTAAAAGTTAGTGAACCATGAAAGAAAATGCCCAAGCATGAAGCTGTTATTGCACACATTTAATTAAATGTAGAATGTGATCATAAAGAGACTTGGGGAAATTACAGGGAGTTTGGAAATGGAAAAAAAAAAAATGCCCCTAAGGTGTTCCTGCTTGTGGAAACTTCTCCACTTTTTTTTAATTTTTTTTATTTTTTTAAATAGACGGATTATTTCTTATCTTATCTCTTTGAGCTGTGAAGTTTATTCTTTCCCTAGAATCCTATTCTGGGTTTTATGGAACTAGATCTCACTTCCTGAACAGGCTACAAAAACCTCTTAATATAGGAAAGCTTTGAATTGCAATCATGGTATTTAATATTTATTTCGTAAATTTGCTTTTTGAAAGGTTTCATCTTCAAAACCAGAAGAAAATAAAATTCGTCAGGAAGATTTAACAAAAATTATAAGCAGTGCTCAAAAGGTTCAAATAAAACAAGAAACTATTGAGTCTAGGCTTTCTGAATTAAAAAGGTAAAGTATTATTTCCACATATAATTGTAATATGGGGGTTGGTGTGCATGTTGGGCATTGAAAGTTGGTATTTTAAGTACTTTTAAATCATGTTGTTGAAGCCAAGATCAAAGGTCATTTTTCTGTAAGTATTGGTCCCCTTTAGTTTTGATCTGGGATAGACTTTGCCCCAATATTGTATTTTCATAATGTTGATCAAAAGAATATATAAACATGGACATTCAAAACTATGATGCACAAGCCTAATTCATGAAACAATAGATCTTTAAATTGGCGTATGAAATATGATTCGACTTAGGTTAGCTTTTATATGATGTTCACACACACGTTAGGGCACACAAGCCATAAGAAGTACTACATATGTTACCCATTCTTTCTTTTGTGATGGTTTTTAAAGACTTTTGTATGTGACCTATCTTAGGAAAAAGTAGGACACAAAAAATAGGGGGAAAAGTACACAGGAGACTTGCTCTACTTGATATTTATTTTACATAGACTGGGGAAAGTGTTCTTCAAACCTTTTATCTACAGAAAGATGATTTATTTTGTTTCACTACAGTTCTTGGTATTATTATTGTAAGTTGCCACAGTAACAGCTCATGTATAGAGTAGGTATGTGCAGCTTTTTTAGTAAAAGTAGCTGAGATTTTCTCTAATCCTAATAGGTGCCAAGGTCTTGAGAGTAGTTGTTTTACTTATTCTCCCTCCCATTGAGACTCATGTGGGGCATTAGTTTAACTATTCTTAAGTATCTTCATTAAAAAAAGTAACTTCATTCAAAAAAGTAACCTTGGACTTTGATTTCCTTTTTGAGTAAGCCTTAAACTTTTTTTTTTTTTTTTTTTAAGATTTTTATTGAGGAAGGGAAACAGGACTTTATTGGGGAGCAGTGTGTATTTCCAGGACTTTATTGGGGAACATTGTGTTTTTCCCAGGACCCATCAGGTCCAAGTCAAGTTGTTATCCTTTCAATCTAAGTTATGGAGGGCACAGCTCAGCTCCAAGTCCAGTCGCCATTGTTCAATCTTAATTGCAGGGGGCGCAGCCCGCCATCTCTTGCAGGAGTCGAACTGGCAGCCTTGTGGTTGGGAGCATGCGCTCCAACCAGCTGAGCCATCCAGGCACCCGGAAGCTTAGCGACAGCTCAGCTGAAGCTCCTTGCCTTCATTTTAGCTGCAGAGGGTGCAGCTCACTGGCCCATGTGGGAATCAAACCGGCAGCCCTGTTGCCCAGAGCTTGCACTCTAACCAACTGAGCCACTCGTCCTCCCCAAGCCTTAATTTTAAGTTTTCCCATTTTGCATATTTTATTTAACCACTTATGCTGGTTTGCTGTGTGTATCTTGTATCTGTTGAGGTGCTGTTTGACCCAGTTTCTTGAATCTCAGGATTAGTCCTTAAGGAATAGGATCCCAAATTCATTCTTTAAGTCTTAGAGGTAACCATTCTCCTACTTACCTTTAGTAGACAGATGACAGTATCATACATTTCTGAGTCAAAAATAGCACAGTATTTATTTGGTTGGTATTAAAGAAAGTCTCATTTTCAGTACCCTCCATATGTAAATCCAGTGCTTTTTGTAATAGCTTGGATTGAGGAAGATAGCTTTTGTGGAATTAACAAAAGAGTGAAAATTAAACATTTAATAGGTGTTTAATGTCCTCTCAGCATTATCATTGCTGCTAACATTAATAACTCAATGCAGTTTCAATTAAAAATGGTGAATGAAGGAAAAGAACTACCATGTTTCCCTGAAAATAAGACCTAGCTGAACAGTCAGCTCTAATGCGTCTTTTGGAGCAAAAGTTAATATAAGACCCGATCTTATTTTACTGTAATACAAGACCGGGTCTTATATAATGTAATATAATATAATATAAAATACTGGGTCTTATATTAATTTTTGCTCCAAAAGACACATTGAAGCTGATTGTCCGGCTAGGTCTTATTTTCGGGGAAACACAATGTTTAGTACTCGGCAAGTTATTGGTTTGTTATATATCTACATATGCTTTGAAAAGACAAATATTTTTTAGTGTTTTCATATGCTTGTGTTTGAGGCAGATCTTAAGATAGACAGTTTTAGAGTCTGACAGACTTTAGTTTGACTTCAATACTTAGCAAATTACCTGCGTGATCTTGGGCAAGTTTTGAGTCTCAGTGTCCTCATCTATAAAATAGAGTCAATAAGTCCTTTCTTGATAGATTTTAAAGAAGTTTAAATAAGTAATACACATAAAATGCTTAGCACAATGCCTGGAGCATAGCAAGTGCTAGCTAGGTAAATGTCACTTCCTTTTAAGAATTGTTTCATAAACACAAGTTCTGAATTCAGTTGGTAGCCATAGTTGAAAGGTTAGCGTAAACAAGAAGTAATGAACCAGATTATCAGGAATAAATTGCCTCAATTTATTGGATGTGGTCATGAGTCTTAAAGTTTTATGTCTGTATTGCTATGAGTAAAAGATACTACAGTTATGAAAGAATGATTCTAAATTCGAGTCAAAATAATTGCCATTGTATATAATTGAATCAGAGATTTTCTAGTCTCATAAAATGTATAGTAAAAGCTAGTTAAATCCTTACTGGTGTTGTTTTTTTAAAAAATAATTTTTATTATTTTTTTTAATTTAAAAAAATTTTTTATTCCCATTGAACCCCCCTCCCCCTCGCCCTTTGGCAATCATCAGCCTGTTCTCTATATCTGTGGTGTTCTTTGGTATGCTTAATTCAAGATATTGAGGCCTGGCTTCCTGGCTGAATTTTCTTGTTTGTTTTGTTTTTTTAATAAATGACAACATAGTGAGAATGAGTCCCTTTGGAAGGAGGTGTCAGAATTACGAGCAAAACATGCACAACAGCAACAAGTTATTCGAAAGGTAAGCTTTTTATCCCATGAGCATAATCTGCATTTATTTAAAGAGTACCATTTGTGACAAAATGTGACAAAGTCTCTATTGAATAGTCAGTGATTGATCTTATATATTGGGTGCACAGATAGAAGTAAATCTATGAAATCAAACAAGTGTTAAGCCAAGTGTTATATATTCTTTTTAATAAAAAATTTATTAGCTAAATATGGTCATTCCATGTTCCCAGCTAATGTGTCATTAGCTTTTAATAAATGACCTTTTGCCTGATGTTACACTACCAATTTCTTACGTAATTTTTACTGTGAAGGACAGCGTTACTCTGGGTGTGTGTGTGTGTGTGTGTGTTTATTTTTTACTCTAAAAGGCAGTTTCAGAAGATAAATTACTAATATTTTCAAATGAGTTGACTAAATTATGAGTTGAAAAAAAATGAGTTATCAATGTATGTCATTGTTAGTCTGTGCAGAAAAGAAGTTAATATAGTATTGTAAAGTAAATCCTGGATATTAGTATCTGAGCTGAAAATTACTGGGGGATCCGAGAACCTCTCTGTTGCATTGTATCTTAGTAATTTAATTTGTTCATGTCAGCTTTCATATGTTAATAAGAGGTGAAACATAGAAGTAATTAAGGTAGCTATTTTTTGCTCATGAGTAAACTGGACTATTACGTTTAAGCAACAGGTTTTTTTGGGGGAAGGGAGAGTGAGAGCTTCAGCTTGTTCATGCTCAGAGGCCTTTAGCTAAAAATAGGGTTATGACTGACAGGACTTGTATCTAGTGGAGCAGGCTCAGAACAGAGATGAATGGTAGTTGCAGCCTTTGGCCTATAGTCAAGTGGATAATACTGTTTTGTTTTTTTTAAATCAGTTTGTAAGTAAAGGTTGAATGTTGAATTCAATTTTAAGTGTTTAATCCAAGTACATACATTTTCAGAACTTCCGCAGCTGATTCCAACATGCAGCCCTGTTAAAAATACCTGATTTAAAATGAAAAATGTACCTGAACCTATACTTTATTTTAAAAATCTGTTTTTCCTCTTCAGAAAACAATGTTTTTGTTAAATATTAAGTTACAGTACTCCGTAATTTGTTGTTGTTTTTTTTTTTTCCTAAAGGCGAAGCTAGTTGGTAAAATACTTACGTAACATTTCAGTTTTTCATGAAAGCTAACATTCTATTTGCTCAGGTTTGAGTTTGAATCTTTGTGTTTTGATGGGGGTTAGGGAGCTTGCATAATGCATGAAGACAGCCGATAATTTTTTCTGTATTCCTGGAATTGGTTTCTAACTCTGCCATTTACTCTTTAGCCTTGGATTAACTGGAAATAATGTATGTGAGGCACCTCTTCTAGGACTTGTCAGGTACAGAAGTTAGATGCTGTAAATGTTAGGTGCCTCTCTTCTTCAGGTAATAAAGTCTGTACAGTGTGATGCAGAAGTGTAAAAAGAACTGAGATTTAGAACAAATTTCAGGAGAAATTTAGCCAGTGATTCGAGTTCTTATAAATCCAACTACTAATGTTTTTAGAGTTTTCCCACAACACTTTTTTATAAATTAATAAAGTAATAGAAGTTGAATGATTTCATAGATAATCTTTAAACTTAAATGTTGTCTTTTTGTCAGCTCTCAGCATTTTCTTTTGAATAAGCAATTTAGTAGCTAACCTCCTTATACTCGAATGTTGTCTAACTCTTCAATTAAAATGTCTATATTTTTTCCTATGGGAAAGTTCATATTGATTGTAAGGCATACTGTTTAGTAGCCTTTTTTAGGGGAGAACACAATATTAAAGCAATACAGTATGTATTTTTAATTGACAATTCTCTGCTTTAATCATGTAATTACATTTCACAGAGCTTACAGAGAACTTTTGTGCAGACTCTATATTGTCCTCCAATCACTTTTGGCCTTTATTCACATCCTCGCAGTGATGACTGTTGTTCATAGTTCCCCATGTGATCCTCACTTTTTTAGCGCCTTCAGGAAGTTGATGATAATTTCATGGCATACCCTGAGCCAGTGGTTCTCATATCAGTCCACCTTGAGGGCTTGCTAAACACACATGTTGCTGGGCCCATCCTCAGAATTTCTGATTCAGCAGTTCTGGGGTGTGTCTAAGGATTTGCATATCGTTAAGTTTCTAGGCCAATGATGCTGGTCCATGGACCACACTTTAAGAAATACTGTCGTAAAATATGAAGGACTGTTGGCATGTCTTAATCTGTAATAGTTTTTCCTCTAACTTTAGTCACACTTCGAAGATTAAACCAGCTTCTCATGATTGTCAGCAGGAAGCTTTGACAGATGGTTAATATGTCAACAATAATTTTTCTAGAACTAGCCAATAAACTTATTCTAACTTGAAAATTTTATGATCTTTTCTAAGAAAATTGGCAATTTCTTTAGCCTCACAAACACCTGTTTTCTTTTTTGCATCATAATCTTCTTGAAAGAATTTTAAGTAAAAAGTTGGGATCTGTATCCAAGCATGCTTACTACTACTTATCACCGAAACAAATAACTGAACTGAATATTGGATAGATAAATGGATGGGTGGGTGAGTGGGTGAAAGGATGGATGGATGGATGGATGGATGGATGGATGGATGGATGGATGGATGGATCGATCAATCAGTCTTAGGCATCTCTTTATCCTAGGTAGTAGCAACTTTATCGCAGGTTATTATTTTGCCTGAAAGCTACCATGTTTCCCGAAAATAAGACCTAGCCAGGCAGTCAGCTCTAATGCGTCTTTTGGAACAAAAATTAATAGAAGACCCAGTATTATATTATACTATATTATACCCGGTGTTATATTACATTATATTATACTCCGTCTTGTATAAGACCCGGTCTTATATTAATTTTTGCTCCAAAAGACCCATTGTCCAGCTGATTGTCCAGCTAGGTCTTATTTTCGGGGAAACACGGTAGTATGTTTCTTTAGATATCAATTGTAAAAGATGCATCCAAATTTCAAATGTGTTAATAAATGAGAAGTTATGTGACTTAGAATAGAGGACATACAGTATTTGAATTAAGTTTATAAGACTGGTAATGTGGATTAAGAATTAAGGAGTCTGATGGAAAATATTTATATTTTTCTTTTAGATTGTCCAGTTTATTGTTACATTGGTTCAGAATAACCAACTTGTGAGTTTAAAACGTAAAAGGTAAGTTTTTATGATACAACATTTGACCTCTACACGGAGAAGTACAAATTTAACTGTTTAACCATGAATGGCCCACATTAGCTGAATGTAGGCCTATTGTCCTCGATGAACATTCCTCCCTTGTTAAATTATACTTACAACATTTCAGTAGTGTGTTATTTCCTAGTGCTGTCATCCTCTGTTCCTTTTGAGAGATGAGGATAGCCTAAATGGTCACTTTACAGACACACATACAGTTGATAAAAAATCCATTTTTCATTCACATTAGCAGTTTAATTTTGCATCAGAAGGCCTGAGGGAAGTTCTTTAAAAGAGGCCATGTCTTATTTGATTCCTCTTATGTTTAATCCAGTCATAACTGTCTTTAAAAGCCTGTGTGTCAACCGTGGGTTGTGATACCTATAAATGTCAGTAACTACCATTGTCAAAATTAATACATAAGAAGAGCAATAGACAAAGGAATAGTTGGAGAAAAAGATTATCTTGTAAGGCTAAGATTCTGGCAAAGCTTGGTTATGCTCACAGCTTATGCTGTGTCCTTAATTAACTCTACTTCCACTAACTAATTCGTACGATATTTTCTGTTTGTTTTTTACTATGTAAGTACAACTCATAAAGAGTTATATAGTTCAGTCAGCAAGAAGTATATCTAGAAAGAGTAATTTATTACATTTTTTGTAACAAATGTAGTACAGATGAATGGAGAAATAAAAATCCTAGACACACTTGTCCCCCAGTTTCTGTTCCTAAGATACCGGTATAACCATTTTTAAGAGTTCCTTATGTATCCTTGCTAAAATTTTTTATTCATTAAAATGAGTGTGCTTATGTGTGGGTAAATTATTAGAAGCAGTTTAAATTCCTTGTATGTTTACTTCATTGAACTTCATGAATATCTTCTGATTTTTCAGGCCTCTACTTTTAAACACTAATGGAGCCCAAAAGAAGAATCTGTTTCAGCACATAGTCAAAGAACCAGCCGATAATCACCATCATAAAGTAATTTTTCAGTTAACTTCTATTTTTATTATCTCAAACTAAATTTTATTAATAGTATTTCATGCAGAGAAGTTTAGTGAGTAATACTCTAAGCTCATGCCCCAGCTTTATTAAATCATGACATTTTCATTATTTGCTTTAGATTATTTTAAGAAATAAACCATTATAAACATATGTAGTTGCCTCAATTGCCCGTTCCCAAGTTTGTTTTTCTTCCCGTCTCCAGTTTCCCCTGTCACCTTGAGATAATCGCTATCTTGAATTAGTATTGATTATTCCCATGGTCATTTTATATGTGTGAATCCGTGAACAATATTTGGTGTTATTCTGCATATATCTAAACTTTATATATATAAATGATACTGTTTTGTATATATTTTTGTATTGTGGCTTTTTTTACTTGGTCTTGCTTTTGAGATTTATTAAACATAGAAAATTAGTTCATCTCAACTACTGTATGATATTAATTGAATATTATGATAATGTACTTAATGCTTTCATCTATTGGTTATTTTAAGTTTCCAACTTTTATTGTAAATGTGCACAGACTAGACTATTATTAACTATAGCAATTTGAAAAAATATTTTTATTTGCCTTCATTTTTGTCACAGGCTCTCTGGATAATTTGTCAAACTTACATCTGGTGACAAATTAGTTCAGTCCAGAGTCCAGACTTCTTTTACTATCTTATTATCATTGTTACTTTCAAATCTTAGATTTCTAAATACTGTTGGAGATTAATTATTAAAGTATCGAGATTTTTGTTCTCAGGAAAATCAGAGTTAACCTAACATCTGGTTCTTCCCACCACTGTTTCTAATCAAGCATATCTAACTGTTTCGTTTTTAGGATTGAAGTCAAATAAGAGAATGAAGATTTTTTAACTGGATTTATGTATTTTTAAGTACTTTACACCATTTGCCTTTTTATTATCTAGTGTTGAAATTTATAGATTTTTACATTATACTAATGACCTCAGTTTGAGAATTAAATGCATTTGGTCTGATACAGATTAAAAAAACCAAACAAAAAAAATCATTGCTAAAAAGCCAGTCTGACATTTAACTGTGGAATCGGTGAAGTTTTTGTTTGATCGTTTTTGTTTTTGTTTTGTCCTATTATTGAAACTACTTAATGAGTGAGAATAAAATAGGTGTCAGAGTAGCTTGAGATGAAATAGTCCCCCTCAGCACAGTGACCAGATGGTTATGCTTGAAATTTCTGGTGAAGTCCTAAGACTTTTTAAAAACTCTTTAAGTATAAAAAAATACTTTAAAATTTGAAGATCTTTCCATAAAATCTTCTGAGGCATAGCACCTTCACGGTCCCATACAGTTAAAAAAAAAAAAAAAAAAGTGGAATGCAGAGAATATATACCTCATACCTCTGAATTGGTACTACTTCTAATTAGCATGTAAGTCCCAGAAGAACAGAGAACATACCTATTCTGCTTACTAAAAAGTAGGGTCCCAATTTGCATTTTTCAAATAATGTTTGGTAATCAATATGATTTCATATTTTTGATATATTTTCTCTCTGATTTTTTAGGTTCCACACAGCAGGACTGAAGGTTTGAAACCAAGGGAACGGATTTCAGATGATATCATTATTTATGATGTTACTGATGATAACGCAGATGAAGAAAATATCCCAGTTATTCCAGAAACTAATGAGGATGTTATATCTGATACCTCCAAGTAAGGAGATTGTGAAATAAGATTTATGAAAATTCAAAACCACTTTATTCTTAGATAGACTAATACCTAACTTATATTTGGATTATTAAACTAAAAAGTTAAGCCAAATTATTCAACCAAATACACCCCCCCAGCAAAAAAAATCCCAACAAAAAAGTAACAAGAATTAATTTTGATTTTATAAATTTTGTAAACACCCTTAGTTGATTCTTTATGATGTTGTACTATATAAACTATCAATATTTGTGATTAAACTGCTTTCTCAAGAAATTTAAATTTTTTTGATATGTGGTTTGGGGAAAGAGTTTCCAACGAGAATGAATAGATAGAATTAATTTATTGAATTGGTCTGAAAATGTAATTGTTTCTTTCTCATATTGCTGATCTAGCTGTAGCCAGTACCCTGATATTGTCATTGTGGAAGATGACAATGAAGATGAGTATGCACCTGTCATTCAGAGTGGAGATCAGAGTGAAGCAAGCAGTGAATCCCTAAATTCAGGCAGTGATGCTACCAGCCCTCTCATGTCTAGTGCTGTCCAGCTAAATGGTTCATCTAGTCTGACCACAGAAGATCCCGTGACCATGATGGATTCCATTTTAAATGATAACATCAATCTTTTGGGGAAGTGAGTGTTCGTCTAGATGTTGTCTAAATTTATTTGTTTTCTTTGTTTACTTCACATATTCTATTTCTTTTTGAGTGATCTTCCTTTCAGAGTGTGAACCCATGCAGTCCACTTTTCTCGTTTGGTCAGGGCTGAACCCACAAATGCTGTTTTGAGAAGGATTTAATCATCCCAAGAGCAATCTAGAGATTTTCGTGGTAGTTCCTCAGATTTCTTTGGTGAAATACTTGTTTTGAATGTACATAAAGGATGTGTGATTGTATTTGTATTTTTATCAGGACTATAGTATAATATATCTTTATTAAGGAACTTATAGCATAAAAAAACAAGAAATTAGCAGCCATAACCAGTAATAAGAGGTTAAACATTTTATAATTTATAGTATAGAGGAAATAGATGAATCAAACTGTATTGTTGCAGAACCTTTTTTCTGTAAGTACTAAAGTTTTGTGTAAAGGCTGTGAGATTTCAACCAGATTTTCAGGAATCCCAATATTGAATAGGATCTCTTAAGGTTAAGAATTGGTAAATATTCAGTAGTTGCTAGGAATATTTTGCCTAGCTAGATTTCAATGTGATTTTAAACATGAAAACAAGGAAACCTAATATTTGATTTTTTAAAAATCTTTTTCCCTTAGGGTTGAGCTGTTGGATTATCTTGACAGTATTGATTGCAGTTTAGAGGACTTCCAAGCCATGCTGTCAGGAAGACAGTTTAGCATAGACCCAGATCTCCTGGTTGATGTAGGTACTTTGAATAATCTTTGCTGTACTGGCAGTTTGTGTATTTGTGTATATTATTTATAAATCAGTACGTCATTTTCTTGTATTCTGCACTGTTTTTGCATTTTCTTTTTTTTAAATGAATGTTTTTGTTTATCAGAAAGAGTGAACAGATGGGTTCAGGACAATGAAGGAGGGTAATCACTACCTGTCTCTGAGCAGCAGTTCAGTTAATCCCCCTGTAACAACATATTACTCCGTTCAACAGTACTGCTAAATCCCGGTCTTGTCTGGACTTGTCGCTGTGTTATGTTTTGCTCTAGAATAAATTGTCATTGAATAGAAATTGATGGAAATTAGTAATAGAGATACTTAGCCAGGAAACAGCATGGAGATTCTTCTTAACTTTAGAAATGTATGTTTCCCACTCAAATGTGTTATATTTGCTATGTTTTTAAAATGTTTGTGTCCTGTGTCCTGAGGTTCCCGTTCCAGTCCCCACCTTTATGATTTTGACTCCAGTGTTGTCTGGTGTGTGAAGCTTTATATACCATTGCTGGCACTACCCACCTTTCTTGTTCTCTTCTTTCCTGTTCTATCACCCCTCTTTCCCTTTACTTAAAGCTTCCTGCATGGCCTGTTCCCATCCAGGTGAATCTGTTTCTCCTCATTTTCATTTCCTGTTGTGAACATGTTTTTTCCTTTATCCCGAAAGTTTTGTTGTTCCTTTTTTTGTGTTTCTTTCCTAAAATGCAGCTTTTCTCATGTCAAGCTTCTACAGTCTTGTCCTTTTAAGAGCTTCTCAATGAGGCTAAAAGGAATTAGTCCTTACTCTTCAATCTTAATTTACCACCTTATACTTCTGCTTCTTAGAAGTCTTTGTGTCGCATAACTTTATGTTTTCCAAATCATGAGTGCCTCCCACAGGATTGATTTCACCTTCCTTGAAGATTTCCTTTCCGTGCTGACCTATGTTACTGTCTTAAGTGAATTCAACATCCATGTTACTGACCTACTGCAACTTGTTAACAGTAACTTGGCTTCTTGATTCTATCAGTTTTGTCCCCATTCTGAATCCAGGGACCTTATAGAATATCTGTCCCTTAGATCACTAAGGAAGAAATAAAATCCCGTAATTCTGACCCTCTACAAATCCTTGCAGTCTTCAACTAAGCTATTTTAATTCAACTTAGGGACATTTATCACAGTTGATTGTCCTTAAGACCTCATCCAGCCAACTGTTTGTTGTTCCCTGTTCACAGAGGGTAGTTAGCCCTTGTCCTCTCATAAGGTGTGGAATCTCATATCCTTTCTTCTTAGAGAAGGTACGTAGTTCATCTTCAAAGCCAATTTGTACAGCTGTTCTCTGCCTCTCTAGTTTTCTGTCTCTATCTTTTATATTTCCCATCTGCCTTCAATAGGTACAAATCTTCCCCATCTTTAAAAAAAAACACTTCAACGTGTTGCTCTGCTCATTTACCATTCTGTTTCTCTAATCCTTTCACTCACTTAGAAATAATTGGCTATATTTGTTACTTCTTTTTTACTCTATATTTTTGAAACTATTATTGCCTTGTTTATTTACTCTAAGCCTGTGCTGTCTAGGTTTATCCATAGGAAGTACATTGTGTTTTTTTGTTTTTTTCCAAATTAGGTCACTGGGTTAGTGGAAGAAGGTTTGTTTTGAATCAAATTTGGGTTCCATTTTTGGCTCATGTTACTTACTAAACTTGGGAAAGTGAACCTCTCTTGCTCAGTTTTGCCATCTGTAAAGTGTGGCTAATGCCTAACATGAAGGGCTGTTGTGAGGATTATAAAGGAGTTAACAGTATTGATTTTAGAAGCACTGGGACCTCTTTGTTCTCTTCCTGTTCCCCTAACTATCCTCTACGTCCTCTTAAGAGCTTTTATTTTTCCTGCTCTCTTCTATTTGTGGGTATTCCTCAAAGTATCTGGTCTTTTATCCTCTTTAGTTTTCTCTACCTCTCTTCCTTTTCTATTCTTCTTTGAAGGATTTGGGCTTGTAGGATTGCTCCCAAATAGATATCTCCAGCTTTTGATATTTTTAAAAGTAAACTTTACTTGAATTCTAATTCCATGCCGTTGGGATCATCAGTTAAATCTTGTCTTAGATATTTGTGTTTAACACCAAACTTTTCTTTATTCTTTAGCTACCCTTTTCAGCCTTCTTATTTTCTGTAGTGGTATCAGACTTCTTTTCACTCGCCCAGGATAGTAATCACAGAGTCATCTTGGTTTCCTTATCTTTTATCTCATCATTCACCAAGTCGTGTGTGTTTTCCAAAATAGCATTCACAAGACATCCCTGCTTTCTGTTTCCACTCTTGCCTCTCTTATTCAAGACCTTCATTAGTTCATCTTTGAATTATACTGTATTGTCATAAATAAAAAAAATACACTCGTAGGTTGTCTTGTTCTCTGGATGACAAAGATGGTAAGGACATAAATAAGTATGCCGAAGAGTTCATGGGTTCCCTTTGCAAAGTTCGGTACTGAGTGACCCAGTGTGGAATCAGCCAGAGAGGCCTGGCCTTAGAATTCAATAACTCTGTCAGCTCCTCACATATTACCTACTTTTTTCTACTTCATACCATACATCTGGGAACACATGAAGGTATCCTTGACTCAATGCATGGGGTGGGGGGCGGTGACAGGGCAAAGGATGAATGAGGAGCTTACACTGCTGTCCCTCCTCATGTGCCACTCTCAGTAGGACAAAATATGGTCAGGCCTCGAAGGCAGTGCAGGCTGAACTGGTAGAGACTGGCACTCATGTCTGGTAGCTATCCACTCTTAAGGAACTGAGTCTCTTCCTTTTTGTACATCAGTAGGTGATATGAAAGGCATGAAAGTTCATGAAAGGAAAGGAAAAGCTGAGGATATTTTTAGGGCTACCATGAATGTGGAAATTAGAGGAGTCAAGGTCTAGAGGGTAGATGGGGAATCTGCCTGTGGCCTCTGCATTTCATTGTATCCTGTGAACCATTTGGTGTGCTCATTCTCTTAAAATGCTATCACTATGCTTAATTGCTTAGGCCATTCTCACCGCTCTTATTGCTGGCAGAATGTGGTCTTGTCTCCTGAGCGGACTTTCTTTACTTTTAGAACCTTATGTATACAACTTACTATTTAACTCAGAACTTCTGTGTTATTTGGGTTGGTCGACTTAGTCCTTCTGTGTTGTTCTTATTGCAATAAAAATGTAGTCTTCCCTCTATTCTCTCCTTACCAAGTCCTAACCAGTCCCCAGGGACTGACTGATAACCTGTCTCATAGTTTCATCCAGACCTTTTGTTTCATCGTGTGTGTGTGTGTGTGTGTGTGTGTGTGTGTGTCTGTGTGTCTGTCTGTCTGTCTGTGTCCGTCTGTCTGTGTCTTTTCCTCTTTTCTCTTAACTCTTTAGTACTGTTGAGCTCCGCCATCCATTATTATTAAAATATTGGATTGTATCTGATCATATGTTGCTATTTGATGTTGTTCTTATCTTGTCCTTTAGATTGTAAGCTCCCGGAGAGCAGGAATAGTGTCTTCATCTTGTATTCTTCATGATGTCAATTATTTCTTATATGCTCAATAAATCCCTATGGAATGAATGACATTGAAGCTTATGCTTTGAACAAAAGTTATGTCTGTAAACTGGCTGGACTGAGGAGTGCAGTAAGCAGTGGCCTCGGCATTTATGGCTCCCTTGCTAGGTGAGGTGTAAAGACCCAACAAGGAGGTATGTCATTTGGCCAGAGGGCTCCACTTGAGGTACAATCTAGGAGCCGCTGCCATAGAGCAGATTCTATACATTTACTACATAATTAGCAAATAGTCAGTGAGAGCTTAGTGTCAGAGCAAGGAACTCAGTCCTGGTTGCCACTTGAGGCCAAAGCTGTTTAGGGAGGAAAAAAATACAGGGAATGAAGGAGAGGGGAGGAGCAGAAAACCACCATTTGTGTCTCAAGTGATTTATGCCGTAGGTCTATAGAGAAACTCTTACAACATCTAATGCATGGGCTAGCTTCTTCTGCTTTGTTTGTTTGTTTATTATTCTTTCTGCTTTTCTCTTCCAAATTTGTTTTAAAGGAAGTACAGAAACTTCCTAGTGCAGGAGCTACATCTCTTCATCCAGCACAGCTTTATAAAAAATTTGAACACACAGTTAAATTTTTTTCAATATTTTTTAATCTTATCATCTTTCTTGTTTGGTCTTTCAGCTTTTCACTAGTTCTGTGCAGATGAATCCCACAGATTACATCAATAATACAAAAGTAAGTTTTAATTCATGTTGCTCAGGACCCATAGCTGTAAGAATCTGAAAAAAGTCCTAGTAAGTAGAAAGCATTATCACTCCCAGTTACAAAAAGCATTTTATACTCTTACCTGATATATGTGATCAAGATAGTAAAATTCCAGATGAAAATTAGCTTTTGATTATGGGGTGAATCATTGCCCAATTCTACTGGCACTTGTGTAGTTAACTGCCAGTAAGAAATCAGCCCTCAGAGTGCTGGGAGATCACCTGATTAAACTTGGCATGTTCAGGTATATCACTGAAATCTATTAAAATACAATTTCTACATGTTTTATGTGCTTCGTTGTACATTTTATTTCTATAAACTTCTCAGCATTTTTTATTAAGAATTTACTGGTACTGATATTCTTAAATAAGTTTATTTTGTGAGCATATAGTATAAAAGCTAAGAGATTTGTACTGATAGTAGGTAAAGCAATTTGAAACAGTGAAGTATGGATTTGGATTTTTTAAAGTAACGGTTTTTGTTATTTAAATGTATAGGAACACCAGTTGGGATTAGTAAGTGTTGACAAGAAATTCTTTGGAACTGGTTTTTAATGAGTAAGAAGGACATTCTGAGGTTGTTAAAACAGACATTTAGAAATCATTCTGTTAACTTTTATTGGTTTGAATAACTATACACTCCATTTATTTTGCATTTATACCAAGTTGTATAGTAATCCCTGTTTTTCACTGAATACAAAGGTAATTCAAGTTTTCTGAAATTTGTACAGATTCTAGATTAGTAGAATCAAAACTTTAATTATAGTCTAAAAATGGATATATATCAAATAAATATGATTGTAGTGAAGGGGTGCAATTGTTCTAGCTATTATCATATGTGAGGATAGGCTGATCAGATTTTCTACTTTTTCAGCTATAGCTGGGTAATGTAGAGTTGAAAGAAATTGTGAATTTTTCAACTCGAAAGCTGATTATACATTCAGTTTTGGATGATTTATATCAGGGGTTAGCGTACTTTTTCTGTAAAGGCCAGTTGGTAAATTATTTTAGGTTTTGCAGGCCATGTCTCTGTCATAACTACTCAACTGCAATTTTAGTGCAAAAGCACCCATAGTACATAAAAGAAGGAGTGTAGATGTGCTCCAGTAACATTTTATTTACAGAAACAGAGTGCTGAATTTGGCATGTGGACCATAGATTTCCTAGATTTATGTTGTAAGATTCTATGGATCAATTCAGCACTGTGTTTCAGTAAGTCTGATATTATTGAATGTTAGATCTTAAATGGAATGAACCCATAGCATGCATTCATTTAGTGAATGTGATGTACTGCTTATTGGTAGACATTGAGTCATTTTTTATTCTTTGATCATCCTCCTTATTCCAAAAACCAGTAGCTTAAATACAGTTTTCAGAGATAGCAGTTAAACAGAAAATTGCATATTGCTCTATAATACTACAGGAAAATTATGTTTGAGAGTTCTAGAATCTTTATAGTTCTAAAATCTAGATTAATGTTTTTACATAATTGGCACATCAAACTATTATTTGCTCATGACAGATGTTATATGACATGGATAACAAAGCTCTTTTCTAATAAAGCAGGATACTTCATACTCCTCAGTACAGAAATCTTAAGTGGCCGCTACTAATAAAGAAGAATTTGCATGGGAGATGAAACCCATGTGTCATCCTAGTTCTCATATGTTTTAGAGTAGCAACAATAGCATCCTTGGAAAAATACCTATTTTAGGAAGTATACAGATAAAAATGGTATTATTGCTTTAATGTTTATTGTGAATGCTAAATGAGAAATACTTTTGTGTAAATTTTTGATAAGGTATAAGTAATTTTTATTATATCTTGGGGTCATTATCTCAGAATCCTGGAAAGTTGTACTACTTCATTTTTATGATGAATATCAGAGGAATTATAGGAATTAGTATGTTTGTTACACCATATATACTTAACCAGCATGCAGATATTTGGGACTTAACAGCTATTCAGGAAAAATTGTGAACCTTTGCACATCAATTTGAACACCGTTGAAAAGAGCACTGAAGAATTTAACAGCATTAAAGATTTAATCCCCTTACAATCAGATGTAAGGAGAGAAGACAGTGGTTGAAAGAAGCAATTTAAATGACAGAAAAGAACTGAAAGAGCCACAAAAATGAAGTGTGAAGAACCATCACCTCAACTTTGAGGCTTCCAAATATAGGGATGAATAGTTTTAAGGATGTCACCATGTTATCCTGAACTACTCTAAATATGTTCACTTATGCTAATATTCTGTTTGTGAATGAGGAGAATTGTGTAATACATTTTTAATCAAAATTGTTTAAAATGGGTTTGTTTAAAGAATTATCTCTTAATTAGAAGTTTGAAACCAGCCATCTTGGATTCATTCCCATCTTTTATCCTTGACACGTTCTGTCTATTCTACTGTTGAAATGCTACCTTTCTTTTCGTGCTGATTGTCATCCTAGTTCAGGATCTTTGTTTCGTCCACTGATGACATCAACAGTTAACCAGTCTTGTTACCTGCCCTCATATCTCTTTCTCTCTCCAGTCTTATCTTTCCTGATGCTTCCCCTTCCCATATGTTTCAGATAATGTACCAATATTCACATACTGTACCAGTTCATTATTTTTTTTGCTATTTTCAGGAACATGAAAAATATGAAACAAGTATTTTTATATTCTTTTCTCTTTTAGTCTGAGAATAAAGGATTAGAAACTACCAAGAACAATGTAGTTCAGCCAGTTTCAGAAGAGGGAAGAAAATCTAAACCGAAAACAGGTAATTATAAATGTAGTACTAGTTTCTCTAGGTTTTTAAGATTAGGAGTCCTATGTAATGTAAGCCAAGGAAGGTCTTGAAATACTTAACAATGGATCACAGAATGTGCTGGTCTCAGTTCTATGCATGATGTACCAAGATTCCAGCATAAAAAGAAATTTGAATCAATGAGCTCTTAAAATTTAAGTCATGTTTGTTTTTTCTATTTAACTTTAGAACTGAAATAATCCTCACTTCTTAATTGTTAAATAAAAGACTATAACTTTTCTGACTTAAGCATTTTTTAATTTACTGATAAAATATGTTTTGCTATATGAGGTTAGTGGTTGCATATATGCACATCTCTGTTTCTGTTTTTTCCACCTTCAGCTTGAATGCTGTGTAAGCTGGTGATAAAAGAGCATTTTTCTAATCTTTATTACAGATAAGCAGCTTATCCAGTACACTGCCTTTCCACTTCTTGCATTCCTCGACGGGAACCCTGCTTCTACTGTTGAACAGGGGAGCACGGCTTCATCAGAAGTTATGTCCTCTGTAGATAAACCCATAGAAGTTGATGAGCTTCTGGATAGCAGCCTGGACCCAGAACCAACCCAAAGTAAGCTCGTTCGCCTGGAGCCATTGACTGAAGCTGAAGCTAGTGAAGCCACACTGTTCTATTTATGTGAACTTGCTCCTGCACCTCTGGATAGTGATATGCCACTTTTAGATAGCTAAATTTCCAAGAAGTGGACTCTACATGTATATATTCATCAAAATGATGAACTATTTATTTTAAAGTATCATTTGGTACTTTTTTTTTGTAAATTGCTTTGTGTTGTTTAATCAGATACTGTGGAATCAAAAGCATCTTCTGCTTTTCTCACTAACTACACACTCTTGCAAAGCTTTTAGATGTTACTCAGCTATGTAGGTACACAAGATTTAATGCACATTGTTGGCATATCTTTAAGTTGGATTCAGATGGGCATTTTTCTCCAATTGTAGTAAATTGGATTTATTTTTTACATATAAGCCCATTAACTCCAGTTAAACTTTTGTTTGTTTTACTTGTTTGATGCTATTTGTTTGCATTGAGTGTAAGTCACTAAAACTAATGGTAGAACTCCTAAAGCTTTCTCTGTTCCAGTTACTTTTACTAAGTATTTTTCACTTATTTCTAAAACTGGGAACATAAAGTGCCTGTATCTTGTAAAACTTCATTTGTCTCTCTTGGTTCAGAGAAGTTCATTCATGTTCAGCAGAAAAGGCAAAGTATCCCTGAGTGCTTGCTGTCTGATATGGTTCCAGTTCCATATACATAGAAAGAAAATGGGGATGGGATGGCGCTGGCCCCATCCACCTCGTTGGACTAGTTTTAAGTTTTTCGGTTTGTTTTTTTTGAACCATAATATTTAGTGAAATAAATCTAATGAATGTTGCATATTAGTGTCTGTTATGTGTCTTCTTTGGAGGTGACACCCACATGTAACATTTTTTTCTTTTCATAAGAAGTAGATAGACTTAAACTGTAAACTGCGTCTGTTGTCTGTTACTTTTAACATATGAGTTACACCAAGATCTTTGTGCCTCATCTCAAAAGATAGACTGTGTATTGCCACAAGGGAGGAATATAATGTCTCTAAGCTTAAAGTGCTTTGCAGTTCTTTGTTTAAAAATTATACTGGCTTGCTTTCTATGTTTTTAATAAAGAACTGAGAAGAGTATGTCTTTCATTGTCCCAAATGAGGAAAGAACATTATCACTGGATGCCACCAAGGGCCTACAATTTTTGTTCTGAGAGAAGAGAAACAGATCACTTCCTCTCTTCTGAACAGGTGCTCAGAAGTATTATAAAGACTTAATGCGAGGCCATGCCACCTCTTTTATCACTTGAAGAATTCTACCTTCAGGCAGGGACGGGAAGCAGTACAGTTAATATCTGAATATTTGATAGGGCTACTTGATGAGGAATTTCAAAGATGGCTTCCCTATTGGCCATATTCTGTCCCTTGATATCTTGAATTTCTTTCACTATGATGTAAAAATTAAAACTAAATCCTAATGCAGTGGGATAGGAAATCCTTCTGTAGCAGATCCTAAACTACTTGGCTCAAACAGTGGGAATTTGGTGAACTAATTACCTCAGAACAGTTTTCTGCATAAGCTGTAGAGGTCACTTTCCTAGAGGTTTTTATTTTATTATTAAATTTATTGAGGTGACACTGGTTAATAAAATTATGTAGGTTTCAAGTGTACAGTTCTGTAGTACATCATCTGTATATTGCATCGTGTGTTCACCCAAAGGCAAGTCTTCAGTCACCATATAATTAATACCCTTTATAGCCTTTTCTACCTCCTCCCCAGCCCCTTCTCCCTGGTAACCACTAAACTGTTGTCTGTGTCTATGAATTTTTGTTGTTTGTTTTTTGTCTTGTTCACTTGTTGCTTTTCAGTTTTATAACCCACATATGTGTGAAATCATATGGTTCTTGACTTTTTCCATCTGACTTATTTTGCTTAGCATGATAATCTCAAGATCCATCCATGCTGTCACAAGTGGCAGTATTTCATCTTATGGCCGAGTAGTATTCCATTGTATATATGTACCGCTTTACCACTCATCTATCGAAGGACACTTCCGTTGTTTCCAAGTCTTGGCCACCGTGAACAATGCTGCAATGAACATAGGGGTACATATATCTTTACAGATAAATGTCTTTCAAATTTTTCAGGTAGATAGGAGAGGGATTCCAGGGTCATATGGAACTCTGTTCTTAATTTTTTGAGGCATTTCCGTACTGTTTTCCAGAGTGTCTGTCCAATTTACATTCCCACCAGCAGTGTGTAAAGGTTCCTTTTTCTCCACAGCCTCTGCAACACTTGTTACTGTTTCGTTGATGATAGCCATTCTAACAGGTGTGAGGCGGTATCTCTTGGTTTTAATTTGCATTTCCCTCATAGCTAGTGAACATTTTTTCATAATCTGTTGGCCATTTGTATATCCTCTTGGGATAAGTGTCTGTTCCGATTCTAGGCTCATTTTTTAATTGGATTTTTTGTTGTTGTATTTGTTCTATATAGAATTTGGATATTGACTCCTTATCGGAGGTGTTGTTTGCAAATACCTTCTCACATTCTGTTGGTTGCCATGTGTTGTTGATGGTTGCTGTGCAAAAGCTTTTTAGTTTGATATAGTCCCATTCATTTATTTTTACTTTACTTCCCTTACCTTTGAGATCAAATTCATAAAATCCTCTGTAAGACAAAGGTCCATAAGTTTAGTACCTGTATTTTCTTATTATGTATTTTATTGTTTCCATTTTCAGTCAATTTTTGTGTAAGGTGACAAATGGAGAAAAGAAATCCTCTTCAAAAAATAGTGCTGGGTAAACTGGCAAGCCCTAGAGATTTTAAGATGAGAAGCATTTAGAGATGGAGAGATAACTTTAGAGATTTTTTTTTCTCCCCATTCCTTCCTCACTGGGATATAATCCAGTTCTTGGGGACGTTTTGGAGCTCTAGAAGTATTCTAAAAATAATTTGGAAAAACTTTACATCCACTAGTACTTCTTAAATTGACATTTTAAGATTTTCATTTTAGGTTTAAATAGTTCAAGCAATTTAGGATATTTTAATAACTACTATTTAAAATAAAGTGCCTTGGTAAGATTCAGAATGAAAAAGAGGTGTATCTTTGTTGTCGTAATGTGAAAAGAATAATTGATAAGAGGGACGATACTTAGTCCTGAGGCATCTTTTCAGGCAGATCAACTTTAGGAAACAGTACACATGGAATTTGAAGATCTGGGAACTGATTCCTGTAAAAAGAATTTAGCTTGTGTTTACCAGAGGAAGTCTGTGTGTACTATGAAAAACAAATACCACCATATGAAGACATCCCACCTCCAACTTTCTTTTGCCTCTGAGAGATAAAAGTAGGGCCATCGGAGATAGCTTATGACTTAGAGCTAAATGTTCTTTTAGGTTGTGTCACTACAGCAGGTCCTCAGATAACATTTCTTTCAATGTTGTTTGTTGCAAAGTTGATGAGAAAAACAGTTAATTCCGGGGCAAGGCCACTCTGTAGAGATTGCATTCTCCATGCCTGCATTGGTTTTCTCCAGGGGCTCGTTTCTTCCCACATCCCAAAGATGTGCACGTGAGGTGAATCAGTGTGTCCGAATTGTCCCAGTTGAGTGAGGGTGTGTGTGTGAGTCGCCCTAAGATTGAAGGGCATCCTGTCCAGGGTGTGTTCCCGCCTTGCACCCTGAGCTGCTGGAATGGGGTCTAGTCACCTGTGATTCTGAACTAGAATAAGTGGGTTGGAAAATATTTACAGTGGTACCTCGGTTTCTAACGTAATCTGTACTGGAAGAGTGTTCGAGTTCTGAAACATTTGAAAACCAAGTCACGGTTTCTCCATAGAAAGTAATGCAAAATGGATTAATCCATTCCAGACCTTTAAAATCAATCCCCAAACCTGCAAATTTAGTATAAATTTTACTATTAAATAATACCATAGATCCATAAAATTTACGGTGTTCATAAACTGAAATGTTCGTCAATGGAGACGTTCGAAAACCGAGGTACTGCTGTATCTTGTTTTTGTTAATCTTTCTCAAATGTATATATAGCACATTTATTTCAATGTTTAATATTGGAAGTGTTTCAGGTCCTTAGAAGTTTGGTGATTTTTTGTGACCAGAAATATGCTGTAGTAACTTAAATCTTGTTTATATCAATTAACCCATGGTAAAATTGATTTTGTTTTGTGTTGTTTCGCTTAAAATCACAGTTTCCAAGAACCTGTGGGTGATGTTAAGTGAGGACTTCCTCTGTGTGTTTTATGTGGGTGGTGTACTCAGGAGTTTAGAGGCTGAAGTGGGAGAACAAAAGGTCTGCAGACTGGGAAAATGACCAAGTGACACTTATTGTGATGAACATATACAATGCTACATTTAAGAATTAGCTCTTAGACCTTTGTTTCAAGCATACATGAAATCTTTTTTTGAGAATTGGTTGCACATTAGGCTATAAAGCAAATCAGCAAAATTTCCAGGAATTGTTATCAAACAGACTACAATACAGATAAGTTACACCTTGACAATTCTGAGGAATACTGGCCTGGTATTTTGTAGTGTCTCCCTCAGTGTGCGGTTACCAGATGCTTTTTCCATGATTACACAGGGATTATGGGTTTGTGGGAGGGAAAACTACAGAGGTGAAGTGCCATTTTCCACATCAGAGGCATGCTGTCAACCTGACTTCACTGTTAACCTTGACTTAGTGGACTGAACCGTCAAAAGGAACATTTTTATGAGCCCAAAGGTTCTACGATACCTCCTATGCTGTCTCAGAAACAACCCAGGCATCCCATGGCATCACTACCTACACCATCAGTCTCTTATGTATCCCTGTCTGCCAGCCCATACCTATTTTTTACTTATCTGCTTCTTTATTCGGTGAGTCAACACCATATATATATATATATATATCCTATTGGTTCTGTTTCTCTGGAGAGCCCTAATAAACTCATTAAAAAATGAACTCTTTATCCTATATCCTAGAACAATCTTTATACTATATCCTAGTGAAGGAATGGGGATTCTTTCAGAGCTGTCACAGGGCAGTAATAAAGGTGTAACACTGGCCAAAGACTGACAAATCAGACATAGGACAGCAAGACAGAAAATTGAAACATTTAAGGTCTTTTAAAAATTGATAAATTGAAGCTAATCAAAATTAAACACTTTTGTTCTGCAAAAGATCTTAAGAGAATGAAAAGACAAAGCTAGACTGGAAGAAAATACTTGCAAACTATACACTTGATAAAGGACAAGTATCTAAAATATATGAATAACTCAAAACTCAACAGTAATAATCTAATTAGAAAATGCTCAAAAGACACAAATAGACATTTCACTGAAGACATCCAGATGGCAAATATGTACATGAAAAGATAGTCAACGTCATTAGCCACTTGCGAAAGGCAAATTAAAAACCACAATGAATGTTGAGGCAGGCTCCACACAGGGACAATGGCTGCTGTCTCTCTAGCCCTCGCCCCATAGTGACACAACTCAGTCTTTACCCGTTATCTCTGGTGCCTCTTGAGTTGCCACCCCTTCACCGGAGACCAGATTGCAACTTGAGAATGGTGTAATGGAGGGAAACCTGACTTTGAATTTCAGAAGTATACAAAAAGGGAAAGGAGACAGTGTCATGTTGAAAGACAGTTGGCATCTGAGATGGGAGAAAAAAATCCGCTATGAGTAATTCCAATGACCTATTCCAGAAGTTGAAGTGATAGTTAATCCCTGTGATTCAAAGCAAATGTCCAAAATAAGTGAAACACAGATATTTGCCACTCCTACTAAAGTTTTCAGGCCATTATCTCCTTGTTAAGGGAAGGCAACCCGGTATGTTTGAATCCCATGCCCGAAGTGAGCTGCATCCATAAAATACTTAGTCACCTCTGATTCTGCGAGTCAAGATTTGTTACGTGTTTATAAATGGAGCTAATAATGGATCTTTGCTTTCTAGTACTTTTAGTGAATTGTAGTGATACATGTCATTATCAATAACATTTATAAAGTGTCCTGCATATCAGCATGATTGCTTGTATCAAAATATACGAATGTTGAAAGGAAAACAACTCATGATGATGTCCACCAGTGCACATTGTGACAGTGCTCAACTACTTGAGGTCCGTGCTGAGTAGAAACAACAAAGGTTGAGAGAAATCCCCATTCTGTGTTCTGACAAGACTCATTTCAAAGAACAACCTTCCCATAGGACTTCAATAAACGCATATTTACTTTCAACAAGGCCAGACACTCCAGATTCTTTGCCTGGTAAGTAGTTAGTTGAACTTAGTACTCACTGACCAACCTTTACAAAATACCTGCGAATTTGACTTGACCAAAGTTTATTTCGATCAGCAGTAGACTGTGGAACAACACTTTCTAAACAGCTACTCTTGAGAAGAGGCTGACCTCAAGGAAAGAAATTTCCTGCTCAACTGCCGATCATCCCACTGGCTCACCCCACTCCCTCATACCAGGTTTTTTAGTCTCATTTATACCTCTAAAATAAAATTCCTTTCTGCCTGACCCTTGAGATTCGTAGATCTTATGGACAGAGCATTCTCCCAATATTGCAAATCTCCCTCCCTGATTTTGCTAATTCTTTTGAATAAAGCCTCCCCTTACCTAAAACACACACACACACACAACACAGATACGTTTGTATCAGAATGGCTAAAATAAAAAGTGAAACACGGGTGAAGATGTGAAGAACTCATACATTGATGGTGTGAATGCAATGCTAGTCACTCTGGAGAAGTTATAATTTGTTGTAAAACTTAACTATTCAACTCCACAAGGATCCTGTCCATCGTGTCCCTTCTTCCCTGATTCCAAGGAACCACTAATCTGTTCTCCATTTCAACAATTTTGTCATTACAAGCATATTACATAAATGAAATGATACTCAATGTGACCTTTTGGAATTGGCTTTTTTAACCTAGCAAACTTCCCCTGGAGATTCATTCCAGTTGTGGGTTCCAATGTTTTGCTTTTTATTAAGTAGTATTCCGTGAAATGACATACCATTGTGTGTTGAAACCTTCACCCCTTGAAGGGTCTCTGACTTGCTCCAGTTTGGGTTGTTACAAATAAATGCTGCTATGAACATTCATGTACAGGTTTTTGTGTGAACATTCGATTTCTCTGAGTAAATGCCCAAAAGTGTTATGGACATTGTCTTCTGTATAATATTGGAGAAACTCAGGCCATTTTGAATAAGTTATTGACTAAAATGACTAAAACTTGATACTTACATGGGATAGAGCATTTTTATTATGTTCTTTTTCATAATAAGGGATCCCCCGCCACACACACATACTATCTTAAGTGTCAGAGAAAGAAGCATCAATTGGCAACTTAGGGAAAAAAATGCCTGGAGGACACAGCAGGTGGAAAATATCAAGTGAATTAAAAATACTCTCCAAATTAATTGGTCCACCTAAAGGTTCTGTAGGAGGGGAACACCACTTTAATTACCTTTGAGATCTAACTTCAGGGGTTCCTTACAAAAGACACAAAAGGTGAAGAATCACCTTTAAAACAATTTTTCAGGACAGAATATGGTCAGTTAACCCTCTAGTGCCAGGTTCTTTTATACACAGGACAAAAGTAGTTCGTGTATTACGGCTACCTAAATTTGAGTTGATAAAGAATTAGTAGACCATACACTTTCTGAATTCATTTATTGAGAGAAACAACACAGTCATTCAAATCATGGAACACAATTATCAACACAAAATAAAGTTGAGGAATTAAGTTGAATTGTTATATTTCATTTACATTAATATTTTAAAAGCAAATGTAGGTTTTAAGATTAAGACACTAACGACACATACAACTAAGAGTTTCTATCTAAGTTAACTGTTGTAGTGCTTGATTTTTAGATTCAAAGATTTTAACAACCTACATATTTTAGATGGCAGCAAATACAAAAGCATTTTAAACATCTTTTCAACTATATAATGTACTATAAGCAGTTTATAGCATTCTATCCTTCTCCTGGCCTGTTTATAGGTAGAAGGCATGTCGGACACCAGCAATCCACATCACATAAATTATCCACTGATACTGGGGTATAAAACCTTATGCACGTATTTTGAATAGAAATTATTTTTGAACATCAGAAAGAATGTCAGCTATTTTTGGCAGACTTGGGACTTCCCAGTTTTGCCACTAATTAGCTATCTGAGCTGTTTAAGTCTATGCTTCAGTTGTTTCATTTTTAAAAAGGGATTGGACTAGTTTTTGTCTAAGTATTTTGCAGTTCCTTCCTGTCCTATCAAGTTTAGCACCTTTGGTTTTCAACACAAACTTTCATACTGATTTTCAACAACTTCCTTCTACTTCATGATTATCCTTTTTAAAACCTTTGTCTAAATCCTTCCAAGTTCCTAACAGCACCACTGAACCCATGCTTCTGCACGTGTTAATAGTGACCAAAGTTCACTGCTGGTATGGAAGGCCATCCCTACCCAGGAGAAGATTACCACCTAACTGAGTATTCAATTTAGTACCCATCACCACCAATCTGAGTTTCTTTGAAGGCTCTGTTTCAATCTTCATCATAAGCTACACTGTTGTCCATCAAATATTCCCTATCTGTATAAGCTTCCTATCTTCTTATCAAGGGAAAAACCTGAAAGTATTTTTTAACAACTGGCATTTAAGTGACTTGTTTACACAATTTTAAAATAGCCATGTTCTTTACAGTCTCCTGTAGAGCAAGGCATTAAGTATTTCAAAAGGCAGACATATGCTTCCTTTTATACTTCCTAAGACAGCTTAGGTTCTAACACAATTTAAAAATCAAATTGTCAAAGTTTTGTTTTTCACTATTGTTGAAACAGGTACAGAGCAGTGGATATACCTAACAATGTCCACTTTTCCTAACTCACCACCATACTCATAAAACCTTTGTGATTCACTCTAACACACATTATCAATGCGCAAGAATATAATGAATAAAATGGCAAGCGGTAAAATCTAATTCATGCTAGAACACTGAGAAGTTTCATGGGAAGCACACGCATACACAACTTTACAAAAGTTGGAAATACTGCTAATTTCAAATAAGCAATGATCAAAGTGGGACTTTCATGCCAGAAGTCCCGTTCAGTCAAAATCACGATTTGTAAGAACAAGTGGTGCCATCAGCGTCCAAACATAGAGTACAATGCCAATCCAACTAGAAGAGATTTTCACCCAGACAGCTGTCCACTGACTTTTCATCTCACGAGAAGGCTCATACCTAAAATGTAAGGAAAACAAAAAGGGCAGGATTTGGATTATCAGCCATCAAGCTACTAAACTTCATCACTTCAGCAGTGTTCTTTGTATATAATTTGATAACAGATATATAGCTGCTGACTAGTCTGTTGCCTTGCTTTCTGTACTGCTTTAATAGCTAACGTGAAGATAAAAATGAATTTAAAAGAGTAAAGGACAGAGGCCTCTGAAGTAGCTCTTTTATATAATACTCAGAGGCTCTTTATGTATTTCTGGCTTAGTAATTAGGAGCTAGCAGACAAATGGAATGTGACCTCTGGATAAGTAACATGTCAGTCCTATCCTATATAAAGAATATAATCTGTTCAAAGCAGATTATATAACCCCACCTCAAATTTAAGAAACTGGGAAGTAAATACATTCCAAATTTAGCTGATTTTTGTGCTAATGAAACATACCAAAAATATTTTTGATCTAAAGTATTAACATTTACTATTACTTGAGAGCCAAAGCTGTGGATTATTGAGAACTACCATGTTTCCCCGAAAATAAGACCTAACAGGACCATTAGCTCTAATGCGTCTTTTGGAACAAAAATTAATACAAGACCCGGTCTTATTTTAATGTAAGACTGGGTGTGATATATGATATAATACCAGGTATTATATATGTAATAAATACAATATAATATATTAAATATAATACCATATAATACTGGGTCTTATATTAATTTTTGCTCCAAAAGACACATTAGAGCTGATGGTCCGGCTAGGTCTTATTTTTGGGGGAACACGGTATGTGGATTCTTATAGCTTTATATGTTGCAGTGTAGGAATTTTTTAAAATGTGTATTTTTCAATAATAAATATCCAGTAAAGACTGCTCTCATATGAAGCAAAAGATCTTTTGCCGGTATTCAAAGTCTTCTTACAAGTTGTTAAGGGTATTATGCACTAAAAATTATTAATAACAGAACTGCCCAAACCATGCAGTTCACCTTGAATCTCAAATCTTTCAGTCATCATTTGGACAAAATTAGAATTTTCAAAAATAATATAAATTGCTACCTTCCTCCTATCAGAAAAAGATTTATGGATTAGTTTTGAAGTGATAAAAAAGCTTAAGTTTTGAAGAGTTCTAAGGATCCACCTTTATGTATTCATACTTCAATTTTGAAATCTTCAGAGCTTTAATGACAAAATTGGAATAAAACAGAAGAGGTATCTTTTACTGTATTTTGTCAGCAATTTTTAAAAATGAAAAAAATAAACTGTTGGATCAACTATCAACATGTAGTTTTGTAAGAAATGTGAGTTTCATGAAAATTTCTATTTTTAATTTCTTTCAAGATTTGGAGATATTTCAATGTTTGTTGACTGCAAAAGCAAGGAAGTGAAGTCTGCATTTCTCACACTGATTTCACTATTAATTTAGCTGTAAATTTTGAAATACACTGGAGGATAAAAAGTACTTCACAGCATGTTTTACAATGGAATTATGAAAAAACCACCAGAATTTCCACATGCAAAGTTTTCATAAAATGTAAGTACCTGTACCAGTTGGTAAGGGTCATCATGATATAAAGGGAAGCCAAGAAAAGCATGAAGTGAAAGAAGGAGTAACTGTAAGTGACACCATCTCTTTCATTATCTACAGCTCGGTGGGCATCGTCTCCATCCTCCAGTGATCCATCACTTCTGGCTCCACCATCTTCTATTAATGTTGATTCATCACTTGTTAGAGTCAGTTTATTAACCTGACTGTTGTTCGAAGTACGGATACTGCATGAAGGACAGTTTAAGATGAGAGAAAAGAGCATTAAAAAAAAATAAATTCATAAATGAATAGCTGTACTTGTCAAAAAAAAAAAAGGGTAATTTTCTTACCTCGAATAAAACACACACAACAAAAAGAGGATTAGTCCTATAATTCCTTGAGCATGCCACCACTGGACAGACTGTCCCTCCTTTGGGACAGTGCTTGTTGTATTGTACCCAATTATGCTTAGCAGACTTGGGTTGCAATTTGTTTCTGTAGTGTAAATTAAGGTCAAAATTAAAATGTTAGAATAGTATAAAAACAATTTATTTTTCAGAATGCAATTATAGTTTTAACTCTTTATACCCTTAAAATTCAAAAAGTTTTTGCTGGAAAAGGGCACAAGGATAACAAAAACATACTTTAAGACAACTTGTATTTATATTAATAATGAGACCTTTTAAATTTTATAGTGCTGATTTTACAGAAGTGTTTGAAAAAGTTAAATAATATCACTTTCAACCTTGTACAGGAGCTGAGATATTATTAATGACATAATGCTTATTCAGTCTCTTAACTCTTGTAAGAAAGAATTAAAGGGTTGGTAAAGTATTCACTGAAGTGTCCAAAATATGTTTTCTTTTTCCACACAGCTGGATGTGTCAGTCACCATCTTATTAATGAAAGTGATTCTTATCTTAAAGCCATTTAGATAAAGATAATCTGTAAATCAAATCACTAATAATTTTTTTTTCAAACCACTTACCTGGACAAAATAATCTGTCTTTAACATACTAAAAACAAAAACAAACAAAAAAACCTTTTATAGTGATAAAGAACATATGGAATTGTAACTCTAAAAAATGAGATTCAGATAACATATTTTGTATTTTGTTTTTAAGGAAAAAAGACCACTTTCTTCCTTTTAAAAAAAATAAATAAATAGTAATTCCTCAACTCATTTATTTTCACCTCAAATGACATACACTGGCTTCTATTCCCACGAAATGCAACATAACTGGCCTATAAAGAGATTCGTTACAAAGCCCAATTACATTCACTTGCAAGGCAGTCGGGCAAAAATAACAAGTGAAAAAAAAATAATGTTTATAACTGAAACACGCATTTGAACACCTTTTCTTTCTATGTATCATACGCACTATGCAAATTAGGTATATTTCTTATTATTTTCATATAATTTCTTGTAATTTTGTTAGTGAAAAAAACTAAAAAAATAAAGCAATACATCAAAGATGACAAAGGTATTATTTCCATATGCCTAATTTTTTTCCTTTTTTAAATTGAGGTAATATTAGTTTATAACAAGTTTCAGGTGTACAACATCATAGTCAACACCTGCGCATACATGGTGCTCACACCAAAAGTGTAGTGTCCATATGGCACCACATAATTGACCCCTTTATCATTTTGCCCTTCCTCTACCACCCCTTGCTCTCTGGTAGCCACCAATCTTTTGTCTGCCTTTATGAGTTTGTTGTCTTTTGTTTGTTTGTTTTCTATATTCCACATGAGTGAAATCATGGTATTTGTGTTTCTTAATAAATCTGTTTTTTTTAAAATAGCTTAATTTCAGAAAGTTACCATCTTTGGGGGAAAAAATGAGTTGCAGCACCGATTAAAAGGGGAAAACAAAAAACCTCAAGCAAACAAAACATACCTGGTTCATTGGTCATAGCAGACCATGTCAAATACATTGTGTAGACTGTAATTACTGAAGATTGTAACAAACCAGATCTTGGTTGTGATTCCTACAAAAAATAATTAAGCAATAGGGATAAATATTCTAACGTCATTCAAGATTTAGGAAAACAAGACAAAATAGAGGCTTCATAAAAACTAATGATTTAAAGAGCATACTTGGATTTTTGGCAGTATAGACATTACAGAAGCACCAAGGCAGAGGAGCATGTTGACACTGATGAATGCTTTATTTTCTGAACAACTGGCTGGATGAGTATAGTAAACAAAGAATAGGACGATAGCAACTAAAGACAGCAGATAATTCAGAGCTGTAGCTGATAACAAAGCTGTGAAAGAAATATAATTGGACAATTAGATTTTATCACAAATATTAGGAATTAGGCATAGGCCTTGTTTTAAAAATTATTTTATTAAAAATATATATTCAAGCAACTAACATTGTCAGCCTTATGCAGGCTATAAAAGCAGGGAAGAATATTAATTCTGAACTTTACACATAAGAATTTTATAGTCTTTATGCACAGCTCACTATTGTATATTTTCAAGTTAGTGACATAATAGTATGGTTTTTATCAATAGTAATACCTATATTAAGAGTTTACAAAACACACTCACATACGTTACCCACTATTTTCAAAATACAGAAAAATAATTACAAGGGGAATATTACCCAAGGTTTTTAAAAAAGTATAATCATTCAGTTGTAAACAAAGGCATTTGAAAGAAATTTATTTTCATTGTTAATGCTAAATCCATAAAACTGATGCTTTTCCTCCACTCAAATCTTGAACACATTTTTGTTATGCAAGAGTGATTATTTAGTAAGACAACCTAAGTTTCTTTTATGTCAATTTCAATAAACACAATTGTTTTAGTTTTGTGCTAATGTGTGCTCAACATACATGTATTTATGTACATGTGCCTCATCGATGGAATCCATCCAATAAATATTTACTGAGCCTATAACATTCCTGGCCCTGGGGATATAGCGGTGGACAAAACAGAAACTCTTCCGTTAAAGACCAAGGTATTCCACACAAGTGAATTTTCTAAATGGCTAAAGCTTCTCTCTGACTACCAAATTCTTATTTTAACCGCTGCAATCAAATACCACAAACCAGTTGTGTGAGAGAAGTATCAGGCTAGCAGACATGTTGGATTTAGCTTTCACTGTGATTTATCCTTTTTTTTTTTTTTTTTTAGCTAAAACGCAGATCATTTCACATAAAAATCTAGATTTATGGCTTCTTTTGAAAAAAAATCAGAAAAATTAAGCAACACTGGGTTCATATCTGCACAAGGCAACTGCTGGATGGAAATGAACAGTAGCTATGCACTTCATAGGGCCTTTATGCTAATTCACTACAGTCCATATTATTTTCACAAGGACTGAATATGAACTTAAACCTAGTTCTCTGCCCTCACATTTGTTACCTACTGTAAGCATCTGAATTTCCATGTTTTACAGTATAACCATAGGACTCAAGCTCATCATTAACAAACATTAATGACATTACAAGAACTCCCTTAGAGTTATATAAACTTATGCAAAATGTTCCAGAATTGATTTTTCTACTTTTTCTACTTGCTTATGTTTATGAATTATACCACTGTATATCTATTTCTAGCAGTCCTAGTCCCTTTAGTATTTTACTTTTAACTTGCTTTAGACTAGGAAATTAGTATAAAATGTACATACTTTGAGCAATAGGCTTTAGAACATTTATTTTAGCAATTCAGGGTCTTTTGGATTATTTCCTGGTTCTTGGGTATGTTCCTCATTTAATCCGCCAAAAGCTCAATCAACAAGTTGCTGATACAATGTGAGACGAAACGACTGAAACTCTTTCAAGTAAAAACATCATCGAAAATTAACTCCATAAAAATCATGATTTTTCTATAGTCTACATATCCACTCTTATCTTCAAAATTCCACTATCTTGAAGATGTTCTGTAAGACAAAAACTTACCGGCATACCAACATTTTGAGTTCCCCTCTTCCATTTTTTCAACCCATGATTCATTCCATGAATGGGCAAAATCAATAAGTAAGACTAGTTGTATGAGGATGAAGCAAAAGGCACCTGCCATGCCTACATAAAACCACACTGAAAGAAAAAAAAATACACAAAACTGAGTGGCTGGTTCAGTTTTTATTATTTCATTTTCAGAATTCTTGTACACAAAACGGAAAATAAAATTTTACATGAATGCTTTGATTTTGCCACCCAGAAAGAAAAAATGAAACAATAAGTAGAGTTACAATTCCAGGCAATTATTTCATTTTCTTTATAAAATATCAACTTCATACAATTAAAAAAAAGATTTCTTACCAGTTGTAAAAGTTCCTTCTGGAATGAAGAAAGCCCCAATAATAATTGCAACTGCTACAGCAAATTTAAAGAACCAGAATCTAAAAAAAAACCCAAAAAACAAGGTTATGATTTTTTATTAATAAACATTCATTCAACAAATAGTTTCATAAAATCTTTTAAAAGCATTTAAAGAATAGGTACACTTCATGTGACTGTTCTATTGTTTCTGATGATAATGAAAATGAGAAGTGAAGACTACTATGTAAACAGTTTTAGGACAGTTTAAGAAAGATATGTTGGTCACTAATTCATTATAATGAGAATATCAGTTCCATTTCACAGGTTTATTTTATATAATGAATGCGATAATGTGGGAAAATGTAAGGTGCACTGTACAACTAAATAGGTTTTAAGAACACATGGTAAATGCTCTATGCAAAACTCTCATAATAATTTAAAACAACCAGCTTTTAGGACATAGGCATCAAGGTGGTGTTAAGACGTCCCTACTTTTTGTCCCATTTTTAACAACCAGTTAGGCATCCATCTACAAAAGTGTCTCTATGGAACTTGTGGGATCCAGCAGCAAGAGATGGCAAACGACCTGGAAAGAGTCTTGCACACTTGTGCATTTGGCAACAGAAAGACAGACCTTGGTATGGGCGGCAGAACCAGCAACCTGGCCCAATCCTGTTGGCTGTGGTCGGGGAAAACCTGGAGAGTGCTGCTGAGGGCAAATACACACAGACAAGAGAGTAATTGTGAAAGTCCAGCCTTCCTGAGGGGAGATTCCAGAACACCATGTGAGAAAAAAAGAACACCAACAAAAACACGAGTTTCAATGGAACAGAGAGGGGAAGAGAAACTGCCAGTGCCGCCCCGGCACCAAGGTAACAGTGTGAAGACTCTCCAGCAGCACCCTCTCCTGGGGGAAAAGGAGAGCTGGGAGTGACTGGCTCCCCTAGCTCAGTAGGGCAATTCTGAAGAAACCCCCTTCTCTCAAGCAGCACTCAGAGCACACAGCACCTCCATGACTAAGGGGAGGGAGGAGGTGGGGAAAGAGGCAGATAAGGATATCAAAGAGTGTTAAAGGAACACAGTTCCTGTTGACTGCACTCAGGACTTAAACAGGAAGTCTGACCATGAGCCTCTGGGAGAACCGCAGCCAAGTACCTCTGCCTGCCGCCTGCCGCCTGCCATGTGGGACTCCCAATACTCTGAGTACTAAATCCACACCACCCCGCTCTCTGCGGCAAGTTTCTTGTGTGCACAGATCCGGTAATGGGAGCGCTCTGAGAAAACCAGGCCATGATTTGTGGGCAAACTAGAAACCACAAACTTGAGCTGTAGTGCCACCTTCTGGAAAATGAAAGAGATTTTCAGTAATCAGCCAAGTGAGTTTTAAGAACCAGAGAAGATGTAAAAGCTTAAAAATTCTGCCACAAAAGAGAGCAAGAAGCATGGAGCAGGTATATAAATACAAGGTCAGAGAGAACCCCAGACATAACAGGATCAATGAACAGTACACCTCATTTGAAGCAACTAGTAAAGATTTAAGGAGTCTGCTACTTCAAATGAAAAAAACAGCAATGCAAAACTACAAGGAACATGAAGAATCAAGAAAATATTTCATCACCAAAAGATAATAATCCTTTAATACCTGAGCTCAAAGGCATGGAATCTTGCAATCTAGTGGATAAAGAATTCAAAATAGCTGTTTTGAGAAAACTCAACAAGCTACAAGAAAACACAGAAAGATAATTCATGAAAATCAGAGGAAAAAAATACATGGACAAAAATAGAAACCTAGCAGAGTCAGAAGTCATAAAAAAGAATCAAACAAATTCTGGAGCTGAAGTAATCAATAGAATAAACGAAAATGCAAAAGAAAGCCTCTGCCACAGGGCAGATCATATGGAAGATGAAATAAGCAACCTAGAGGGCAACAAGTTTGAAATAACACAATCAGGATGAACAGAGAAAAAGAGTGAAGAAAGCCTACACAATCTATGGAATTCAAATATTAGAATAATTGGGGTAACAGAGGAGAGGAGAGGAAGAAGAGGGCAGAACGTTTATTTAAAGAAATAATAGCTGAGAACTTCCCAAACCTGAGAGAGTCTTAGGACACAAAGCTAATACTTCACATTATTATCTCAAAGCAAAGACTCTTTCCAAGACACATTATATAATAAAACTGTCAAAAGTGAAAGCTAAGGTGAGAATACCAAAAGCAACCAGAGGAAAGAAGATTGTAATATACAAACGAACTCCCAATTAGGTAATCAGAGGATTTCTCAGCAGTCATTTTAACAAAGCTGCTAAAATTAACTCTTGTTCTAACTTACCTAGGAACTTAAACTTTTTTGAACTTTCCAGGCCTGTGTCAATGCCTGGACATACATCTGGACCTCTAAATATCCCTCTAATTACATTCTGAAGGACTCACACACATATCCACCTGGCATCCATTATCCAGATGACCCGAGCATGACCAGACATCCTAGCACCCATCTTCCCCATAACCTGGCATCCATCATCCTGACTGCCTGACATTTGACTGAAAACCACCCTGGACTCCAGTTTAGTTAATTTTTGTGAGAAGTGTTTAATCATGTTGCAATATAAAAATGCATAAAATCAGCACTCTGTACCCCTTAAACCTATACAATACTATGTATCAATTATATCTCAATTTTTTTAAAACAGTACATGTAACAAAGATGGTTGTAAAAGTGCTATGTACATGCTACTTTGAGAAGCATCAGAATGGTTGTGATTGCCATTCTGTAACACATTTTGAAAAGTGTTTAAAAATATATTTAATAAAGATGGTTATAAGAGCACTAAAAACTAAAACCAATGACTAAGGGGACAAAATAGAGTAAAATCAACCTGTCAGAGCACACCTTTTCATTACTATTTATATTTCATTTGTTCACGTTTCCTGTCTTTGGTAGCATTTATTAATAAATGAGCAATAACAAATACCAAATTTGTTTTTTAAATTTATGTGGGAAAAAAACCAGAGATAAAATTCAACACATTCAAATAGAGTACCAAAAATAGTGCTCTATATTAAGGGACATTAATAAGAGACCCTGATGTTTCCTTTCACGTTGTCCAGTACAACCAACCATTTAGAAAAGCAATCAGCCTGCTTAGGGATAAAGTTTATCATTCTGTGTGCATTGGAGGTCTAAGGAAACCAAGTTCTGTTTCTTGTATTTACACTGCGCTACCGAGAGCTAAAGATGAGAAAGAGGAAATCAGCTCACATTACTGATGTGGTAGATCCCCTTTTTAGGATGAAAATATAAAATATTATGCATCAGAGATTATATCAATAAACAACCCAAAGTTATTTAATATTTATATTTCCGAAGTCTTACATTCTCAGGTAGACACAAGAATTTTTTTTTTACCGTCATTCATGAATAACAGAATTAATTCTAAAAATTATGTAAGTTTATTTTGCTTTAGTGTTTCTTTAGACAGACTCAAAATTACTGAGAAGAGGCTACCCTGCTTTTATACTGAAGTTTAGTTAGGCCTCACATAACAACATTCTGGTCAATGACGAGAATGACACTGGTCCCATAAGATTATAATGGAGCTGAAAAATTCTTATCACCTAATGACATTGTAGCTGTGGTAATGTCGTAGTGTGATGCATTACTCACGTTTGTGGTGATGCTGGTGTAAACAAATCTGTGCTGTCAATCGTATAAAAGTGGAACACATACGATACGTATAGTACACAGTACTTGATAGTGCTAATAAATGACTGTTAATGGTTAATGCATTTACTATACTATACTTTAAAAAAAGTTTCAATTACAGTTGATATACAGTAATTAATTAGTTTCAGGGTATACTATACTTTTTATTAGAGTGTACTGTTTTCTACTTATAAAAAAGTTTGTTTGCTATAAAAAAGTTCTATTGGCAGTAGTCTCATACAGTTCGTTTTTAACATGTTTCTTGATTCCATCATTTTCTTTTATTGTGTGATTTAATCTTGTGTTGTCTTATAAATTCAGTGTAGCCTAAGTGAACAACAGTCTGTAAATTCTATACTACACAGTAGTGTACAGTAATGACCTATGCCCTTCACATGTACTCACTACTCACTCACTGACTCATCCAGAGGAATCTCCAATCCTGCAAGCTCCGTTAATGGTAACTGCCCTCTAGAGGTGCATCATTTTTCCACCTTTTATACCTTATCTTACTGTACCTTTTCTATGTTTAGATACACAAATACTTAACACTGTGTTAAACAGCCTACAGTGTTCAGTACAGTAACATGCTATACAGGTTTGTAGCCTAAGAGCAACAGGCTATACCTCCTAGATTTGTGTAAGTGCACTCTACGATGTTGGCACAATGACGACATCACCTAAGGATGCATTTCTCAGAATGTATCACCATCATTAAGCAGTACATGACTGTATTCAAAAACTTACCCATTGTGCACGGCAGCTCTAGGATCACTGCTGCTCTTCACTTTGATCATCAATAGAGAAAGGAGAAGATAGAACATGGCCAAGCCAAAGCACAAACGGTACACAGCTTTGTAGCCAACCAGAATACTACAAGGGACAACACCTTTCTCATTCTCACAAAACCCAGGAATCTAGAATAAAGAAAACAAGAGTTTATGACCTAGAATTTTTTTCAAGTAAAAATGAAAACTGTGTAATCAAATAGTTTAAGTAAAGGTTCAGAAAAATAAAGTTTATGCTGAATATATAGTCAACGTAAGTCTGGAACATTTTTATCAGACAGAAGTTTAATTCTTTTTTCACTTTATGTGAGCATATGATAAACTACAAAATGCCAATCCTAAACTGGATGCTTATTTTTACTTGCAAACTTATGCTAAATTTTTTAAAACTTGAATTCTACTGTGATATACTAAGAGAAAAATACAATCAATAAAAGTTTCAAGAATGATACAGTAACTAAGTCAGTTTTTAAATCCTAAAGAGAACAATGATGGATTTTCAAAACCAATGCTGCTTAAATTAATTTTGAGTTTTGGCCCCTTATTCTACAAGTGTTATCTGTGATAATGAATGGACTGCAGTGATTTTACTTTTTTAACTTAGAACCTTGAAAAAGACTGATGACCATTTCAGGAAATCATACTGGAATCAGAATACAAAAATATACTTTTAAGAGATGAATGGGAGTGGTCCTCAGAGCTACATACACTATTTGTATGTATGAGAATGAATGATTTCCTCTAGAAAACGTTAAAGCAAACCAATATGCCTAAATATGACTGTTAATTTGTGCCTTCAAAACCAAGAACTTAAAATTGTATTTAAGCTAATGAAAGCGCTACTTCCTTTTGCTAGTTCCTACACAGTCAAAAGTCCTTTCTTGGTCTCACTTAAATCCTACCTTCCCGACCCAGTTTAAACCTTATGGCAATATGTACTTACCCATAATCACTTGCAACATGTACTGGCTAGCACCCTTAATTATCCAATTCCCTTAGAGGAGCACACCACCTGGCCAATTAACCATAATTAAGTAAATTCAGTCATCTATATTAGGTTAAGCTGGTACAGTAACAACCCCAATATATCAGTGGCTTAAAGCAGCAAAGGAACCTTTTTTTTTTAAAATTGGTGAATACTGGGGAACAGTGTGTTTCTCCAGGGCCCATCAGCTCCAAGTCGTTGTCCTTCAAGCTAGTTGTGGAGGGTGCAGCTCAGCACCAAGTCCAGTTGCTGTTTTCAATCTAGTTGTAAGGGCACAGCCCACCATCCCATGCGGGAATTGAACCAGCAACCTTGTTATTGAAAGCTCTAGCTCTAAGCAACTGAGCCATCTGGCCGCCCCTCTGGGAGCTCAGTGGCTGCTCATCGTCTTCAATCTAGTTGTGGAGGGTGCAGCTCACTGGCCCATGTGGGAATTGAACCAGCAACCCTGTTGTTCAGAGCTTGTGCTCTAACCAACTGAGCCATCCACCACCCCAAAGGTACATTTCTTGATCATGTACTTTTACATAATTGGTCCTGAGTAGTTGACTCAAGAATATAGGCTGCTGGAGAAGCCATCACCTCCAATGATGTACAGGCTGTGACAGAAAAGAAAGGAGATCTTGCACCAAGTAGAGGCTGATGTGGATCACGTCCCCTCACAACTCATTGACCAGTACTAGGGACACGGCCCTACTTTATCACAAGCATGCTAGGAAATTCAAATCTTTGATGACCTTCAGAAAGCAGAGAAACAGAAATACTTGGTGATAAGAACTAACATTCACCAACTAAACTATTCATAACCATGGTCAACTAGATCCACGACAAAACCACATGAACATCTCCTGGCATGTCTTTTGCTCATACCCAGGGCTTGAGTAACATTAATTGAGCATCCAAGTATGCCATGTACAATGATCGCTACTTTCAAAACCATGATAACCTCATTTCCCAAACTTTCACCATTTTTCCTTAACCCTAAGCCAACTCCAAGCAGACAACTGTGGAGGTTCTCTGGCATAAATACTCACTCTCAACCTCAATTTTATTATCATTCATCTTGCCTTGGAGGACAGCTAACTTCTATATCCCTTCTCTTGATCACCTTCTTCTCCCACCCCCCCACCCCCACAGATTAGATTTTTTATCTTTGACTGCTCTCAAAATACAAATGAAATATCCCCATTCTAAAAAATCCTTTCCCTAACTCAGCTTCCAGGTAAGACCACCATCTTCATTACAAAACTCCTGGAAGTGGCTGTTTATACCCACTGGATACATTTCCTCATGGTCATCTGATTCCTGTTCCACTCCCTCAAGCCCCAGCACTCGAAAGAAACTGCTTTTCAAGACGCTAGTGATGTACTGGTTGTCAAATGCTCTTCCTAAGGTCTGTGCAATAGTACATTCTCTTGGTTCTCCTCCTTTTTCCATTGCTTCTTCAAAGGTTCCCTTTTCTTTACCCAACCCCCTTCAGTAAGACCTTTTGTCTAAGTTCTTGCTCTGCACACTTTTAATGGTGCAGCACATTGCTTCAGCACATGCTGCCATGGTTTCAACTTTAATCTCTATCCCCAAAACAACTCTAGCTCTGATTTCTTTTTGAGTTACACACCCATGTTTTCTACTTCCTGCTGGAGACACACACACACACTGCAGTACTAAGTCAATATGTTAAAAACTAAATAAATTGTATTTTCCACATTTCCTTTTACAACCTGACTCCCTGAAAAATATTTTTTTAAATAAAACACCTTTTCTTATTTTTTTTCCTGGGTTAGCAAGTTTCCTTCCAGTTGTCTAAGACCAAAACCTTGTTATTATGTATAATTCTATCACTGCCAATATTTAAATCCAGATTCAGTCGATTCTACGTTCAGAAAATCTATTTCAGGCCCTCTATATACTCCTTGATTACACCATTCCAACAGCCTCCACACTTAACTGCTTGACTTCTATCCTAATTATCTTCTTAAAAGATACGTAACTGCTCACAACTCTATATCCGCATTCTGGTTTCTATTTTTTAAATCTCTGAACACAAAATTTCTACTCATCCTTAGAATGTCCCTTTTTCCATGAGACCCACTGAGATTCTGACATTTACTTTTTTAGAATTACTTATCTCTTATTACCATAGCACATTTTCTGTACCGTCTCCGAATTTAATAAACTGTCTTATATTGTCTGTCTTTCCTAAAAGATTATGAGCCACTAAAATTGGGGTTACATATTATCTTACTTTGTACAATTATTCTGTTTCTAATACACAAAAATCAGTTTCAGGCATATATACACTGTAGGTTCAGTTAATCAAGTAAAAAGAAAAGACTAACCTTGTTCAGTTGTTCTTCCATTCCTGGTATTAACATTACACAAGCTACGCACACTCCAACAAGCAAGAAAAGTGCATAGATCAACCTTGTCACAGTGGAGTTGTTTCCACTCGGACAGCATCGGCACACCAAACACGGGGCACTGCCACACAAACACGGTATCTGCGAAAAGTATTAAAATCAGTATAGTTTAAAATGGTACAGTGAGAATTTACATTCAATTCACTCACAAAAGGAAAGGAAAGAACTGAAGTTAAAATAATTACCAAGGGATAAAAGGTATTTGGTTCACATACATTATCTGTAAATTATAAAACAGACAACTTCTGGGTAAAGATGGGGCAATGTCAAACATAAAGGTGCTTGCATCTGTATCAAGCAAAACCAATAAAATCAGTTAAAACAACGAAGGTGAAAAAAAAAAATCACCAGCAGCACCCAAAGTTTAGCTGAAACAAAGAAGTGGAATATTCATGATCATAAGCTCATCTCTAGCTCCTGCCCTTTTAGCACCCAGAAATCACACCCAGAAATTCACAAAATTCTGAGAATTCTCAAATATTCCCGAAGAAGAAAAGAAGTTAACTGGTATCCTTATCTTTTTCCTCTTCTGACTTGGTGGTAATGGTAACAGTGAAAACTACTACTAGAATTAGGCAAAACAGGATAAGCGAACTGGGGCCGGGTAACTTTCTCCAATGGAAACCCACATAAATTCAGGCCAAAATGGAGTAAGCTACTAGACCTACCCTACTGCCTTACTTAATCAATGGGGAAAGAAAAATTAATGAAACAATGGCTTTCAGACAATTAACGATAGGCAATATACGATAGTAATTTCTAAGAGAGGAAACAATGTGAGCTCTACGACTGGCCCATCTTTCTGCCTGGGGAGTTTCCAGCACAGGGAGTGGGATCCAAGCAGAGGCCAGCAATCTATCTGAGTTGAGACAGAGTTGGGAGTTCAGGGAAGCGAAGATAACTTCATTGGGCAGAATCGTAGAGGAGAAAGCTACACAGAGTGAGCTCTGGAGATCTGCAGAGGCTTCCACTTCAGTCTGCAGGAGAGCACTGATCGGTGCATACGTTTGAATAAATTACTCAGGATCGGGGAGGAGATGGTATTCCCACCAGCCAGAGGGAAAAATCCTTGTAATCCACAAGGCACTGAGCAGTTATAAAGCTATTATTCAGTACTAGGGGGGAAAAAATCAGCCATAAGACTAAAGGCCACTCCAGTCTCACTTCATTAAAGCTTAAAAGCAAACACCAGAAAGATCAAGTTCTCTTTAAGTAACTCACCTATGTCCAAGAACAAAGCCAAAGAATATTTTTTAAAAATACAAGTATATCCAGCACCCATCAAGGTAAAATTTTCACCTTTGTTAAATGTCAGTCGACTATATTTCCAGGCTCTCTATTCTGTCCACCGATCTATTTGCCTATTCTTTTGCCAATAACACACTGTCTTGATTACTACTGTAGCTTTATGCTAAGTCTTGTAGTTGAATAGTGTTAATCCACCAACTTTGTTTTTCCCAATATTGTGTTAGCCATTCTGGGTCTTTCATCTCTCCATATAAACTTTAGAATCAGTTTGTCAATATCCACACAGTAACTTGCTAAGATTTTGATTGGGATTGTGCTGAACCTATACATATCATGTTTGAGATCCTGACATCCTGAAAATATTGAGTCTTAATCCATGAACAGAGAATATGTGTCCATTTGTTCAAGTCTCTGACTTTGCTCATCAGGGTTTTGTAATTTTCCTTTTATCGATCTTATACTTTGTTAGATTTATACCTAAGTATTTCATTTTTGGGGGATGCTAATGTAAATGGTATTGTATTTTTCATTTCAAATTCCACTTTTTAATTGCTGATATATAGAAAAGTGATTTACTTTTGTATATTAACCTTGTATACTGCAGCCTTCCTATAATTGCTTACTAGCTCTAGTTTTTTCTCAGATAATATCACCAGTGAAGCAAAAACCATTTCATTTCTTCCTTCCCAATCTGTATACCTTTTATTTCCTTTTCCTGTCTTATTGCATTAGCTATAACTTCAAGGACAATGTTGAAAAGGAATGGTAAGATGGAACATACTTGCTTTGTACCTGATTCGAGTGAGAAAGCTTTTGAGTTTCTCATCATTAAGTATTATGTTATTATAGCTGTAGGTGTTTTGTTGATATTCCTTATCAAGTTCAGGAAGTTCCTTCTATTCCTAGTTTATTGTGAGTTTTTATCATGAATGAGTGTTGGTGTCAAATGCATTTTCTGTATCTACTGATGATCTCCTGTGTTTTCAAAAGCCTGCTGATGTAAAGGCTTACATTAATTGATTTTCAATTGTTGAACCAGCCTCACATACCTATGAATGTTCAGTTTTCTTCATAATTGCCCAAACTTGAAAGCAATCGAGATTTCCTTCAGTAGGTGAATGGACAAATTATTAAACACACACACACACACACACACACACACACACACACACACAAAACAGGCACTATCAAGCTATGAAGACATGGAGGAAGCTTAAAAAGATACTACTAAATGAAAGAAGCCATTCTGAAAAGGCTACATACTATATGATTCCAACTTTATGACATTCTGGAAAAGGCAAAACCATGGCGACATTAAAAAAATCAGGAATTGGGAGTGGATGGAAGGACAAATGAGCAAGGCAAGGAAAATTTTAGGATAGTTAAAACTATTTTGTATACTACTATAGTTGTGGATACGTCATTATACATTTGTCCAAACCCATAGAATGTTCAATACCAAAAGTTAACCCTAATGTAAACTATGGACTTTGCATGATTATGATACGTCAATGTAGGTTCATCAATTGTAACAAATGTAGCACCTTGATGGAAAATGCTGATAATCACGGAGGCTATGCATTGGGGGAGGGGTGGAGGAATAAATGGGAAACCTCTGTTATCTCCCTCTCAATATTTCTGTGAACCTAAAACTACTCTTTAAAAAAGGTCCTTAAAAAAGTATATAAAAAGTGAAAAAAAAAAAGTATATAGAAACACATTGTGATCAGGTGGGGCTCAGTAGGGAAAGCAAGGCTGTTAAGTTTTTGTACATCAACTGACGCAATTCACCATATTTACAGACTAAAAAAAATAATGGTCATCTCAATGGACGCAGAAAAATCATTTGATAAAATTCAATTCCCATAATAAAATAAACATGGGGTGGCTGGGTGGCTCAGCTGGTTTGAGCGTGAGCTCTGAATGACGGGGTTGCCTGTTCAATTCCCACATGGGTCAGTGAGCTGCTCCCTCCACAACTAGATTGAAGGACAACAACTTGGAGCTGATGGGCCCTGGAGAAACACCTTGTACCCCAATATAATAAAATCAAAATAAAACAAACAAAAGAAAGGTTTCTGCAAACAAGGAACAGAATATCCAACGTCCTGATAAAGGGCATTTACAAAAAATCTATAGCTGCCATCCATACTTCATGGTGAAAATCTGAATGATTTACCCTAAGATCCAAAACAAGGCAAGGATATCTGCTCTCACCACTTGTGTTCTATTTCACCCTGGAGGTCATAGCCAATATAACAAGGCAAGAAAAAGGAAAAAACAAAACAAAACAAACAAACAAAAAACGATATACACATTAAAAAGAATAAAGAAAACTTCCTCTACTCACACATAATTGTTTACATGGAAAATCCCAAAGATCTTACAAAATGCTACCATAGCTACAAATGAGTTTAATAAGGTCACAGGATACAAGGTCAATGTATATATATCAATCACTCCCACATACTAGCAAAAAACGATTGGAAATTGAAGTTAAACAAATAAAAAAACACAATTAGGTATAAATCTAACAAAATATATACTAGATCCCTAATGATGAAAATTAGAAAACACTTATAGGAAAAAAAAAAAAAAAATCAAAGCCCTAATAAATAAATGGCATGATAAACTGGGCTCAAATTGTTAAGATGTCAATTCTTTGTACAGATCCAATCCAATTCCAACCCCAGCAAGAATTCGGTAGAAATAAACCACCTGCTTCTAAAATTTATATAGAAAAGCAAAGAAACTAGAATAACCCAAAGAATTTTGTAAAAGAACAAAGTTAGAAGATTCATACGTACTACCTGATTTGAAGACTAATTTCAAAGCGATTTTTATAGGGTTGGACTGGGCAAAAGTACTGACATATAAATAAATAGAACACAGTTCAAAAACAGACTTACACAAACATGGTAAAGAGACTTTTGATAAGTGTCAAAGCAAATCAGTATAGCAAGGAGAATCTTTTTAACAAACAGTGCTGAAATATCTGGATATCTATGTTTTAAAAAAGAAAATTACCTTAAGTCATAATGAAACCATGTATCAAAATTAACAGTTCTTAGATACAATATGAAAAGCATAACCCACAAAAGTAAGAAAATTGATAAATTGGGTCTCATCAATATTAAAAACTTCTGCTCTGTGAAAGTGTTAAGAAAATGAAAAAACAAAAGACACAGACTTAAAAGAAATTATTTGGAAATCATGTATCTGATAAATCATTTGTATCCAGAATATAAGGAATTTTCAAAACTTAATAAGAAAACAACCAAAAAAGAAACAAAAAAAAAGGCCAAAATATGTAAACAGACCCTTTACAGAAGAAAATATATATACACAGCAAATAAGCAGATGAAAAAGTGCTCAATATCAATAGTTATTACGGAAATGTACACTAACACCATATTTATACCACTACCACTACATATATATTAGAATGGCTAAAATTAAAATAAAATTGTAATACTAAGAATGAAGAGCAAGTAGAACTCTCTTTGCTGATGAGAAAGAAAAATAGTGTATTATTATTGGAAACCAGTTTGGCAGCTTCTTATAAGTCAAACTTACACTTACCATATGACTCAGCAATTCAACTGCTAGATATTTACCTAAGCAAAATAATAACAGGCACACAAAAAACTTTTATGGGAATTCTTATACCTACTTTATCATCAAAATCTAGAAATGCCTTTCAACTGGTGAGTGGATAAACTGTGGTACATCCAAGCAATGGAGCACCATGCAACAACAAAACAAAATAAAGTACAATATGAATGAATCTCAAACGAATTACATTAAGTAAAAGAAGCCAGACTCAAAAGGCTATGCTATAGGCTGTATGATTCTACTTATTTACATGACATTCTGGAAAGGCAGAACTCTGAAGACAGAAAAAACGGGTTGACAAAGATGGGGACGGCAGAATTTATAAAAGTGGTAACTGTTTGCAGTGGTCACACAACTACATGATTTGTCAAAACTCGCAGAACTGTATACTACAAGAAATGAATTTTATGTAAATTATATCAACTAAAAAATGACAAAAAAGAATACAGAAAAACGTAACATGGAAGGAAAACAAAAATAACTGGTGTCCTTAAAATAAGCAATCCTATAAATAAAACAAGGGGGGAAAAAAGACAAAGATGTAATACAATAAAAACTTCCTTAGATGAAGAAATGAATCTGTATTTTCATAAGAATACTATTTTCCAGAAGAAAAAAAATGATAAAAGATTTAAAGTCAGATATACTTGGTTAATTAATTTCAACTATAAGTAAAAACTCTTCAGCTACCCAGGCAGAAGAAACAAGTCAACTGGACATATGAGACATGTTGGAAAGGACTGGGTATCAGCGGGGTGTAAGACAGAACATATCCATAGAAATAACTACAAAGTTCTGAAGGAAACAGGTAAGAGTTGACCCTTAAACAACACTGGTTTGACTTGCAGAGGTCCACTTACAGGGATATTTTTTCAATAAATACCTATACTGTTTCGATCTGCACTTAAGAGTCCTAGAAGGCGAAGGGCTGACTGCACTGATCTACGCCATTTTGTATAAGGGACGTGAGCATCCACGTATATTGGTGTCCGTGGGATGCTGGAACCAAACTCCTGTGGATACTAAAGGTAGTTAAGTTTTTTAGTAGAGTCAAAAGTTATACTCGGATTTTCAACTGCACAGGGGCCAGCACCTCTAACTGCCCCACCACCCTGTTCAAGGGTCAACCGTCCTATTATACCAGTCCACAATATTTCTCAAGAATGTAACAGACATTTTCAAATGTGAAAGAATTCAGGGATTTCAGCTTCCATGAATCCTTTTTGAAAAATTTATTAGATGACAAAATTTGGTCAATTAGGAGATCGATCACATTAAGACTTAGAAATTTGGGAGACATGGTAAAAGGAATGCTTTGAGTTTTGAATCCACTTAACTGGAAGGCTTATTAAAACAAAATGTTGGGCCCTCGTCAGTGTTTCCAGTTAAATTTCATGGTGTGCTGATGCTACTGGGTCCAGGAAACACACTTTAACAATGGTTAGTTTAATTCAAACACTAAGCAGCTGTGGAAATTATGGTTATAAAACAATGGCCACATATGAAAAACAATACAAAGGGATTCTGGTTAAAGATGTCAGACTGAATATATAAATTTACTCATACTCCTTTTAAAAACAGTAATAAAACACAAAATGGATTTTTAAAAGAAGGAATAAACTTAAAAGGCCAAAAGAACAGGTGATTAAATCTGGAAGGTGGAGTATAACAACTGACTTAATAGAACAAGAAAGTTGAATTATAAGCCATTAAAGGAAAAAATTAAGAAGCAATAAAATTTACAGCAGAATCTCCAAATAGATCAGGAAGGAATTGGTGGCACCAGATAAGTGAGGCTTGAAAGGTAGAGGTGAAAATAGGATTGGTTGAACGTCTTTTCAAAGAGCAGTTAAGACCCCAGATTTCATTCCATGTTTTGCTCTGGGCAAATGAAGAAGATAAAGCAGGATTTCTCACCTCCGACAGTATAGATATTTTGGGCCGAATAATTCATTGGCATTGGTGGACTGTCCTATGCACTGCAGAAAGTTTAGCAGTATTTCAGTCCTCTACCACCTACTAGATGCTATTAGCACCTCTTACCTCAAGTTATGACAATGAAAAAAAGACTGCAGTCATTTCCAAATGTCCCTTGAGGGACAAAACCATGCCCAGTTGAGAACCACTGCTTTAGAAACACTTTTAAGAAATTCTCCTAATGAAGAAATGTTTACTTACTATTCAGAAATTCCTTCACTTTCATTGTTGTTAAACTCAGGAAAGATTAAATTTAATGCTTTGTTTAAAAATACATGTTTAGCATGCTACCATTCCTAAAAAATATATTTTTTGTCTATTCATTCATCCACTTGTATAATGAGAGAGAAGGAATATTATTGGTGGTGGGATTTTTTTTGTGACACTTTAACTTTGTACTCAGCATTGCCTGACTATTCATAGCAACAATGATTCATTTCTACAAAAACAAGCCACTACATTAAAAAAATTAAAATCTAGCAAAGGCTGGCACAAAATATGCAGCCAGTAATAACTAGCTCTTTATTAACTACTTAACTACATTAAATGTCTTGGGCAAAAAAATGACAGCTATTGTATGCAAAGTCCAGTCATCCAAAAAAATCAATTCTAGTCACTAACACCATTGTTGAGACTAAAATGGGGAAAAGCACCTAAGCAGGAATAAATTGCTGGCAATGTTGTAGTTACAGGATTAGGCATGTCTTCCAAAGATGTTTGATAGTGTTTAAAGTAATTACCAAAGAGACAGTCATGTATGAACCAAGAATTATGAATAATCTAATTCTAGGCCACTTAACAGCAAAAAAAGAAAATCAAAATGAAATAAAAATTAACACTTTAATCACTACACCATGGTATTACATGTTATTTTTCTCTTTTATACTTTTTCCAGAGTTGAGACATTTTCTACAGTTGCTTTATAAATTAGAAAAACTTTTACAAAAATTGATCAAGTCTAAAGAAACTTGAGCAAAGGAAGAATGAGGTTTATGGTATTGTTTTTTTTTGTTTGTTTTTTAATTCTGGGTTAACTGATCTACTTTAATGACTTGAATACTTTTGAAAATTTGAATAAATTTTACATTTATCAAAACCTCTAAGTTAATGAGCATATTGACTATTAAGACTGTAGAAGAAATGGCACCAGGAAAGAAAGGGAAAAAGGTGACCTAAATTGCATACTATAAAATCAATTCCTAGACTGGCTACAATCATCTAGAACCCTGAATAACCTTGGGCACCTAGCCTCTCTATCTGCCAGAGATCTAATTACCAGAAGGTAAGAAAACTGCCTCTTTGTTACTATCTTTCCAATGTACCGTGATATTAAGTGACTAAAAAGGCAGTATCAATTGTATCAGTTTTGTAGTCAATAAAGGTGGAGAACTAAGTTGTAAAAACATTAATGGGAATACCACTTTCCCCATATTCTTCACTAAAGCTATTTTCTTCCTGATAAAATGTATACATATAAAAAAACCTTAACACTTTTTTTAAACTGTAATTATCCTTGAGGCAAAAAAAGTCTGCTCATCAATGATCTGAAGATGAGAACAAAATGGAAAACATGCATCCCTCCTTTTGATACGTGTACCTTTACTATACAAAAAACATAACATGCCCATATGATAACTGAACAAAATCTGACATTACAAATCAAATTACATGCCATCTTCCCCAAAAAAACAATGAAAAAAAATCTTGTAATAATCATTTATTTTGTAATACATTTTACTTCATTAAATATGCCTGTTTTGTATAAAAGTCAATAGACTCAAGTAGATTCTCTAATTTCTTTAAATAAAAATATACCAAGTTTCCCTGTCCAACTGCAAGAAATATAATCAAGAAAATGACCTGGGCTGGAATAACAACCTCCTCATATCATTTTATTAAAATTTAACATTTACAGTTCAAGCCATATCAAGAACTTTTTTAAAAAAGGTGAGGTATGTAAAAATAATCAAAATGCTGGTCAATATATGTAATAGAATCATTTGGAAAAGTCAGACAAGCAATTGGTAGAAGTGGAATTTAGAACTCATGGATTAAAGAAATATAGTTTGAATCAAAATATCTTGCCCCAAATTACAAATGTCTTTAACTGTAATGTCAATGTTTTATTTATTTGTATTTGGGAGGGGATGTGTGGTTATCTTAAACTAAAGTTTATTTGTACCATCTGAATCAAAAAATCTTGCCACTATAATGAAAAAATGACAACGGTACATAATCAAAACGCAACGTACAAATAATTAAACATGAAATTTCAGATTACACAAGCATGCTTTATGTCAAAAGACACAAGGCATTTAATACCGCAGAACTGACCAGCTCTTCCAAATACATAAATTACTTGATAAGTACTGTACAGTAATGAAGTGCGAGGACCCAGTCGCAGAACAGGGCTATTTATTTCAAAACGATATTACTACATCCATATTACTGCCAGGCTGTCCCAAATAACGGGCACTTAATTGCAGTCTGCGCGACAGAACAAAGAGGCGGACATGCTTCCAGGGACGACAGTGCGGCAATCTGAGGCTACTGGTCAGGGATGACGAGATGTGCGGTACTCCACAGGAGGAAAGAGCTAAGACGTTTGCTAGAGATGGCCTAAACAGACACAAGAAAAAACAACAAAAGGGGGCCTGGAAGAATGGGAAGCGCCTTTCACGAAATACGGGTGGGGCGAGAGCCTCCCAGCTCTCTTCTTCACTCCTCCCATAGGGTCATCTTCCCATCACCACTGCTCAGCACGGCCTCCCGGTCAGCTCTTAGCAAGACTCAGAGATCTGTAGCCGAGTCGGAGTGACCAGGAGAGATACCGGTAGGGAGAAAATGGGGACGGAAGGCACCTCCCGTTGGGTGGGGTGCCACGTTCCTGCCCAGCCTCACCCATTCCCACTCAAATCCTTTTCTCTTCCGCCTCCCACGCTACCACCCCGAAGTTTGCCAAAAAACCCCTTACCCAGCTCGCCATGGAGCACAGCCCCAAGACGCTTCCCATCTCCAAAACGTCGCAGGATCCGAAGATGCCAACAAAATGGAGACAGCGCGTCTCTCCTTTTCGGGGCTTATTTACGATCTACGAGCCACTTCCGGCGCAGAGCCTACCCCGCCCCTCATCTTTGCGTCACTTCCTCCGAGGCCTGGGTGGCGTGAAACAGAGAAGGGGTCGCGCTGGGATTGCGCACGCGCAATCGTGGACCTCGCGGCGGTCTCTTTCCAAGTGTTACCTTCTAATCCAAGTCCAAAGCTTCTGGCTAATTCAAGGCTGACTGTGGTTTGCCAAGTTAAGGAGACGATGTGAGAAAACTCACCTTTACTTTTTGCTTGAATTTGAGTATTAGTAGAGGATAGAGCTGAGGTGGTGTTTGACTTTTTGTCTTCATCCGTCAGAGAAACCAGTCTTAACTGCTTCTGGACGATTGTTTTCTCGGTGTTCATCCGTCCTACCTCCACTTATTTCTCACTTTTCTATGTTTGTGTCTTTTTTCCCCAACACTTAACATTCTTAGTTTATTCCTGCAGCCCCCTGTCTGGACGTTTTATAGTAATATTTTTACTCATTTGGGTGCTTCCAGTTCTTTGTATCGCTTCTGTTTTCTCTTGACACGCATTTTAATTTCGTGTCCTATTAAGATGTTACAAGAATTTTGCACATCCAAAAAATTTAAATTACCAAGATAAGAAGCCATACTAATTATGAAAATATAAACATACTGATTTTATTGAGGAGACATTTGGAACCCTTATTAGGTGATAATGGATATCTCCAAGGACTTGTGTTCATTTCAAGTTCTAGTTCTTATTTTTAAAATGATTGCTCCCTTAAGATATTCCGGGAGAAGAGGATGGCAAACAGAAATACCTTAAACTTGAAATAGTCATTGTCAATAATAAGTCTTAATAGAATCTACAAAAATTGAATAGATGAAAGTGAGGTGACACCTAGGAATCTAGAACTGTGGCCATTCACTGATAGGTAGCAAAAAGGAAGGGATGGGATTGGATGGATAACAGGTAATGGGTTTACTTTGGACATACTGAACTTGAAATCTCTGAAGTGCTACCCCTCAGCACTTCAAAATGCAAGCTTAAAAATCAAGGGTTTATGAGATTAACAATTTAAAGTAATTTACATTGCAGTTATAGTTGAAGATACAGGATTGAGGAAGATAACCAAAGATAAATATTTTAGAGTTACAGAAGGCCTTAAAATGGAACCAAAAACTTTCACACTGGAATAATTATCAGGTAGGGGGAGGCTATTGACTTAATTTTTACCTTCTTCTCACTTTGGTTGTTAATGGCATCTCCATATATGTCTCCTTCCAAATTCTGCATTTTAAATTCTGCTTTCGGTATAAATTATGAAAATACCTTTAGTAAAATACTTGACTCAGAACCTCAATATCCTCATTAGTAGTATATCAACCCCAAAGAATTGTGAGGATTAAATAATATGTGGTATTATAAGTGATAGCACCATATGTAGCATATTGTGGGCAATCAGTACAAGCTAGTTTCCTTTTTTTCCTGCCAAGATTAACTAGCTTTTGTGGCTTGCCAAGCTACCATAGACATAGTTATTCCTATTGTCTCTAATGCTCAGATTTTATTAAAGTACAAGCTTAAGAAAAACAAGGGTAGCCAGGCCTTCATATTGAATTCACATAGCATAGTCCATGACTGATGTTTTTCCTCCAGAGCAAATATAAATAATGAAATACCTTTTTAAAAGTTGGTTACAAACACCTTGTAATAATGCTCTACTCTTTGTAAGAGTTTATTATTATAGGGTAATATGGACTAAGTAGTAAGTCCAGCATTCTGGACTTTATGGCATTGTGCCTTTTGGAGCTACCCCACACTTAACTCTTAACTCTGAGCTTAACTCAGTTTCTGCTCCCTGAAAATTACCACTTGTTAAACTCTATTCTTAGGTTAAGATTTTTCCTTTCTTACTGTCTCTGCAAAGCATGGACTGAGAAGAAATTAGTTTCTATCTCACTCAAGGGCTAGCAATTTTAGGAAGCATATGGTATGTATAGAGTTCCTGTTGCAAATTGTCAATGATGACCCATAGGACAATTTTCACTGATATCTTGGCTGGTTTCTGCTGCCATGCTCCTTTCTCTATCGTCTAGTGGCCATCCACAGACAGTTCCTTCCCTACTAGTTGTTGCTGGAGACGCCTATGCCCAGAAGTAAGTAATCTGTAGCCTTTTACCCTCTAAACCAATGAGGAAATCATTTGGAATCTTTCACATCACATTAGAAGTTCTCAGTTTAACCTCGAATAAGTGTCACTCCATCAAGATTAGCTGAAATCAGACTTACTTTGGTCCCAAGTTTTTCCTGTCTTTATACACATCTCTGTATAAACTTTAAAGTCAAATTCTTAATGGACCATATATATGAAACACTGTGAGAATAGAACAGATTTTGAGGAAAATAATCAGGTCATGTTTTGCTGTAAATTAGAAATTATGCTGCTTAGTTCCCCTGTCCTCATAGAACAACACTGAAACTAACGACTAAAACATCTTGGGCCCCCAAAATAAATTACCTTAAAGGATGACTAAAATTTGTGCTTAGTTAAAGTTGTATAAGGACAGAAAAGTCTTATGAAAAGTATTTTATGGCTTTACTCCTAAAATAACTAAATCCTAAATGTAAACATAGTTAAATATTTCACCAAATGTTTCCAAAGAATAAACCAGAAATAAATTAGGACATATAACCTATAGGGGTCAGTATAAACTTAGAATTGGAAGAGCATACCGTGATCAAAGACATACTTTTTGTCAGTCAGTGAAAACAGAGTTATATATATATATATATAAATCTTGCTTTTTCTAAAGAAAAGCAAGGTATAATGTTAAAGGTACAAGCACGCTCCTAAATTATTACCTTAATGATTAAAATAGCAAGTGAACAATTTTCTTTCCACACAGATTTTTTTTTCCCCCCAAATCTAAGCCAGTAATTCCCATGACAACTAAATATGTTTTTACCAGTGAAGTGAGTGGCTGCAAAAATATAATATTTGTTTCAGGCAGAACATATATAAATTTAGGGAAAATAAATACCATGTAAGTAATGAAATGGGTAGAGAATTCAAATATTTCTAATGTGTAATCTATTTTGTAATCATTGAGAGTGGCTACTTGAAGAAATGCTAATGGCATTTATAAAATATTTTGCAGCACAAGGGTAGTTATCTGAAATATGCTTAGGATTTATTGACCTCACAAAGGAGTTAATAAAATATAATATATTGAAGAACTTCTATTAAAAACAAACATTCGTTTACCAAAAATGTTATTTATTATGCTACAGAAAATAGCCAACTATTTTTATTTTGCGATTCATCAAGTTTTTGAGTTCTTATTAAATATGTTATTAAGGCAATGTCTAAATCAGTGCTTTCCAATAGAAATATATTATGAGCCACACTTGTAGTTTAAAAATGTTTAGTAGCCACATTAAAAAGAAAAAGCAGATAAATACAATAAAATGAAAAAGGAGATGAAATTAATTTTAACAATACATTTAATTTAACCCAACATATCCAAAATATTATCATTTCAACATGACATTAATATAAAAATTAATGAGATGTTTTTTATATTATTTTTCATAAGTCTTCTCAATCTGGTTTGTATTATACACTTACAGTATATCTCAATTCAGATCAATTCAGTAGTCTCCATATTGAACAATGCATAGATAAATGCTGAGGGAAAAAATTGAAGCAATTGTCTAGATGATTCAATACAAGCTAAACAAATAAGCAAACATACTCTTTTTACATAAATTATTTAGGTATTTCAGGAAGAAGTGGTTTTAAGCCTATACACTTACTTCAGGTATGGAATGTTTTCATTCAATTGATTTTATTTTGCATAAAAATCAAATCTGAGAGACTTGTAAGAAGGGTAAATATTAAGTTCTTATAATTATGTGTGCTATCATACTACTATTTTTGTAAGTATGGAATTCACCAGATTTGATTTTCAAATATTCCAAATATTCCATAATTCTATTTTAACCAACTTATCATTTGAGTTTCTATGGCCTTAACTTTCTCCCCTCAAAATTAATTGTAGCAGGATGCTCCTAGAGGCCCTTGACATTTTAAGCAGCCTGATCTCAATTGCAGACAGTGCTTGTTAATTCTCACCTGTGTCTCTCTACGTCTCATTCCACTGCCTATATTCTCCATTACTTCATATAACACTTATGCAAATTTTTTCATAAAGCTGCTCTCTTTATTCGCTTTCTGCTGAGTGATCAAGATCTTTGATTACCCTTTTTATCACAGTTTTTATTCTGCTGTATATTTGCTTTAACTTCAAAAATGATTAGAACAAAAGTATGAACATCCACACTTTTCCTATGAAGTTTTACCCAACCCAATAACTAATTGGTAAGGTTTTAATTTTTTCATAAAGCAACCCACTATTTCCTAGTATCAAGATCTTTATATATGGAACCCATCCTACATCACCTGCAAAAATCTTAGGTTTAGCTGCTTGGTAATATCCGGCTGTGTCATTTGTTGTATTGTTTTTTCCTAAACTCTCATTCAAAGTCCTGATATAGCTTGGCCTGGCTTCCAGTAGTTCCACCATATTGCTCATAGATCTGTCTTCCTCCAGAAACAGTCCTACCTTCTTTAAAGATTTAGTGTCATCAGAAGCTAGCATGTGAACCAACCACAAGCCATCTTCCGTTGACATCTCCTGAAGGGAATTTCCTGCCTCAGTTGGCCTGTTTTATTTATACTGTATAATACAATCCAGTCTTTCTGTTAATCATTGTTTTTAAGATCCTCTCAGGGGCTGTAGGGCTAAACAGAGCTCTCTCCACCTAGTTTCTCTGCCATGCAGAGACCATTTCCAGCACCATAAATGTAAGTGCTGTGCACATTTCTCCTTACCAGCAATACTCATGCAGCTATTTAGATGCTATAAAAAGGGCACTGCTTGGTTCACTTCCCTGGTACGCATTGATCCAGGCATGGTTGGACATTGTACCTCAGTTCCTCAATCCCAAATGGTAATCTTTATTTTAGTAAGACAGAAAAAATAGAAACAGTCAGTTAACATAATAGTAGTATGTGGGAATTATACTTTAATGAGTAGCTCTCACATACAAATGGAGTCCAAAAGATGGACTTTTCCCATTGGATCTCCATACAGAAACAACCTTAGATTAAATGAGAGTAGAGGGAAGTGTTTTGGAGAACTGCTTAAATCTGGAGAGAGGCTGCCAGTGCTTAAATGCTAGCTAGCTCCATCTCAAATTAGCTGCGTAATCCTGAGCAAATTCCATTTTCTGTGCTTCTGATTCCTCAAATTTAAAATGGGGGAGATTAACAGTACCTTCTTAATGTTGCAGTGAGGATTAAATGAAATAAGTAGTGCATAAAATAGTAAGTGCTGTGGTAAGTGCTCAATAAACATTAGCTATTAATAAGGACTAAAGACGGGACTTTCTTATTGTTCTCTAACGCACCCCCTCCTTACATTTTTTAAATCTTTGAAACCCTGTGTCTGGCTCTCAATGAAATATGTCCATCTAGTTTTCTGCTGAATAAAACTGAATGAGGACTAGGGTGGGAACTTCAAACCCCTCTAAATAAACAACTACAAGACAAAAGCCATGTTCTTATATTAACTTTATTAAAGTGCAACTAACTCTCTCTACCCTTTTCTTTCTCTCTCTCTCTCTCTCTCTCTCTCTTTTTTTTTTTTTTTAACTGAAGACCCCATCTCAGGAGGAGGTGAGGATGAAGGTACATAGAACCTCTAGCTATCAGACCCTTCTTCTGCCTTAAAGCCACAATTGTGTTATATGTTGTAGCTTAAAACACACTGGAAAAGGGAGAAAAGAATAGATAGGCTTCCTCATCAGTGTTCTCACACGGGGCTCTGAAGGACAGCCTTGGATCGTTCCTCGAATTCATTCTGTTACTAGGCCACCTCAAGTTTAGAAGCCACTTCTTCCTCAAGCAAATTTTTAAAATTTGGTGTATTACTTATCCTTCAATAATAAATAATTATACTAAAAATGTCATTCTATATAAATTATACAAGGCCTGACAATTAAGTTCGCCAACTTGTTGCAACAATGTTGCTAACTTTTTTGATATCAGAGGAGTTATTTATTATGAATTTGTACCAATTGGACAGTTAACCAAGTTTACTATTTGGAATTGCTGAAAAGGCTGTGTGAAAAAGTTAGATAACCTGAACTTTTCGCCAACAATTCATGGCTCTTGCATCATGACAATGTACCAGCTTACAGGTCACTGTCTGTGAGGGAGTTTTTAGCCAGTAAACAAATAACTGTATTGGAACACCCTCCCTACTCACCTGATCGGGCCCCCAATGACTTCTTTCTTTACCCAAAGATAAAGGAACTATTGAAAGGATGACATTTTGATGACATTCAGGACATCAAGGGTAATACAACAATAGCTATGATGGCTGAGTTGCAAAATTGCTTTGAAGGGTGGACTAGGCACTGGCGTCAGTGCCTAGCTTCCCAAGGAGAATACTTTGAAGGTGACCATAGTGATACTCAGCAATAAGGTATGTAGCACTTTTTTAAAATATTTTTTTATTAGTTTCAGGTGCACAAACCAATTTAATAGTTAGATATTTATCATTTATATCCCTCACACAGTGACAACCCCTCTACCCCTATCTACTACCCTTCTGACATTGCACACAGCTATTACATTCCCACTGTCTCTATTCCTAATCGTAGCACTTTTTCTAAGATGAGTTTGTAGACTTAATTGCCGGAACTAGAGAATATTTTTCTATATTTCACTCCTAGACAAAGATTGAATTTCCAATAAAAAAAATCAGTTAAAGCTTCTACTGTGACATAAAATTGATGTCTGTATTAAATTGCTCCAACACTTCTATGTTATTTTTAAACAATACCAGTCTACCATTTCTCAAGCAGCTTTCATGAAATAAACCACTTAATTTTAAGTTGTTTATCATTTGTGTATTGTGGTAGTTCGTGGTCTTGGTACAATTTTGAAAGGGGGGAGAGACAGTGGCAGGTGTATCACCCAATTCCCAGAAGTGAAACAAATAGAAAAATTAGAAATTGGATATAGCCAAGAAGAATAAACAAAAGCAACTACATATAATTATGAAATTCAAGCAATCATCCAAATCTTTAATAGTGTAAACTTATAGAATCTTCATCAAGTTACAAAATAAGATTTAAGAAAACTATGGGTACTTGGGTAGAACTTTACAATAAAATTGCTACTACGTTGGCAGCCTGCTTCAAGTGTGTATATTACCTTGCTTGGTCATGAGGAAGTCTAATGATGACTAAGAGTTCAGTCTCTTGAGCAAATTGCTGAAATAGTTTTGCCTTAGTTTGTGAAACAGGGCTAATTATTGTATTTATAGGGTTCTTATGACGATTAAATGATATACACATCTAAAATGTGCAGGGGCACACACTAAATGTTCAAAAAGATGGTATATTATTTTCTTATTGCTACTGTAACAAATTACCACAAACTTAGTGATGTAAAGCAGTGCAAATTTATCTTACCAGTTTGAAGACCAGCAGTCTCAAGTAGGTCTCATTGGGCTAAAATCCAGGTGTTGGCAGGACTACGTTCTTTCTGGAACCTTTTGGGAAAACCCATTCCCTGGCCTTTGCTAGCTTCTGGAGGTAGCTCACATACCTTGGCTTGCAGCCCCTCATCACTTCGACCTCTGCTTGTGTTGTCGTATGTCTTTTTCTGACTCACCTGTCTCCCTCTTTATCTTATAAGGACCCTTGTGATTACATTGGGCCCATTTGGGTAATCCAGGCTAATTTCCCATCTCCAGATCCTTAACTTAATCATACCTGCAAAGTCCACTTTGCCTTGTGAAGGAACATATCCATAGATCCTGGAAATTAGCATATGGCCTTCTTTGGAGGAGCCACTATTCAGCCTACCACAGGTTCTGCGGTTTTGGCACTAACTGCAGAGTTTGTCATTGCTTAGGTATTGAGTTTATTATTCTCTTCAATCATTTTATAATTTTAGTCTGTGGAAAATAACTTAATCGTCTAAGAAAGATTACTTAATCTTTCTAAGAAAATATTTTAATATTAATAAATAACATATTTGCAAAGTATTTACATGAAAAATTTAATTAAACTTTTGGTTTATTTCCTTAAGGTCTTCTATGGAGAAGCATACTACTGACCCATTTAAGTTATGTATCATCTTCACCATACCCTACATTTAATCACATGATATCTATGCAGTTTACGGTATTTGCAAAATGTAGGTTTTTAAAAATAAATTTTGTTAAATTAATTAATTGCGGAGCTAGTATGAAATGAACTTGTCGATTCCTTTTAGTTCTGTTTCCATTAACCATTCCTGCTTGAAGAGCCCACTAAAGTATAAGTTTCATTAGGTCATAGATTATTTTATGTGCTCTGGTAGTACTGGGCATGCCTTTGCACAGAGTACACATTCAATAAATATTTATAGAGGAGTTGAATGTATGAGTGAACGTGATGGCAGGGCAAATAAGGAGGATTTGGATGCCACTGAGCACTTACATAGGGTCCCTTTTTGCCTTTTCTTCATCCTATAATGAAATTATTTCTTTAGGAGACTAAACATTTCTGATGTCTTTCGAAATTATTTTCTTGGAATTAATGTAAAATACCAAAATCTGTAAATCATGTTTATCTTTCCCCAGGTTGATATATTGTTTTCTTTGGGGGGCGGGGGGGGGGACAACCAAGTATGTTGGCAGTCTAAACAAATAGCTACTGTTAAACCTTATAACATTAACAAATCTAGAGTAAAGCAATCTATGACATTATCGGTTGAGAGAATGTCTTAGAGTTTCCTTCCTACCTCAAATGCTATCACATCCCCCAAATGCTAGTAAAATCGAAGGGTTTTAATGTAAAGCAACATTAAACTGAACTCTAGCTCACAAATCAAAATTTCAGTTTATATTTTGTTCTTCCTCAGTGATAAAAGAATAATAAGTATGGAACAGTATGATGAAATATCTCAAAAATACTTCACTTGTCTACTGAATGGAACAAAAAACATTTGATCTCTTTTATATGCGTGTGGGTAGAACAAGTAACTTTCCTGAAAACAAAACTTGAATCTATTCCTTGTCCTAGAATAACTGAAAGCCAGAAATGCGAGTTGCCACAAATTGTAATTTTTAGAAAACAAGAAATATGATATGCCATGAATTTACACAAAGAAATACCTTGCAGCCTTGAAGAATTTAAAAACATTTTTTGTTAACTGTTAGAGATATCAAGCCAGTTTAACGGTTCCCAGCATTCAAGTCATCGTCGATTCCAGAAGTCTTGATTTAGAAAATTGGGATTAAAGAGATGTGGAGAAGGAAGCAAGTCTTAAAGAAAGACTTTTGACAACAAAACCTATGGGATGCTTTCAGTCTCTGAGGAGAGAAGCAGAAAAAGAAACAACTGAAAGGATAAAGCTTGATTGTGAGTATTATGTATGTGAGTAAAAAATAAAACACTTCACCCACAGTGTAATTGCAAAGAATTTCATCATTGTAGGTACATCTTATGTGTCATTTGTGGTTCCTAAAACTCCCAGGGGATTTTTAATTTGGTATTTACTTACAAGTAAAATAAGATTTTTCAAGTGCATTTATTCCTTCCAAAAAAGCCTGCAGCCAACATGAGTTGCAAACGGATTGATTTTTGATTCTTTAAGAGCTCTTCAGTGCGTCCAATAATACGCTCTTCTGTAGGCCCTGGTAGTGGAACAATGTCATGCATTCTTTTGACTTTCACAGCTTGAACTTCCTTCTGTATTTAAAGCCAGAATGTAGGCTTCATGAAAGGCAGACATTATAATTTTTGAGAGATTTGTGTAGGCATTATTTATGCCCACCAATAAATATGGTAGCTCTTATATAAATAAAACCAATGTTTTGTGTGAGAAAGTAGAACAGCTGACTATCTCTTCTAAAAATCGGTTGTTGATTCCGTATATATTTATATTTGAATTAGTATTTCAATTCTAAATAAGAGTTTTATTCTATAGAGATGTTCAAATTTTATCTTGAAACTACACATTAAAACACTTGAAACTTGGGTCAGAATGTTTAAGACTGAGACTCCTGACTTAATTTATAAGGTTATTGATTATGTCCTGGGGTAGGGGAGAACTATGTGCAGATACAAAATGCCTGCAGTTTAAAAGAGGTTGTGTATATTGTCTCTCTGTAGTAGTAAGGTTTAGTCCTACCCAAGGCAAGGTAATGGAGTACTCTAGGATAGATGCATTTCCAAAATCTTACAATTTGACATGAAGCATGATTTTACATTATAATCAGATTTGTTTTCTTCTTAACTCTATCTGGGTAATGCTTGAATTATGAGAGGTAATTTTTTGTCCATTTATGACTCTGATAGTTTTGCAATATATATTTACTTTTAAAATAAGAGTATCAAGGGAAGAAGGCCATGTGACCACGGAAGAGGAGACTGGAATGATACAGCCACAGACCAACAATGGCTGGTCACCACCAGAAGCTGGAAGAGGTGAAAAAGATTCATTTCCTAGAGCCTTCAGAGGGAGCTCAGCCATGCTGGCACCTTGATTCCAGACCTCCAACCTCCAGAACTGTGAGACAATACATTTCTGTTGTTTTAAGCCAAACAAACAAACAAAATCAGTCAATCAATCGATCAATCAATAAATCAATCAATCAATCTATCTAATTAAGAGAGCTAACACTCCTGAATGTCATTTATAATACTCTTGTTGGCTTTTACTTTTAAATATTCCATTGCAAAAGCAAAAACCAACAAGAGTATTTTAGTTGACTATTCATTTTCTAAGTTAGTCCCTTGGTTTTATATTTAACTTGGAGGCACAGTCATTTATTGGAGGGCAGGAGAAGTAATCACATAGCTCCATTTCCTCTGCATGACTTTTATCATCATCATCATTAATAATAATGATAATAGTTCAAAACCTGTACTGTATGCAAGCCACTATTATAAGTATTTACACGTGTTAACTTATTTAATCCTCATCACAACTCCATCAGGAAAATACTAGTATTCTGATTTTACAGATGAGGACTGTAAAGCCTAGAGAAATCAAGTGACTTGCCCAAGGCTAGTAAGTGACAGAACTTTTAGGTAGCCACTGATAGTTATTGCCTGTTAATAAACCCTATGTTATGATTTCAAGAATTTGATCTTAATTTTACTCTGCTAACTATCATTAATGATTCAGTAGTGCTCAATGACTATATTTGTATCAGACTTACATTTATTATTATTATCTTTAACATTCATAATAGTAAGGGACCTCTACTCACAGATAAACATTTAAAACATCTATGTAAAGGGCATGTTTTTGTTTTGCAAATACAGTAAACTGCATAGATGTCATGTAATTAAATGTTGAGTATAGTGTTTGGGATATGGTGAAGATGACACATTACTTACATGGGTTAGCAGTATGTTTCTCGTCTTCCCTCTGTATCTCCCTCCCTCCCTTCATCCTTCCTTTTTACTTCCTTCTTTACCTATCTACCTACTGATTTACTATTTTTTCTGAATCAACTGAGAATAAGTTGCAGACATGATACCCCCTTTCACATAACTACATCAATATATATTTCTTAAAATATAAAGACAATTTACTACGTAACCACAATACAGCCACCAAATCAGAAAATTAGTTGGTATAATACCATTCTCTAGAGCATATTCAAATTTTGCCAATTGTCCCAATGATATTTTTTATAACAGATACATACATACATAGATTTTTAAAAATCTAGTCCAGGATTCGTTGAAGGATTACATGTTGCATTTAGTTGTCATGTGTGTTATTCTGCAACCTGGAACCCATCCTCAGTCTTTCTTTTTCTTTCATGACTTGTTATTATTTGAAGACTGTAGGCTAGTTAATCTGTAAAATGCCTTTCATGTTTGAATTTGTCTGATGTTTTCTTATGATTAGATTCAGCTTGTACATTTGGGGCAGTGGGGCAGGGATATTACAGAAGTGATGGTGTGTTTCTTCTCATTGTACCATATTAGTAAGTAAATTATGTTGATTTGTCCCTTTACCAGGGATAATAACTTTTATCACTTGTTTAAAGTGTTATCTGCCAAGTTTCTCCATTGTAAAGTTTCTACTTTTCTCTTTGTAATTAGTAAATATATTGAAGGGAGATATTTTGAGATTATATAAATATTCTGTTCCTCAGTAATTGTTTATCCACTCATTTCAACAACCACTAAAGATTCTTTCCTTAATATATTCTTACTATGAAGATTGCCAAATTATGATTTTCTAATCATCATTCTTTCTACATTTTATTTGCATTCTGATGGAAGTAATAGCTTTCTCTTCCCTCTTTTATTTATGTATACACACACACACACACACACACACACACACACACACTTATAGAATGCTATTTACTTAGTGGGTTGATAATTCATTGCTATAATTATTTATTTTCATGCTCAGTTTCTTATATATTGGCAAATGGGATATCCCTCCCCCAAAGTTGGATCCTATGTCTTTTAACATTTCCCCATCATTTTCATTTCAGCTCTTTCTTATTAGGTCTATTCACTGCTCCTGGGATGCAATTGCTTTTAGGCTTTCCCACCAGGAAGAGGAAATATGTCTGTCTATTTATCTATCCGTCTACCCATTCATCCATCAATCCATCCATTCACACAAACACAGAAACATTTATATCTATTTCTATATCAATCTTTATATATTAAATACCATGCATTCACAGTGAGAACTCCAATTACAGTTCAGTACTACAGGGTTGATTCTGGCCTTTGGCTTTTCCACATTTGGAACTCCTTTTTCTAATAGTGAGAAATCTGGTTCTAATTGTTCTAAATTGATTTACTTATTTGCTCATTCCTCCTGTATGTTACCAAACTACAAACCCAGCTGGTTGCCTTCTATGCTCTGCTCACTTCAACAGCCCCAAAAAGTCTCCTGGGACCCAAAAGGTTTCACTGGCCGTAGCTGCCTCAAGGGAAAGGAAGTGAATGTAATTCATAAATCTTAAAGAATGGAAGGGGAAAGAAGCGACTTAAAAAAAAAAGTATTAAAAAGATCAATTCTTTCCTTTTAAAATATTACACATTGTCAAATGAATTAGATTTCTTTTGGTCTGGTCATTTGTAAGGAGTGCCTTTTGGAGGAAGAGGACAAGGTAAGGTTTCAGGCCAGCTAGTTTTTATAGAGCAAAGGCTTTTTTCTTCTTCTGTTACATAGTCATGCTGCTTCCTGCAAATATGACTTTTCTGTTTAATTCTTTTTATAGCTCTACCTCTTCTTAGTAAGAAAGATGTCCCAACTCAATTTATCTAATCCTTGCACCAAGGATCTAAACTAGAAATAGTACTTTTTTGAAGTCAGGATATATAGCCATTTTCAGGAAGTATATTTTTGCTGGTGCTTTTTGAGATCTGCTTTTACTGGGCCCCCGCTCTTGAGATTTCTTTCTAGGAATTCTTATCCCCACTGCTTGCTTTGTATTCCCAATGAATGTCATATGATTTTGGCAGTGTTTGGTATAAAATGGAATGTGGGAGATACACAGGTCTCCAAGTTCTCCAAAAATGATTTACAAACTTATAAAAGCTTTTTCTTGTAGCTTTTGAATGATGCCCATGAGAAGGGGAAAATGCTGCTTTATGTAGTAACATTCATAGTTATCACATTTTGAGTTCCCTAGGAAGGAGTCTCTGAGATGAAGTTTAGGCTGAGGATATTTATTCAGTGCCCCTGGGATCAATACTTGTAGCAGGGAGGAGAAGGAAATAGGAATGGGCAGAATGGGGAGTTGTGCTGTGACACAGGCCCTCCTGCAGCCTCAGCAGGCTCCATGGGGAAGCTCTGGAACTAGAATGACCCTTTAGAGTTGCCTGAGTCGGGGTAAGACCGCCAGGCCTCTAGATCAGTCAGTTGTTGATGTAGGCCTCCAGAAGGGGCATGATCATCTTGGGCAAGCCAAGCATTCCTGGAGGGGCTGACAGCTGAAGACTGTCTGCAGACAACACTGCACAGCTGGGGCACGTCTTTCCTCGAGAATGGATCATGGGAATGCATCTCAGTGTCCTGGTGGATGTCCTCTGAATAGTCCCTTTCTGGGGCTGTAGTCTTCATCTGATTTCAAAGCTGATTATGACTCAGACATGTGAAAAATAACTGAACTATTGGGAAATTCCATTATGTCTGTATCGTAACTGTTTTTATCTTGAAAAATCAAAGTTAATCTAAAAAGCTGTGAATTAAAGTGTATGTCTGAAGCTACTTGGTAAAAATAGATATTCTGTTTTTACAGTTGGTAGATTTCCTTTAGTTATATGTGAGAATTACGAGTACTGAGAACCCTTTGTAATTTTATTGCATTACTTAAAGTGAAGACCCACCAAGTATGTTTTGGTTACACAGGTATTTCTGAAACACTTGGAGGTTTTATTCAGAGACTTTCAGCCATCTGTCCCAGTGCCTGAGAGAGTACTGCCTAGAATCAAGAGAGGGCAGCAGGCTACCAGAGCAGTGAGCTAGAAGTGTAGGAAAACATCAGTGAGGATACTGATTCTGGCTTGGTCTTGGAGATCCAGATAAATAAGTAGATTTCTCTGGTGCTTGGGTTTAAGAAGAAACAGTTATAAGCATATTGGGAGAGTCGCCAGTTCATCATGTGTAGTGCTTGTGGAACAAAAACTCTGAACAGGGGAAAAGCAAATAGAGTCCAGGTTATACGGTGTCTGGAGTGTGTGCTTCTTTTGGATCTATGACCTAGGGCCACTTCTGGACTCTAAATCAGATTACCAATGAGTACCCAGGAAACAATATCGGACCAAAGACAGCCTCAGTGACTTTAGCAATACATTTATATTTCTTTCCCACTAACTCCTTAACCAAAATAAGGGATTTCAGAGATATTCTTTCAAAGAAATTTTATCCCTAAAGAACAATTTGTGCTTTTACAGATCAAACTACCTTTTTTTTTTCAGTTTCCGGTTTGACATTTATTATTTTCATTTCTCTAACATCTTATATTTTATTTTGTTAAAGTGCTTGTTACTTTTGTTTATTTTTCTCTATTAAATAATTTAAATATAAGAGATTATGAGTTAGCCTGCATATAGTTTTGCCATATCTTATACATTTTAATAGAAAGAGTTCTTATTTTTTAAAATGTTTTCAATATTCTTTACTAGTAGCTTTGGTTTTCTTTTAACCAAACAATTATTTAGGACATGTTTTTCATTTCCACAATGATGATCCTTTTTCAGCTATTGCCATTAAATTATACTTTTATTACATTGCAGACAGAGAATATGGACTTTATCATTTTACTCTGGCATAATTGAAGTTTTGTGTCCTGGTAGTTGGTTAGTTTCTGTTTTATGAATTCTTGAAAAGGATATATTTCCTATGATAAGTTATCTGTCTATCTAAACTCAACTTCATTAATTAGATTCTCCAAAATTTTCTGAATTTTTAAAAAATAAATCCTCTGGAGCTGTCAAACATGAGAAGTATGAAAATCTATGCAACATTGTAGGTTTTTTTCTCAATTTCTGCACATTTCTAATAGATCTTATTATATATATTTAGATGTGAAGCTTTTCAGCACATCAATGTTCAATGTTCCATAATTTTGATATTGATACGTAGTGCCTCATAATAGGACCTTTTGCCTGAGGTTCTACTTTGTCTTTTTTCATGATATTGAGAACTCGAAGTCGTTTTCTGAAATGTTTTTCTGCTTTATTAGTATACAATATTACAAATCTTATTTTTTTTCTTCTGACTTTCATATTTGTTTCTCTTGTCCATCAGAATCTTTTGCTAGGCCCTAAATTTCCTGAATCATCTTTACTTAAGGTGCGGTTTAGCCAGTCCAATATTTGCTGATTTGACTAACTTTCCTCTGTGTACCCTTTACTTTAGGTATATAGACTTCTCTTCTTGGATCCATAGCTAGGTTGCAGGTTGTTCCCACTAACCCTGTTTTTTCACTCATTTATTTACTATGGCTGTGCTGGAAAGAAATGAGATCTTTCCCATCCTCATTATTTGCTTTATTTCTTACTTTAAGTTTTTAACTATTTTCTTAAGTTGTCCTTAAGAGTCATGAGGCATATGCTCATGTTAATAGAGAATGAAATAAAAAGAATCTATTAGTAATTAAAAATCAATTACTTAAATCCAATTCCACATAGGGCTTGAGTTTCTTGTTGAACTTGGTTTATTAAGTCACACTAGCTCCAAATACCAAAAATTCAGAAAACTTCAAAAGAATGCTATAGTATTAAAAAAAAATCATGTATCCTAGGAACGTTGATTAAGAAAAGCTAGCCTGCTGGTTTGAACTTTGCTAGCTTTGTGACCTTAAGCTACATAACTTCTCTAGACTTCTATTTACCCCTTTCTAAAAACAGGGATTAGGCTAGTGGTGCCAGATGGTACTTTACCTTGCAGGACTTTTGGTCCTTCCAAAATGTCCACAGGACATTTGGTCCACACCAAAAGGTACTTGAAATTTGATACTTGATATTTGGTCTTATCCAAAACATCCACAGAGACATTTGGTCCACACCAAAATGTAATACTGGAACAGGCATTGTGATTGGGACTAGCCAAGGAATGACGATAGGGAGATAGGGAATAGTGGAAGAGTTAAATATTGGAGCAGGGGAGACTCTTTCCTGGTCTCTACTTAAAGTTCAGGGGCATTTGAAAGATATGCCATATAAAGAGCTGAGGTTAGCAGATATCTGATTCTGGTTTTCATTTTAGTTTACTCTGTGCTGATAAGCTACTCCCACTTATGGCCCAAATAATGCAGGTACCATGGCCATGTATGGATCACTGAATATTTATTTAGTGCATTCTGACTTAGAATTTCAGAATGTTTAGAAGTAAGAGATTTTAGAAATACGATGTCTGACAATTAAGTTTGTGAACTTGTTGCAATGATGTTGCTAACCTTTTTTTGATATCAGAGGGATTATTCATTATGAATTTGTACCAACGGGACAAACAGTTAACCAAGTTTACTATCTGGAAGTACTGAAAAGGCTGCATGTAAAAGACAGACGGCCTGAAGTTTTCGGCAACAATTCATGGCTTTTGCATCACGACAATATACCAGCTCACATGGCTCTGTCTATGAGGGAGTTTTTAGCCAGTAAACAAATAACTGTATTGGCACACCTTCCCTACTCACCCGATCTGGCCCCCAATGACTTCTTTCTTTATGAGAAGACAAAGGAAATATTGAAAGGAAGACATTTTGATGACATTCAGGACATCAATTGTACTACAATGACTGCTCTGATGGCTATTTCAAAAAAAGAGTTCCAAAATTGCTTTGAAGGGTGGACTAGGTGCTGGCATTGGTAGCTTCCCAAAGGGAGTACTTCGAAGGTAAATGTAACAATATTCAGCAATAAGGTATGTCGCACTTTTTCTAGGATGAGTTCACAAACTTAATTGTCCGACCTCGTATTCTAATCACTCAAGGGTTTTGCTTTTTTGGTTGACTTTTTATTGAACCATAAATACATTCAGAAAAGCACACTAATAAGTGTACAACTCTTGAATTTTTACAAAGTGAGCACATCTTAATGGCCATCCAAATCAAGTTATAGAATATTTCCAGTACCCCAGAAGCTTATCTTGTCCTCATTTCTAGGCATTATTCAAGCCCCGCTTACTGCCATTAAAGATAATTTTTTTAGGGGAGGGCTACCAACTCTCTGTTTTCTTTTTTTAAATTACAATGTATTGAGGTGACAATGGTTAGTAAGATTACATAGGTTTCAAGTGTACAATTCTGTAATACATCATCTATATGTCACATTGTGTGTTCACCACCCAGGGTCAGTTCTCCTTCCGTCACCATATATTAGACCCCATTTACCGTCATCTAGCCCCCCTCCCTTTACCCTCTGGTAACCACTAAACTATTAGTTTTGTTTCTTTATTTGTTTGTCCTGTTCCTTTGTTGTTTTCACTTTTATATCCCACATATTAGTCAAATCATATTGTTCTCGACTTTTTCTGTGTGACTTATTTTGCTTAGCATAATAATCTCAAGATCCATCCATATTGTTGCAAATAGCACTATTCCATCGTTTCTTATGGCAGAGTAGTATTCCATTGTGTATATATACCACATCTTCTTTATTCAATCATCTTTGAAGGACACTTTAGTTGTTTCCATGTCTTGGCCACTGTAAATAAAGCTGCAACGAACATTGGAGCAAATATAGCTTTATGGAAAAATGTTTTCAGATTTGTTGGGTATATAGAGAATTTTTTAAAAAAAGGTTTTCTTTTCTAACATTTCTGGGAAATGTACAAATATTAAACAAATATTCACTACTATGCATTAAGCAATGGGGATTTAAAAAGAATAAAATATAATCTTTGCCCTCTAAAAGGGAAGTTGGCAAACTTTTTCTATGAAGTTCCAAGGAGTAAATATTTCAGACTTTGCAGGATATCATGGTCACAACTACTCAACTCTACTGCAAAAGCAACCACAATGAACAAGCATGGTTGTGTTCCAATAAAACTTTATGGATATGGAAATTTGAATTCTATATAATTTACAGATGTCATGAAATATCCTTCTTTTGAGTTTTTTCCTAACCATTTAAAAATATAAAAACCATTCCTAACTTGTTGACTATAGAAGTACAAGCTTTGGGCTGAATTTGGATGGTGGGCCTACGTTGCCAACCCTGCTTTAAGAGTTCACAATCTAGGAGATAAAAGAAAATAAACAGATACTCTCATTTTAATACTGTACTTTAAATCTTTTAGAGTGGCATATACACAGTTCTTTGAGAGCCTGCCAAAGAAAAGGACTAGCTGCTAAAATATGTCAGGGAGATTTCATAGAAGAAAATGAGGGAGCAGGACCCTGCTTTAGCTGAATGTTGTCAGGACCGCTGTGGGGAGGAACCTCTTGAGCTGAGAACTGAAGGGTGAGAAAGAGAGGCTGTGGGAGAGCTGCAGGAGGTGTCTTCAAAGCAGAAGGAAAAGCCATGTCTTATACCAACCCTAGATGGAACAAAAGGCCTGGCATTAGTGTGGCTGATGAGTCCACCGTGGCTCAGGTAGACATTCTAATCTCTTCTGTCTTCACCTTGCACTGAACTGTTGGCATTTCCTCCACTTATCATGTGTTTCCCACCTTCCAAGATTCTCTCTACAGTGCCATTCATTACCAAAGTATCTTAATATTCCCAGCTGTGTCATATTCATCCGTTGTGCCTGAGGTCAGGCATCATTTCCAAGACTTCTTCCCTAAATGTCTGCTTTCCTGGCACTCTACTCAGACCTTATCACGGCACTTGCAATATTACATTGAATTGATTGATGTATGGGTCAGCTTCTTTAACTGGACTATAAGCTCCTATAGGAAAATAGCTATATCTTTTTGTTGTCATGTCCCTGATACTTAGAATAGTTAAATGCTCACTAAATGTTTACTGATGCTTTATAAGTGGGATAAGCCTATTAAATAACGAACCCAAATTATGCAAGCTGACTTCGTGGTTTTCTGATGATCTGACTTGATACAGAAATCTCACCATGAATCATTAATGCGTCTCCTCAGATGAGGCCTCCTGAATATCAGTTGTCTCCATTCACCACAGGACTATTCTGCAGACAGTTTGAAATTGAGATCATTAGCACATACCTAAGTGCACCACGTGGTTTTCCCATCTGGTTTATCCTCCTACACTGATGCTGGATCCCTGACTTCTAGTAGAAATTAGTGTTTCTTCTTCATAGACTCTTTAGATATACCACCTCCTTTGTTGCTTTCTCAGTATGATCTGGCCTTTTTCATCCGACTGACTCAAGTTCATGAAGAAAGTCTCTGTCAAAATCTTCCTAAATACTGAACGTGCTCATTTCCACAGGAGAAAACAGACAGGATCTACCATTCCCGTGACTATGATAGCCACTGTCATGCATCTATATTTAGAGATTTCTTTATTAAGTACCAACAGTGTTGTTTCACCGGAGTCCTACAAGTGGGTAATAATATAAGCTCTTCCATCAGAGTTCTTTCCAATGAATTCCATATTCAGTTTTCAAACATTTTTCAAAAGCTAACTCGTTGTTAATAAGTTGATACAGTGTGACCACAAGTTTCTTCTCTGTTTCTTGTTTGAATGTGAAATGAGATGTATCCTTGTCTTCAGCACAGGGCTCAAGTTTCCTTCCCATCATCCACACTACCTTTAAGGAAGCACTGGAGGTAAGTAAACACATTACTGTTCAGGATAGGAATAAGTGATTTTTTTTATTGTTGCAAAAAATTCATAACCTAAAATTTATCATCTTAATCATTTTTAAGTGTACAGTTGAATAATGTTAAGTATATTCACATTGTAGATCAGATCTCCAGAACTTTTTCATCTTGCAAATCTGAAATTTTATACACATTAAAAAGCAACTCCCTTTTTCCCCTCCCCCCAGCCCCTGGTAGCTACCATTCTACTTTCTGTTTCTATGAATTTGTGTACTGTAATTCCTCTTGTAAGTGGGATCACAAAATATTTGTCTTTTTGTTACTGGTTTACTTCACTTAGCATAGTGTCCTCAAGGTTCATCCATGTTCATCCATGTTTGTACCATATGACAGGATTTGCTTTCCTTTTTTAGGTGGAATAATTCACTACATGTATATATCACATTTTCTTTTCTATCCGTTCATCCATCGATGGACATTTAGGTCATTTACCCACATTTTGGTAAGCTATTGTGAATAGCGCTGCACTTGAAAGTAGGTATGAAAATATCTCTTTGAGACCCTGCTTTCAATTATTTTGGAAGCCGGATTGCTGGATCATATGGTAGTTTTGTTTTTAATTTTTTGAGGAAACCCCATACTGGTTTCCATAGTGGTTGCACCATTTTACAATCCCACCAACAGTGCACAAGGATGCCAATTTCTCTACATCCTCACCAACGCTTATTTTCTGTTTTTGATAGCAGCTGTCCTAATGGGTGTGAAGTGATATCTCATTGTGGTTTTGATTTAAATTTCCCTAATGATTAGTGATGGTGAGCATCTTTTCATGTGTTTGTAGGCCATTTTGTACTTCTTTGGAGAACGTGTCTATTCAGGTGGTTTGTTTTTTACTGTTGTTGAGGTGTAGGAGTTCTTTATATATTCTGGATGTTAACTCCTTATCAAATAAATAGTTTGCAAATATATTCTCCCATTTCATGGGTTGCCTTTTCACATTCTTGATAGTGTTCTTTGCTCAGCAGTTTTTAAATTTGATGTAGTCTCATTTGTCTATTTTTGTTTCTGTTGCTATGCTTTTGGTGTCATATCAAAGAAATCATTGTCAAATCCAATATCATGAAGCTTTCCCCCTATATTTTCTTCTAAAATATTTATGGTTTTAGCTCTTACTTTTAGGTCTTTGATACATTTTGAGTTAATTTTTGTATATGGCATAGGGTAAAGATACAACTTCATTATTTTTTTTTTTCATGTGGGTATCCAGTTTTCCCAGCATTACTTGTTGAAAAGACTATCCTTTCCCCATATAATAGTCTTGTCACCCTTGTCAAAGATCATTTGACCCGGGAGAGTTTACTACTCAGCTCTCTATTCCATTTTACTGGTCTATCTGTATGTCTGTATGCCAGTGCTGCATATTTTGATTACTGTAGCTTTGTAATAAGTTTCGAAATAAGGAAGTGTGAGTCCTCCAACTTTGCTCTTCTTTTTCAAGATTGTTTTGACTCTAAAGGATCCCTTGAGATTCCAGGTGAATTTTAGAATAAATCTTTCTATTTCTGCAAAAATGTCATTGGGATTTTGATAGTGATTGCACTGAAACTCTATCATTGTTTCCTCCTCTTTCATATCAGTAAGGTGAATATAATAATACTTATGGTTCTAAAGCAAAATTAATTATGCAGGGACTATATGCCTGGCTAAAATGAACTTTAGAGAGAACAGTTTGGTCAGATAACTGGCAAACAGTTATTGCTACTAATGTTTATAGATTCTAGTGTTTTGTTTTCATGTTAATGTAAGTGTGACACTTTGAATGGGACACAGTAATTTTGGTCTTCTGACTCAGCACACCCTTCTTCCTCTTCATTATCATAAATAGTCCTCATTAGCAATGCCATAATCATACTTGTCATGGCGCTTCATGGTTTCTAAAGCACTGCCCATGCATCTTTGGATCCTAACAACCCACCAGGATCAATTATGTTGCACAAGCTGCAACTTTAAATGCTTACTCATGCGGCTTGTGAAAATTTTGCAATCATCCATTTTAAGACAGACATTTCTGTTTCCTAAAGAATTGTAAGTTTGAATTAGCATTTCTTCTCATTTTCTTTAAGTAAACAAGAAATTGGCAAAGCCTCAATTCTGTTTAAATCCAATATTTGCCGATTCCTTAACTACATCTGTGGACTGACTCTCGTGTTTATTTTATGGCCACAAATCTCAAGATTGCCTGTCAATCCTATGGTTATCCCACTTTCCTGAGCTCCTTCCAAATATCCTTTAAATAATGGTTGTTTTAAAGTCTTTGATAATTTCATCATCTCTATCATTTCTGGATCTCTTTCTTTTTACTTACTTTTATCTTGATATAGCCACATTTTGTTGCTTCTTCACTTGTTTAATAATTTTGATTTGATGCTGATATCACAGGTTATGTTCATTAGTATCTGGACATTTTCCACCCCAGTGAGGGTGTTGCATCTGGTAGGTAAAATTGTTTATGAGTCAGCTTGAGACTCTTGAGACTTGTTTTTCAGCATTGGTAATGTGGGTCTTGAGTAGTCTCTATGCGAGTTCTAGTTTAGCCCTACTATACTATGTGATGTTATGCTTCCCGGCTCTACACTGTATACCTCAGTGTTCAGTGGGGTCTCTTTAGACTGATAGTAGGAACTTGAAATCTGTCAGCTCCATGTGAACTCTAGAAATTGTTTGGCTTACAGATGACCAATTCTTTTTTGCCTCATAAAAATTTACCTTATTCATGCATAGCAGAGAATTCAGCACATCTGCCTAAGACAACCTAAATTCCCATATCTGTTTCGCAAGCAGGGAAATCATCAGGCTGTATGTGGATCCTCCTCCCCAACCTGTGGTCTAGAAAAAGCTTCCAGGGAGATAATCAGATGATTATAGAGCTGACATTAGTTGTCTCCTTTCTTAAAGGGATCGTAGCCCTGTACTACTTGTTAACTGATATTTTGAAGACATTTATATATTTTATCCAGTTTTCTATTTGTTTATTGTGGGTGGCAAGGCCAGTATCAATTTCACTATTATAGTCAGAAGTGGAAATTCTTATTTAGTTTTTAAATACCCACCATCAGTACTGATTTATGATCTAAATAGTATATAAAAATAAGTGGAAAAACAAAACAAAAATGGTTTTCTCTATCCTTTCACATTATAATGCATTTTAATTTCAGAACATAAGAGACTTCATGTACTGTATTATTTGTAGAAATTTATGCTTGTATTTTAAAATCCTTGGGAGAGCAATAACCGTATTTTAAGCTGAGTTTATTTTGAATTTGATTACTCAAGTAACAAGAACAATTTGCAACCATAAAACTAACTCAGGAAACATATCCTGATCATATTAAGATGTCTGACTCCTTTTTCTTTATCGTATGTCCATACCTCTTCCTATTACTGTATTTCCATTGGTACACCTTAAAATCTCATCTCAATCATAATGTATGACTCTCAAACCTTCTAGTGCTTACCTCTTATCCTCTACACAGCTTCCTTTTGCTTCCTAATTCTTGTCTTTTCCATAAACTATCTTCTCTGTCTTCCTTTTATGCTTGTCGTATCTTTTGCAACCTGCCCACTCACCTTCTCTCTCCTCCAACTGCTAATATATGTGTATTTCACATGTGATATGATTTCTTCTTTTTAAAGATTCTAATTCTTTTCTGTTAACAAAACAACAATAATATTCACAGATAATCTAATCATTACATATGAATTTCACCTGGGATCTGATTTCTTCTTTTCAAATAATTTCCTTTATGTTACTTATAACAACAATAACAACAATAACTGGTAATCTAATCTATGCCCAGGTTCTGGAATATATATATATATATATATATATATATATATATATATATATATATATATATATATATATATATATCACAGCTAATCCCCACAGCAATCCTGCCTGATATTTTCTGTAGTCATTTTTAAATGAGGAGAAAAGATTCAAAAAGTGTAACTGTCAACTAAAAATATGGATATTATTTTTATATATGTGAGATTAATAGAAAGGAATGGCAACAAAAGAGTTCCAGTAAACATTCATTCATAGTTTCTTCAGATAGGCGATATCTTCTCCTTTCAAAACACATGTATTACCTCATCCAGAACTTTCATAGTTGCTGTAGAGCATTCAGGATGGTTAACTCTTCTCTTAGTGAAAATAGATGCGTCTTCAGTTTCAGGGATAATTTTAGAATTCTCTCAACAAGTTCCTTTTTTCGCCTCTAAATGTGAAAGGCTCCATTAGACCTGTGTTTTTGTTTTTTCCAATAAGTGGTTTGGAAGATTTAGAGATCTAATTAATCTATGTCTGCAGAACCAGTTTGGTCTTTGTAAAATTAAATTTTAATTAACTTTTATCTCCAGGGACTTTATAGTCTAGGTGGGAGACTCACTTATCAGACACTAACTCTTCAAGTAGTTTTGACTACCAGTACCCAATTTAAAATTTAGTTTTTTAAACCTTCTTTATAAATCATCGACTGCTCCCTTTTTCTTTTTTCCCTAAAAAATGTTCAATTATGAGTTTCTTTTATATAATCACTATTGATTCAAACAATATTTCCTTTGTTTTTTACTAATAAAGTTTGATTTGATTATGTAGTTAATTATTAAAATGGCAACTATCAAATTTTGACACACACACACACACACACACACACACACACACACACGTCCATTGTCTTATACTGCTTAGTTTTGTTCATATAGGGAATGATCATGGAAACTGTATTCCAACCACAATTTGTGTGGTTGGAAAGTCCACAAACCTTGAAAAATGATCCTTTCTTCCTCTTTTTAGACTCTTAGTCCTGCTTGAACCTGCTGACTATTGTTCTTTTTTTTTTCAAGTTCTTAGTTTATTAGTCCTCTCATGAAAAATCTGCTCAGTCACCACAGATAAAGTCACTGACGAATTTTCATCCCTTCTGTAGTCCAATCTCCACCTCACTTTTTGCCAGCACCAACACTGGCCTTTGCAGTCTCCCTAACTTTCTTCATTCTGTTCTTGGGTTCCTTTCACTGTTTTCTTGAGGTCTTTTTCTTCTCATACAGGCCATGTCTTGCAAGTCTATGTTTGGGTTTATTTTTCTTTGCATAATCCAAGGAATCATAAATCATGCCAAAGCCAGTTGTCTTGCCTCCACCTGAATGGGTTCTGAATCCAAATACAAAGATGACATCTGGTGTGGTCTTGTACATTTTGGCTAGTTTTTCCCAAATTTCTGTCTTAGGTACTGTTGCCTTTCCAGGGTGAAGGACGTCGATGACCATTTATTTCCATTGGATAGTCTGTTGGTCATGAACTTCCTGGTCCGGATGGTTACTGTGTCATTCATGATGGCGGCTGACCTTCAAGCAGCCAGGGAGGGAACATTGTTGTTCTTTTCAAGATAACTGGACTGTCTGGTCATAGGAGAGGCAAACTGGCAAGAGGTTAAGCACAATGGCTTTGAAATTAAGGCGTGTCGAGGTCTAAGTTCTTGCTATAACCCCGCGTTAATGATTTCACTTTGAGAAATATTCTTAACTAGTCTAAGCCTTGATTTCCTCATCTCCAGATGAGGAACCATGATATCAGCCAGTTTTTAACCTGAGGCTTAGCTGAACTAATATCTATAAAGCACTAGTTCTGTACTTGGCACTTTGGGTCAATTGACAGGCTTCAGAAGGTTTGTGACCATGATACCTTAATGTTTTGAGCTGTAATTTCCTTTATATTGCCTTAAAAATTATATTTGTGGATAAAATTCAGCAGCAAAATTATGTCATTAAGACATTATTGTACTTGAAAAAATATGTGAAATGCTTCTACTTAATTATCAGGTACAATTGGTAATCAGCTCTAGTATGAGTTCTAGAAAATATTCCCATTAATAGGAATTATGAGAAATGCATCTGAACATTTTGTATACCTCTGTATACATTTTGCCTAGTTTGAGTTGCAGATTGCGAAGAAAACTAACGTTCAAAGAAATTTGCGTATTTTTGGGTTTTTGACCATCTATGAGTATGATAAACATATAAATTCCTGAACTTAATGGGCAAGGTTCTTTGGTTTGAATGCACTGATTCCAAAAGGATCCTTTATTTCTGTCTACCCTGAAAATACTTTGGACAGTATGGATTTTCTTTACAAGAAAAGTTTTGATTTTAACAGAGATTTTCCATAACTTGGACTATATGCCAAATAACATAAAGACTAAAATTAATAGTTATTAATAATAGTAACAATAATAAAGTCCTGGTAAGGTAGTCAAACAATGAAAATAACATAAGAGAAAAATAAAGCAGTAATAAAGATCACACAAATGAAAAAAGACATCTAAAGGAACAAAGCAGACATGAAAGATAATATCTGTTGCCTACCCAATATCCTCTCTGCCCTTTTTTTTTTAAAATAGGACCTTGATTTTTGTTTAGGATGCCAAATGGCCTGCTAAAAGGATGTCCATTTTAGCCTCTTTTGCATATAGGGGGCCACGTGACAGTTCCATCCCATGTGACATAGTCAGAAGTCTGTGGATTGCTGAAGAATTTTTCTTTTTCTTATCTAGGTGCTGCCAACTTTGAACTTGGTATGTGGGAAAAAGTAAATTCATATTTGGCTAATGCACTGTAAGTCAGATATCTGGTACTTGCTTCTGAAAGCAGTCCCAAACAGATGCAGAATATCATTTCACATGACATTTCATTTCCACTTTCTAAAACCACTATTTCATTTCTGTTAAAATAACCATAACAGTAATATTCACAGAGAATACTCTATGACAGAACTGTGGTGAACGTTTTATAAATGCAATAATCAAATCAATATTGAAAACAGTATAATAATACACTGATATCTATATAAGACAAAAACGATACTTTAAAGTACAAAGACCATTTTAAAGTATGTAATTGTAACAGGGCAGTAATAATAGATTAAGCATTAACAATTTATGTATTAAAGTATTCAAATTAATAAATGTATACAAACTTTTTTACTCTAAATACATATATCTCACTTTCTTTTCAAATATCTAAGGAAACATTAGTAAAAATTCATGTACTTGTCCCTAAAGAAAATAATAAAAATTTAAAAACAGTACTCATAACAATTTGAAAATGTGAAAGTTATCTACCAAATAGTCAGTGTCTGATCTTTTCCCCTACACAGGAAGGTGGTCTAGGGCTCCAACCTGGAAGGAACTTTGGAGATGTGGGCCCCAGTGTTGGAATGGAGCGTGCCAGAAAATGCAGTGTCCATGGCAGAACTTAGGTGGAGATTTCCTACCCCTCTCCAAATAAAAAAATGATCTGACTGGACCATTAGCTTCAAAAGGACCAAGCAGAGAGGTAAATATATAGCACAGAGCAAAGACTATCCTCCAGAACAGCAGCGTAGTTGTTGGGGTTAAGTGTGTGAATAAGAGGCAGAGACTGGAGAGATCACCCTGGGTACCCATGTAGTCGTATACAGTCGTATACATATGTTGTTATGGGTGTGGAAGTCCTAGGTACAGGGGTCTTCTCTTAAAGGCTCATTTCTCTTTAATTGGAAGCATCCCAGTTACCAGTGGGACTTAAGTGAGATTTGATTTAGTGTCTACTAGAAATGAACTGAGGCATGGAGGTCTTCAACTGCTATAAGCTACAAATTGCTTCCTCTTCTTGAGAAGGTCAGTTGTGTGGCTGGTAAAGGTAGAAAAGCCGGGGAACAAAACTGCCAATAGTATCTGATGAAGCCCAGTATCTCACATGTCAGAGCTGTGGATAACACAAAGATCCTTTAGTTGGGTACAATACATCATAAAGCCCACCTTTAGAGAGGTAGTCTTATCAAGAATTCACTGACCACACTGCTATCCTCAAAATGACTCACAGCATTTCAAAAACACTGGGGGTTTAGAGGCTCAGCTTAACTTGCAACAACTTTTACACCTCACAACTAAGAATGATGAATAATTTTATGTTTTAATATCCTCTAAGTGAAAAGTCATGTAGCTTTTCACTATTTACTATAATTTTAAAATGACATGGGGACTTTTCATGTTATAATGTCTAATTTTATATACAAATTATGCATACATTATGCTTATAACTATATAAAAATGTCCACAAACAGGAAAAAAGTAAAGAACGATTAATATTTACTTTTATTTTTTAATATTTTTTTATTTTTTAATTGTTGATATACAATATTATATTAGTTTCAGGTATACAACAGGAGGATTAATATTTTAAAACATTATCTCTGGTATATTTAGGTGAAGAAAATATATTTCATTTGTTTTATTTACTGTGTTCTTCAAATATTCTTTAGTGGACAGATTTTTTCTTAAGCATTACTAGTGTACTGAATGCTACATATGTACAAAATCAGGGCTAGGTACAGTGGAGATCAAAAGCTATTATAAATAAGAGAAAGGACCTTTCTCAAAGAGCTGTGTTGTAGTAGGGGAGATGAGACTTAACACACATAACACAAAACATCATAGGAAGTAGCGAGTGTTATGGGAGGGCTCAGAATATGTGCTGTACAGATGCAGGGAAAGAAGGGCTTATGACTACTGATTTGCGTCATTTTTTATTTTTGTTCACACAGTTCAGCATTAGACCAGTGAATAACAAAGCTAAATCTATAAAAAAAAATCTGTGTATACCTTTAGAACATCTTATTTACCATTCATATTTTAGAGAATAGGAAATGTGTTGCTGGTATTTTGTTGAATCTCTTTCCTCCCAGATTTGGAAATGTGTTGTAAAGAGAGAAAAAAGGTAATTTAATTTCAACAGACCTATTTTGACATGACTAATTAATTGGAAATACACCTGGGAATTACAGTAGCTTAAAGACAACTTTCAACCAGTTTTCTGATAAAAAATATAAATTCACAGTGAATTTTAAATATGAAAATAATCTTTTATGAGACTTTCATGGCGAGATTTTAAAAGCTTCTATAATTTATGCAATGGCTTTAGAAACTTTCAATGGTTGAACTATTGACTTCCTGAGCATTTCTGAAATATTTAGAAAAGAAATCTCTTAGCAAATATGAAATCTCATCCTACTCTTTGCAGAGTGGTCATGTGACATAAAGATGGAAAGCATACATAGAGAATAATAGGCGAAAGGACATCAAATATTTATTGTATCTATCATTTCATTTCAATTTAGAATATAGTATTGTGACAGTATAAAGGTCACTTGTAGACACTATTCAAAGCGTTTCAATAATAGGATAGCAGAATAAATACAAAATACAGAGTTAAGCATTTCATTGTAGTATTCAGTTTTCATCCTTTATTTTGAGACAAATATGGCAGGTTCACAATTACTAAATTGGCAGAAAAGTGGAGTTAAGTAGCTAGAGGTTAAATTTATTCAGACTATATTAAGAGTACAATTAACAACATTAACATTTTAGGAGTAGAAAATATGAGAACACAAGCATATTTTGATTGAGCTTTCAGTTTATTCACATGAAAATTTTAAGAGGCTTCCTTAAAGAAAAAAATACTTTCTTTGTAATTATATACTCGTATATCTGTAGTGATCAATAGTTAATACTAAATTTTTAAAGGAATGTTTTGCATCACCAAGACCTCTCCAGGTTCTGGCACACAGGTCCATTTCAACAGTATCGTGAAGTTCTGGTAACCTACAGCAGTGACTTTTCAACTTTCTTGACTGCAACCTAGAGAGAAACATACACTGTAAAATAACAGTACTTGAAGTACACCAAGAAGAGAATCTAGTTCATTCCCTCCCAGAGGCTGAATCATATCATAAATGTGAAGCTTTTTATTCTTAACGCTACTATGATTCAGCTCATCTGTAAAATGAGGCTAATAAGATTTGCCTCATTAGAGACAGGATTAAATCAAAGGATGTAGGTAAAAGACCTAGTAGGAGTATCTTATACATATGAGGTCAAAAGAAAAAAAGAAAAACAGCTATTGCTACTATTATTATTATTAATGAGCTGATACGGTAACCTCTTTTAAACTGTAAAACCATTTATTTTCAAGAAACTTTTTCTCATATTTCTTTGAGACAATTGAATTCCCCATGCTACAATTCATACTCTATATCGAGCACTTAATGTCAATGTCCTCTAATTTATTTGTTTCGTGTTTCTCTCACCACTCTTCTGTCAATTTCTAACCTTGTGAGCTCTTTGAGGGTAGGAATCCTGTCTTATTCCAATTTTATCCCCAGTTCAGAGCATTGAACCAGAGCGGCAGTGAAGTGTGACTACGAAAACATTTTTACCTAATATTTTACTCCTTTTTAAATTAATTTTATTCTTGAAAAGGAAATATGTACACATGAGTTTATAATAAAATACAGTAATTTTCCATCGTACCCCTCCAATTCCTTTTCCCAGAGGCAATCACTTTCGACTTTTTTAGAGATTGCTTCTTCATATGTGTCCGTATTTCTCAATACTATGCTTATACGCCTGTATTTTGGTTATTGAATTTTAAATGTTATCTATCGACTTTCTAATATGATGCTTAGATTTTATCTCCCTGAAACCTCCATCTCCTCTGCTTCCCTCCCCCGTTTCCCATAATAGAGTTACATTAAAATCGTATTTAGATTTAATTAATTGTTTACATTATTATGACTATGTAAATAACATTTATAGCTGAGCATTTTAGGAATTTAATAAAACTACATTTCCTTTTATACTTTAATTTTTCTTGACATTAATAATAACCTTGATTTTTCATTAGGTTGATTTCATTTAAACCTTTTGCTAAACTGTTATCCTGAAATTTCATTAATAGGTCTTAGTTGAGTTTCTTTTTCTTTTTCTTGCTATCATTTAGTGGGCACTTTTAATCTGGAAACTCCTGTTTTTCAGTGCTGGGAAATTTTCTTAAATTATTTTATTGATGATTCCCTGGGTACTATTTTTTCTGATTTCTCTTTTTGAAACTTCTATGCTTCAAATATTGTACCTCCTGGACCGTCTTCTTATTTTCTCTTATTTCCCATCTTTTTGTTTTTGTACTCTGGTTTCTGGATGATTTTCTTGACATTATCTTTCATCATTACTGTTGAATTTTTCATCTTTGCCATCAGGCTTTTTATCATGTTCTTTTTGTCTTTCCCAAATAGTCCTTTATATCACAATAAAGTCTTACAATATTTTCTCTTATTGCTTTGAGAATATTTTAGCTTTCTTCTCTTTCTATGGTAGTGGCTGCTCCTTATATCTATTATTCCTATATTCTCTAGAGTCCTTTTTACTAACTAATCCTTGGTTATTCCAATCCCCTGTTATACTTCGTAATTGTTGCTATTAAATTATCTCTGTTCAGATTACTGTGATTTGGTCCTGACTGCTGTAGTCACTTTGAGCCTGTACTTCAAGCCCACAGGAGACTGTCATCACAGAATCATAGCAGTGTATGCAGAGCCTCTCAATCTGCCCCTGACCATCTATCTACTTGTTCCTCATACTATCCTAACTGCTTTGTACTCTGCTGCCTATAAATACTCATTCTTTTTTTTTTTCAAGTGTACTAAACTACTTGCAGTTTTTAGGATTCACAAAGCAAACTGATACTCCTGAGCCTTTAAGACGTGCAGTTTCCTCACTCTAGAAATAGCTTGACTCATCAGCATAGTCATCTCTGAGCATCTCTCAGCGTTGCTCAGTGCCGCCATTGCTGAAGAGCCTTCCCTGATCCCGTTTTCTCTTGAAATTAGTTGCTTTTAACTGTTGCTTCCTTAGGGCACAAGCCATTCATCGGTCTGTCTCCCTGAATTTACAGTGAAACCTTTATCTTTCTATGTCTAGACTTAGCACATTGCCCTTTTGTCACATATTAAGAACTCAGTAACCTTTGTGAAATGAATGAATGTGTTTAATTTTTCAGGAATGTAATTTACAGTTTCTTCTGTAGGGAACTAAACTGTGAATATAAAGCAAAATCAAGGTGAGATTTAGGAGAGGGAAAAATGTTAAGTGGTAGGGTGATGTTCCCTTGATGTGTAGCCTTATTTCCACTGCTGTCGCCACAAAAGCAGCTGTCAGACCAGCTTGAGCTCGGAGTTCTTCACAACCCATAAAATTGGGGCAAAGTGACACAGGTGCCTTTATATTAGTTGGAGTAAAATGACACTTTTAATTTAGATAAAACAAATTGTCAGTGTGTTGCAGTATTCTGGTGGATATTTACATTTATAGGTCAACAGGTATAATTGAAATCCTGTAGTTCTCAAAAAAAATCAATAAATAGCATGTCATAGATTCCTTAAATTTACCAGTTTAAAATTCTATACTACTGAGTTGGGATTTACTTGGGCTGGAATTTTACGTAGACATGAGGACTGCTACACTTGTCTACTATGACTACAAGTTACTTGATTCTTTCTGATGAAAGTAAGATAATAGCCACAATAATGACAAAAAATTAGCTCCAGCTATGAAGGAAAGATTCCTGAATTTTTCAGGTACTGTCACACTGATCTTTGAAATGCACATACTTAAATATATGTTAATTAAATTTCTATTTTGTTCAGACATTGTGCAGGTTGGTAGAGATATGAGATTAAATAAGTCTTAGAGTACACGAGTCACCTCTGGAATGCCTCATTAAATGTACTGATGTGTTTGTCAGGCACACAAAATGCTCCTAATGCTTTTATTTGACTAGTGTTTGTCCTTACTGAAACTGACATTTTTCAAGAAATCTGTAAGATAGGTGGAATGATTATCTTCATTTGCCAGTGGAAAGGTAACTGAGCAGTAGAGGGGTTATCTCTCAAAGGTCACACAGTCAGTATGTTGAAAAACAGGACTTTAATCAAGGGCTCTGTCCACTATTCTGGGATAAGTACATAACTTTAACAGAGTAAACTATAAAAAGAAGATCAACATTGTAATTAACCAGTTTATTCTTTCTCTTTTAAATATAAATATTTTTTATTTTTCAATTTCAGTTGCCAAATGCTATTATATTAGTTTCAGATGTATAATAGTGATTAGACATTTATATAACTTACAAAGTGATCACCTCAATAAATCTAGTACCATACACAATTATTACAACATTATTGACTATATTCCCTATGCTATACTTTACATCCCTATGTCTATTTTGTAACTACCAATTTGCACTTCTTAATCCCTTCCACTTTTTCACCCTTCCCCTAACACCCCTCCCATCTGGCAACCATCAAAATGTTCTCTGTATCTATGAGTTTGTTTCTATTTTGTTTGTTCATTTATTTTGTTCTTTAGATTCCACATATAAGTGAAATCATACGTCATTTTTCTTTCTCTGTCTGATTTACTCCACTCAGCACAATACCCTCTAGGTCCATCTATGTTGTTGCTGATGGCAAGATTTCATTCTTCTTTTTTATGGCTGAGTAATATTCCATTGTAAATATATTCCATCTACCTCCAGGTATTTAGCCAAATAAATGGAAAACGCTACTTCAAAGGCACATGTGCATCCATATGTTCATGTCTCATATACAGAAATTCATACAAGGCTGGCCACCAAAAAAAAAAAAAAAAAGAGTGAATTAAACATTAGATACCAGGCTTTTCTAAGTGACTAAACATATCAATTCAAAGGAACATTCTATTAGTGACTTTAGATAATTGCTTAGGTAGTTGTTTTGGAAAAATAAATTCCCTCTTAAAGTTTTTTTAAAAAATCAACAGCAAATTGCAGGTAAATAGATGGAGTCTACAGTGGAGAATCTGGGCAAACCAGAAGGTAATAAATCCATACATTCATTTATTGAGTAAATGTTTATTATGCTCCTCCTGTGTTTTATTCCCTGAGTTAGGCATCTGTAGATATAAATATAACAGTCTCTTGTGGTGAGCTCTCTAATAAGTATGAGTCAAAAGCTGAGGGAAACCCAGAGATGGGACTGATCCATGTGTTTGAGGCAATCAGGGAAATCAGAGAAGACATGATATTTGAGTTGAATCTTGAGGAGGAATTGAGCAATCCAAAAGAAGAGGAGGGAAGCCATTCCGAGGAGAGGGACCAGTGTGTGCAAAACTGGAAGTTGTGAAAACATTCAACGTATTGTAGGAAAGAGGAGGAATTCAGCATGGCTTGAGGATAAGTTACATAGGGACCTGAGGCTAGAAGGAGAGTTCGGGGTCATATTTGAAAGAGCCTTTTTGCTGTTTTTTTTTTTCTTTTTTATCTTGTAGGCAGCTAGGAGATATTAGATAGATTGTGGCAGAGGTAATGGATAAAACTCAGCATTTAGGTTGATAGTAGAGGCAATACCAAGTGCTGAAAGTGAGGAAGGAATATAAAGAAGATAAAGGACCAGCAGAATTATTCCTGAATGTGGCAATCTCTTTGTGATGGGTGGTGAGGTGGGGAATAATTTCATACATTAATTTTGTGGTTTCCTACCCTGCAGGCCCTCTTTTCCTTTCAAATTGCCATTAGGACTTTAGCCTCTGGTTCCATTTCTTATCTTAGTGTTCTGCTTTCTTTCAAAATATTATTGATGACTTGTTTGAAACTCCTGTTCACTATCATTTAGCTCTTATTAGTGATGATACTTTTGGCTAGTCTCATCATAATACGCAAGAGAAAAAGTCAGCACCTTGGAAATGTAAGGATGTATATAATACACAAATACCACACAAAAGTTCAGCGGATTGCCCCCTTGGTGAACTTTTTAGAGGTCTAGTGGTCTAGAGCATGTTGACACATTCCTTTGAAGATGGAGGACAAGTTACTGCATCTTGCCCATCTAACACTAAGAAAGAGGCAAACACCCGGCGGTCCTCTTTGGATTTTTAGAGACAGCGTATATCATTTGGATACACTATTCCAACCCATTTACCAAGTATCTCCAAAGGCTGCCAGTTTTGAGTAGGACCAGAGGAAGCGAAAGCTCTGTATCAGTCTCAGGTTTCCATACAAGCTGCTCAACAACTGGACCCTATGACTGAGCAGATCTGATCATTCTTGAAATGACAGAGGTAGATTGGAATGCTGTATGCAACCTTTGGCAAATCCCTACAAGTGAATCACAGAATGGAAGTTTAACAATTTTGGAGCAACATTTTTTGCCTTCTCTGCAGAAAACTCTCCTGCTTTTGCAAAGCAGCTATTGACGTGTTGCTGCACAAGCCACAAATAACTGAAAGCTTGATGATGGGCCACTAAGTTATCAAATCACCTGAGCTGCCTATCATGAACCAAGTGTTTGGCATCACACCAAATGGTGTGCATTGTACAGTAGCATTGTATACAGTAGCATTATATTATCAAATGAAATTAGTATATACAAGATCAGGTTCAAGCAGGTCTTAAAAGCACAAGTTGGTGTTTGAGCAAGTGTCACAGATGCTCATGGCCCATATTTCTGTCTAAATTGCTTCCTCCATCTCAACCTGTGCCTATAGCCTCATGGGAACACCCTATGACTAACTGACTAAGGAAGAACAGAACTTGGGTTACAGTTTATAGGTGATTCTGCCCAATATGCTGGCACCACTCTAAAGTGCAAAGCTGCAGGACTACAGCTCCACTCAGGGATAGTCGTAAAACACAGTGGTGAGGGAAATCCTTCCAGTGGGCAGAACTCAGAGCAGTGCACGTGGTTGTTCAGTATTGCCTAGGAGAAGGTATGGCCAGAGACATGAATCTACCCTGATCTGATACAGTGCTTAACATTTGAATGAACAGTCTTGGAAGGAACACAATCAGAAAATTGGTCACAAGACAGTCTGGGGAGGAGATATGTGGACAGATCTCTGACTGTATAGAGTATGAGGAGATTTGTGACCTATGTTAATGCTCACCAAAGAGTGACATCAGCAAAGGAAGAGTTTAATAACACAAAAGCTGCTCTTTTGTGGATATCAGTCATTATCTGTCCCCAGCTATTGCTGTCCTAGCCAAATGAACACAGAAAGTGGCCATGGAAGCAAGGATGGAGGTTTTACATGGGCTCAGCAACACAAGGTTGGATCTGGCCCTGGCCACTGCTGAATGTCCAACCTGCCAAGAGACAAAATCTGAGACACTGATATGACACCATTCCCCTGGTAGTCTTGCCAGACACCTGCTGGCGTGATGATTACTTTTCCATCATGGTGCTTTATTTTCACTGGAATAGATACTTCTCTGGATATGGATTTGCCTTCATCTACAGTACTTCTGGCAAAACCATCATCCATGGACTTACAGAATGTCTTATTCAGCATCATAGAATTCACACAGCGTTACCTCTGACCAATGAACTTATTTTACAACAAGTGAAGTGTGGCAATGGGCTCATGTTCATAGAGTTCACTGGTCTTGGCATGCTACCTATCACCCTGAAGCAGCTTAATGTTCTTTTGAGAACTCAGTTAATATGCCAGCTGGATAGCAACACCTTTCGGGGCTGAAGTAATGTCCTCCAGGATTAGGTATATCATTTGAATCTGAGACCAATACATGGTATTGTTTCTCCCAGAGCTAGGATTCAAGGGTTAGAAATAGAAGTGACCATTTATCAGCATTTTTTGCTACTTATTTCTGCAACTTTTGACTTTGCTGGTTTAGAGTTCTTAGTTCCCAAGGAAGCAATATTTCCACTACGGGACAGACTCAGACATGGTTTCATTAAACTGGTTGTTGAGACTGACAACTGGCCACTGTGGGTTACTTGTTGCACCAAACCAATTGTCAAAAAAGATGAAGAGAGAAGGAAAAGGAATGTCAGTGGGAGGGTTACATAGGAGTCTTCAGTTATGTTGGTATTTAGTTTTTAAGCTACATTGGAGGTCTGTGTAGTTATATTGTTCCATATGCTCTTTGTATGTCAGAAATATTATTATAAAACTAATTACCCAAACTATATAAAATAAAAGAAATTTATAAAGAAAAAATTTGCAAAGAAATATTCATCTAATATTTAAATTTAAAAAACTTTACAAGTACAAAAGAGAAATTGAAAGTCTGATAGAATTGACTCCTAAAAGTGTAAATTTTTAAGATACTATAATGGTGGATAAATGCCATTCTACATTTATCCAAACCACCCATAGAACGTACAACACCAAGAGTGAACCCTAATATAAACTATGGACTTTGGGATAACAATGTGTCAGTGTAGGCTCATCACTTTTTTTTGGGGGGGGAGGAAGAGGAACATGACTTTATTGGGGAACAGGTGTGTATTTCCAGGACTTTTTTCCAAGTCAAGTTGTTGTCCTTTCAATCTTAGTTGTGGAGGATGCCGTTCAGCTTCAAGTTGTTGTCCTTTCGGTCCTGGTTGTGGAGGGTCAGCTCAGCTCCAGGTCCAGTTGCCATTGCTAGTTGCAGGGGGCACAGCCCACCATCCCTTGTGGGAGTCGAGAAATCAAACTGGCAACCTTATGGTTGAGAGCCCATGCTCCAACCAACTGAGCCATCCGGGAGGCAGCTCAGCTCAAGGTGCCCTGTTCAATCTTAGTTACAGGGGGCGGAGCCCACCATCGCTTGCAGGACTCAAGGAGTTGAAGCGGCAACCTTGTGGTTGAGAGCCCACTGGCCTGTGTGGGATTCGAACCAGCAGCCTTAGGAGTTAGGAACACGGAGCTCCAACCACCTGAGCCACCCGGCCGGCCCCTAGGCTCATCACTTTTAACAAATGTAGCTCTTTGATGGGGATGTTGATGGGAGAGGCCATAGGTGTGTTGGGGAAGAAGGTATGTGGAAAATCTCTATCTCCTGCTCAATTTTATTGTGAGAAAGTTTATCAAAATGCACAAAGAGGTGAATTTTTATGTTTCGTTTTGTCTCAAAAATGAAACAAAATTGTCTAAACTAGAATATTACCACAAATATGAAAAATATGATATTCTTAGTTTATAGAGATCACACAATCAATAGAAAAACACAAAGGCCCTAACAGAAAAATGGCAAAAGCCTATGAACATACAATTCTCCAACAGGAGATAAAAATGGCTACAAAACATAAGAAAGTAGTTAACCAGTTTTCAGTTAATTTCACTAGTAGTCAAATAAAAGCATAATAAATAAGAGTTAAAGTTTTCATCTGTAAAAATGGCAAAGATTTAAAACTTAATTACTCTTAATGCTGATATGGAGACACACATATTCTTAAATGTGCTCACAACATTTTATAAAGTTGGTCCCTTTGCTTCAATAATTTGCCTTCTTGGACTTAATTGTAAAGGTCCAATCAGAGCTATAGTTTTTCTAGTCAGAGAGAAGTGGGGGCATGAGACAAGTTTTGATCCAAATACCTCTTCTACTTACTGATTATGTGACTTAGGGTATGTTACTTTTTTCGTCTCACTGAACCTATTTCCTCAACTACAAAATGTGGATAATTATATCTACTTACAGAAAATCATGAAGACTAGATTAAATGATATAATTAACAACTTGCCATAGGGTTACACATTCAGAGTTATTTACCTGATAGCCATTTTATTATAGCAATGTTTCTTACAGCAGTGTATATAATCTTAACATTTTAAACGTTATCAACGTGCTTAGTATGTAGAGGGATAGACAAAAATAATATGGCACTACGTATTTTCAATGGGAATAGTACTTGGCCATTAAATATATTTTCTAAAAATGTCTATTGACAAAGAATATACTCACAATACAATGTTAAATGAAAAAAATAGGCGAGGATAAAAAGCTGTACACAAATTATAATACTCCATATCAAAATATATGCGGAAAATGTACCCAAAATTAATATTGTTATTTCTAGGCTGTAGAATTATGAATGACTTTTTTTCATCTTAATGCTTTTGGACATTTTCCAAATCTCCTACCATGAACATCATTACTTTCATAATCAGAAAAAGTCACAAAAGAAAAAAATTTACAAAGGAAATATGGTGGAAGAGAGTATGATTTAATTTGTATGTAAATATAAGTAGATTATAAGAAACATTACTTATACAAACAATTATTTGTTTAAAAGGATATATTTAACATATCACATATTGGTTTTGTTAAGCATATGATATATTATCTCATGCATTTTAAAATTCTAACTTTACGTGTAATTAAACAAGTTGGAAACTACCAGGAGAATCACAGAAATAGACATTTTAAGCGTAGTTCTTCTAAAGCACTATGGCCTAAATGGCTATTAGGATTTTCTGCACAATTTTCACACTAATTTCTTCATGTATTTATTCATCGAACATTAGACCATCTGCTATCTATCAGGCACTGTACAGCCATGAGGCATATAAGGATTAAGGTGGGATGGTCCCTGTCTTCAAGGATCTCACAATTTGGTGAAAAGACATACAATGACTGAACTATAGCATATACTGAAATAGGTAAAAAGTGCTGCAGGGGCAAAAGGCAGGAGCCACTCATGGCTTGACTAGGTTATTTAGCCAAACAGTATCATAAGTATATTTCAAATTAGGAATTCTAGTAAAACGAGAGTAAAACCTGACCTGTGTTACTTTAAGGAAAGAAATCTAGAATGGAATAACTTTTTTTCCTGAGATGACGGAAGCATGTCAAAAAAGTCAAAGACAAAGTAATAAAGTGACAACATCCTAACTATGGACTTTGGATTTGGGCTTATTTTGTTTATGTGTCGTTTTTAGAAGTTTATAGTTACATTGTATTTCAAACAGATTTGTGGAAAAAAGTGATAAAGAATTTTCAGATTTGTGAGTTCATCAAATCTTCCCAGAAAAATAGTATCTGTTTGCTGTCAAATATCAATTTAAAAAAGAAGAAGAAGAAGAAGAAATAAACAGAAACCAACACTGAGGAAAAAATGGAACTGGTTCTTCTCATTTTAAGACATACATTTATTTAAAATGCATCAACTGGAGAGAAACAGTAAAGAGCATAGTTAAAGAAAAAAAGATATTTTTGTGTGTAATTTAGGATAAAGGGGTAAAACTTAGTGGGCAGGAATTATTTTAGGGTGGTATTAAAAGGGAGGAGAAATGTGATTAACAAAATAACAAACTTAACAAATGTTATTTGAGTTAGAAGGAAATGTGGATAGAAACAATAAGATACAGGAAGGCTGATTCTACTTCAAATGTGAGTGAAATGAGACGGGAGTTATGGACAAAAATAAAACCAGGGTTCAACCAAGGACATTTTCAGAAGATTTGGCAAGTGAGTTCGTATCATGGATGGTGATGGTAAGATTGGTATGGTTGCTATTTACATTTTTTTTCAAAGATGATATAGTTTTTTGATCTCTCTTTCTTAATGTATTTCTAGAATCTTGAATTCTGTTTGTTTGAAATGGAATGCATCAATTTCCCATACAAAACTCATTTTCCTCTGGACTTACCTATTACTATTAATTACAACACTAATTTTCTAGTCACCTAGATGCCAGCTGCTATTTCATCTTTTCTATTTCCTACATTCAATTATTTGCCTAGTTGTCCAGGTTTACATTGTCTAATCTATCATTCCTTCCTTCCCATTTTCAGGATCACTGCCCTAATCTTGCTCTGCTACTTCTTGCCTGGGCTCTCAGAATCTGCCAACTCTTTCCCACAATGTACATGGTTGATGACATAATCTTCTGATGGCCAGATCTGATCACTCTACCTGCTCAAACCCTCTGCATGACTCCTCATTAATTCAGAATAAAGCCAGGAATTCAAGGTTGCCATAATTTACCTACAGCCTACTTTCTCAGGTTTATTTCCAATTATTTCCTTATAATTGTCTTATAGGCTAATCAAATTGGACTTTTCACTACTGCATTGACACAACCCATGCTTTCGCATCTCCGTATCTTTGCAATTGTGTTCCCTCTGCATGAAATATTCTCCCTTTCCCCCTCAAGCCCACATGCCCCATTTTCAAATCCATCTGTGAAGATCTTCCTGGTACGTCGAATTCCTTGGTGTTGTTTTCTAGTTTGAATTCTCCCCATTAATCTTTTATGCCACTTCCTTCACTCTATCTTCTCTTACAAGAATATATGAATTACTTTTATTTCCCATGCTATATTATAGCCTTTTCCAGAGCAAAGGTTTGTGTATTACTCATCTTTATGACTCTTTCACATTAGATTAGGCACTCAGTAAATATTTTTTGAATTGAATGAGTATTAATAATTACTAACAAAGTACTATTTACAAAAAATGTGATTCATTTAATCATTCATTCATTCAAAAATTTAAACCTAAGATGTATCATTGCCTAATGAAAAGTACTATATAACAAAATAAGAGTTATCTTTTGGTATTTTCTCTGGGCCCCATGTATCAAGATCAGGTTATAAATGATAAATATTATTACTGAAAATAAAGTAGCAATCTCTCCATAGTTTAGCTGGAGGAAATCTGAATTGTTCTTACACAAGTAACCACGTTAAATAAATGATACATATTAAATACAATTAAGTGTTTCTCATTTAGAGAGTTTCAGGTGCAAAGACATTGTATATAGATACATAATGCAATCAGCCTTCTTCTGAAATTATTCAAAATTATTTCTTTATAAAGTGCTTTTTATTTAGTAAAATTCACACATTTCATATTTTAATTTTTAAAGTATAAAATATATTTTTCAATGAATTTACACTGAAATTATTTAACAATTTATATTTGACTAGCTTTGCCAGTTCTATGTATTAAAGGTTTTGAAATTTGTTTGAAAATAGAATGTGAATGCAGTTAAATTCAGACACTAAAATCTTTTACTTGAAGATTGTTCTATAGGCTGAAATGGTTCAGGTGAGTCTAAGCATGGGTAAGCCTACTCTTACTATCTTAAATTATGAATTATAAAAAACAAATCTTTAGAAATTGTAATTTGGTTGATTTTAATGGGATATTGGGAGCTCTGGAAAATGACTTTGGCATGTAATGACGTTATTTGTTTTCATCTATTTTATTAAATGAAGATAATTATTCAGCCTATTGCCATTAGTATGTGTTATTCATTAAGTGAATTAGAGACATATTTCTAGTACATCACATTTTTCCTCATTCTCTTTTTAAAAATTGTCTTCTTCTTTTGCCTGTTAATGAAGTTAATTGTTTGCCTGGGCAGGATTGCCCAGCTTCACCCTGTTAGGCCTCCCTGAGCACCAGGCTTTTCATGCTGCTGCAACATTGGCCCTGGAATTTTCCTGTATTATATCTGCATGCACCATATACTACAAGCAGCAGAGAATAGTATTTGGTCTGGTAGCTTCTGGTTCTTGGCATACCACTATTTTCTTTCTTCTTTTAGGTTGAATCTGTTTGAGTGAGCCTCCAAAATGAAAAATTAATGGATAAATGGAATAGTAAGGTTTACTTATTTTTACTGAATTGTGCTCAATGTCTCGTCTCACACTACTCATGGTGAATTTGCTTTTTTACTCCCTCTAAAAAATGTGAATTGCGGGGATGGAGAATCATCACAAGCTCATGTCTCAGCTACCACTAGGTATATGGTGCTGATTCTATAGTACAGACTCTAGCCTGTCAAATGCCCAGGATCCTCCACCAATCACAGGCTTGAGATGTACCTCAGGTCAACTAGAGCAAGGACCTTTGGAGATAGCACAGCCAGCATATTAACTCACTCCTCAAATACTCCTAGACATGTTGTGGAGATAAAAAATTAACTACGATATCACACTGTGAACCATTCTAATCCTATCAAAATTTTTCTCTATATAGGATAGAATAGGCTTTTCAGGTCTAAAACAGTTTCTTGGTGTTGAAATTTAAGATCTCCTGGGAAATGCAGATTTCTGTTTAGAGAATTTTCTCCACTCTATCAGTTATCTCAGAGTTGTCTTTATTATCACACTATTTTTACAGTGTAAGATTTTCCTTTCCATCTTGTCTTACGATTGCTAGTTATTATCAAAACTAGGCAATGTTGAACATGAAAAGCTGAACAGAAAAGAAGTAATGCAAATTACTTCCTCAGAGATAATCTCAAAGAACTTAAATAGATTTGGAATGGAAAATGCAAGACTACTTTAAATTTAATTAACTTGCCATATAAATGTTGAAAAACAATGACCAACTCTTTAAAATTTCAAGGATGAAGATTAAAGGTTTAAAAGAAATTTGGTTTCTTTGTTACACAAACTTAATCCTCCTTTAATATGCTTTGTTCTTATAATTCCATGTTTTATCCATGTACGTTTGCATTTACTATATTTTTTCTGTTTTTCTTCTTATAATCCCCTTTGTGATTATAAGAATCATTGCAAATGTTTAATCATGCCAGATGTCTCCGACTACTGAATAAATATTAGTTGATTGAGCCATTAGGATCTGTTTTCATGATTGCCATCTTACTATACATAACAATTATTACATTTTTGTTCTAGCTTTCTATCTCCATGGGCAAGAGTGATCTGAATGTGGGCTGGGAAGTGGGTGTAGTTGTGGAATATGACATTATTCTGTATTTTTTAAATGTTTATGGTCTTATTTTACATATTCCATACATGTATATGAACATATATGTGTGTATATATAAACATACATACATACACATACCGTTTCCCCCAAAATAAGACCTAGCTAGACAATCAGCTCTAATGAGTCTTTTGGAGCAAAAATTAATATAAGACCCGGTCTTCTATTCTATTCTAAGACCTGGCCTTATAGTAAAATAAGACTGGGTCTTATATTAATTTTTGCTCCAAAAGATGCATTAGAGCTGATGGTCTGGCTAGGTCTTATTTTGGGGGAAACATGGTATATTCACATACATGCATACATATATATGAACCATGAACCATACATTTTTCATAGTGGAATATATATGTATATATATATTTTTTTCTTTGAGTGCAGAGATTGTCTTTTACTACTATGAATCATTCAATGTATGCTTCATGACTCATACATGGGAGTTGGCTCAAAAACTGTGCCTCTTGATGATAGCTGAGGACTCTGTAGTTGTTTATTTTCTATCATCTCCATGGAACTGATACGATAAAAATTATCATCCTAATAATAAAAGTCCTACAATCATCCAAGTCATCCTTGAGCCAGAATCCAGTAGATGTACTTCATGAAGCAGAACTTATTGCAACTACAGAACCAGCTCAAATTGGTCCTATCCTGTTTCTAATAAGACCTGGAACCAACGTTTAAACCTTGGATACACCACTCAGGAGTAACACTTGTGAACCCTTAACTGCTACCTCTTGAAACCCCACCCCAAACCCTGGATGGGAGACAGACTTGAGCCTTGCCACCTGTCTTCTTGCAAAGAGAAGCCTGTACTACAGTATTAGCATCTATGCATGTTGGGCAGCAGACCCTTGTTCGGTAACAAACATTATCAGTCATGCCACTGGGCTTCTCTTTACTTTCTTCTATTTGTCATGAAAAAAAAAAAGAAGTGAATAAAAGAATGTAAGAGAGGAATAAGGAGGTGTGGTTACTGTTTCACAACCTACCTGGTTGTTGGCTTGTAGCTTTCATTCAGATGAGAATGATTGGGAATGATTCCAAATGTCAAAAGACAGTTTTATGCCATAATATGTTATTATGCAACAAATAGATTCTCAGTACGTCTTTATTTTTTCCCCCTCAAGAGCCACTCTTACGAATGTTTGTAAATATGTCTTTCAGAGAGGTTGAAGCTAGGAGTGCTATCTGCTGCAGGGGCTAGACAGACAGATACATAACATGCTGTCTCCCGCCTATTTTCCTGGGATGACAGCTGTTTTCTTTGTGTCTATGAATGGTATTTCTAGAAGATGCAATTTCTTTGTTCTGCCTGTGATGAAAGAACTGATGACAATATTAACATACTTATTATATATAAACACCCTTCCAATTTATTTTATTTTTTGAGATTATTATTAAATATTGCTACCATAAAATATCATATCAGTTTTAGGCATACACCATAGTTATTCTACATTTATATACCTAAAGAAGTGATCACCAGCAGCTATCTGACACCGTAGTATATTACTGACTATATTCCCGATGTTCTATATTATATCCTGTGACTTATTGGTTTTATACCTGGAAAGTTGGACCTCTTATTCCCCTTCATCTTTTCCACTATTTGTAAAATTTTCAATTTCAGTTGATATTCAATATTATACTAATTTCAAGTGTACAACATAGTAGTTAGACATTTATGTAATTTAAGAAGTGATACCCCTGACTAGTCTAGTACCCACCTGGAACTATGCATTGTTATTATATTATTGACTATATTCCCTGTGCTTTACTTTACAACCCCATGACTATTTTGTAATTACCAGTTTGTACTTCTTAATCCCTTCACCTTTTTCATCCTGACCCCCAACACCGTCCCATCTATCACCCCCAACAAATCTAGTACCCATCTGACACCATACATAGTTATTACAATATTATTGACTATATTACTTATACTATACTCTACCTTCCCATGATTACTGTGTAACAACCAATTTGTATTTCTTAATCCCTTCCCTTTTTCCACTCATCCCCAATCCCCCTCCCACCTGGCAACCACCATTATGTTCTCTGTATCTATGAGTTTGTTTCTGTTTTGTTTATTTTGTTCAGATTCCACATATAAGCAAAATCACATTGCATCTGTCTTTCTCTGTCTGGCACTCCACTCAGCACAGTACCTTCTAGGTATGTGCTGCAGATGGCAAGACCCATTCCCTTCCATGGCCCAGGAATACTCTGATAATTTTCCAAGAAGGAGTGCAATACAGGTGAGGCTGGCTGATCTCAAAGAAAGTGCCTCTGGTGTTGGGCAAGTTGGGTAGGGTGAGGTCCCAGCTGAGTCAGCAGGGTGGAGGAAGCAGAGCTCACCTGGCCAATCAGATTTAGATTTGGCCTGTGTGGGAGGGCTCAATATAGTAAAGATGGTGCCTGCCTGCAGGCTGCCTGGGAAAAGGACCACATACAGGGAAAATGGTGACTGTTCTCCAGCCCTCGCTTTGAAGCCACACACCTCAGTCTACCCCCAATGCCTCTGACGCCCCCTGAGTTACTTTCCCTCCACTGGAGCCCAAGGTAAGTGCCTGCGAGACAGAGTATGTGCGCGAGCCGTTTAAGAGGACGTCTGGGTTTCCCACAGCCTTCCGTCCCACCCGGATTGTCGGAATCTCCACTGTTTTTCACAGATGTTGTGGGGACTCCTTTTTCCAGCACCAGTACTCTGGGCTGAGGAGGCCAGTGTGGGGTTGGGGTCTCTCGCTCCTCCAATGGAAACCTCCATGGTCGATATCTCGACCAGAGGTTTGGGGCCAGCTGTTTCGCGTCTCCACCCCTGCTACCAGTCTTGACACAGCTTCTTCATATGGTTAGTTATAAAACTTCTGTTCAGCCAGACTTCAGATGGTTTTCCAGGTTGACTGTTCTATAATTTAGTTTTAGTTTTAATGTGTTTACGGGAGGAAGCAGGCACAGTGTTTATCTACTCTGTCATCTTGGATCTCTTTTATAAACATTTTTAAGTAGAGATTGGAATATAGGCTCCACAAGGTCAGGGGTTTTTGTTTTGTTCTCTGATGTATCCTAAGACTTAAAACAGTACTTAACACATAGTAGTCATGAAGGAAATAGTTATTAAATGAAAGATATGGACACGTTATTCTTGCATTTTGTTATCTTTGGCTACGCAAGTTCTGTTTTGTTTTCCTGACTTCATAAACATCTACTGACTATTGATTAATACTAATCACATTAATACTAATGTGAAGAGATGTAATACATAGAATAGTCTTAGCAAGCAAGATAGAAAAACGTTTCCATCATGAATGTTTTATTTATTTTTTTCCTTTTTGCTATTTCTCTCAAATAGATTGATTTCCTGGGTTACTGTTTCATTGATTGCATTCATAATACACTGTAGAAATCAAACTATGCTTTGGTGAAGATTATTTTGAACAAATTAATAGAGTAATTAATAATTTTATTTGAAAATATGTTTCCTTTTTTTAAAATTAAAGTTTATTGGGGTGACAATTTTTAGTAAAGTTATATAGGTTTCAGGTGTAAAATTTTGTAATATATCATCTATCTACCACATTGTGTGTTCAACACCCAGAGTCAGTTCTCCTTCTATCACCATATATTCAACCCCTTTTACCCTCATCTACCACCTGCTGCCCCCCTTACCCTCTGGTAACCATTGAATTATTGTCTGTGTCTATGAATTTTTGGTTCTTCATTTGTTTGTCTTGCTGCTTTGTTGTTTTCTGTTTTATATACCACACATCAGTGAAATCATATGGCTCTCGACTTTTTCTTAGCATAATAATCTCAACATATTAACAACCTTAAAACAGAAATATTAATAATATCTTCTATGTGATGCAGACAGCAAGTGATAAGATTGGCATGCCAAAGCACTTCTATGGAAGGACTAACCCACCCTTCATAGTAATATTCAATTATTTCTAGAATTGAGAATTTTCATTTTAATAATGATATGGGTAATAAACCAATATGACACATAGTAAAGATGAGACTCTTAATTCATTTTGCAGAATAGTATTCAAAAATGATTTTCTGAAGTACCTCCCTAACATTTTTCTTTGCCTACAAGGTTATTCCTTTATATATTTGCTGTTACTACCCTAGGATGCTACCTTAACACAACATCCCTTCCTACCATTTTGTTAAAAAAATACATACATACTCACACATATATATATTCTGCAGTTATAATCCTAGTGTGTCTAGTTTTGTTCTAGGTACAAATACCAACTGTAATGGACACCGTTAATCATAATGATGCTGGTATTAATAATAATAATGATCCATTCTGGATTAGTTTATTTATTTTCATAGACTTAAATTTAAATTACTTTTCTTGATTTGAGAGGTAAACAGTTTCTTAAGATCCTGTGAGACCAATGAGAATAGAACAGAAAGGCCAACTGTTAGGCTTATCAGATTTTCACTTGGATATGAGACTTAGATGTTTCACTTGGATGGAGAGCTGGAGGATTAGTATTTAGTGTCTTTGCAGTTTGGAAGATTCTATCTTGGGAAGTCTTAGAGGAATGAGGGAAGGTCTTACCTGTTACTTTTCTGGTGGTATGGTATCCAGCCCTCTCTTTTGAATTATATGAATGCATTGGATCTAACACTGGGGTGGGGGGTACCAGCTAAGTTTCAACCTTCCTTAGCTTTTCCATAGCCTATGGAATGTCTTTTCTTAGAGGATCCTTTGAAAGTTTGAGAAATGAGAGAAGAGATGGAAGTCCTGCTGGAATAGATCTAGGAAGCACTGCTATCACCACTCCTGCCCCTCTCAGACATTAGACCAAATTTATGCTTTGAACTACCTGTGCTACTTGTCCAGCTGAGATGAGGTTTTGGCTCATGAATATACAACATTTGAATGCACAAGGCTGGGCCTAGCACTGAACTTAAAAGAGATTGAGATGAATGATTTAAGTGGAATTCTTTGGAAGTCTTGTGTGTGTGGAACCACTTAGCATACAAAGTATATACAGAACTAAGGCTCAATGGAATCTCACCTATTAAATATTATACATTAGTAAATGTTGTGAGGGAGGCAAATGGCTATTTAAATTATAGGTTGACAGTAAATTTACAAAAAGATCTAATGAAAACATTTACTTTCCAATCAGAAAGAAATACATTAAGAATGAGAAGAACGTAAGAATGGTTGGTTACATAAGATTTTAGGACAATATTCCTACTTTAATGCTGTATATTTCCCCAAATAAGTATATATTTTTTCTTATCTCAAGGGAACATCAAATATACAAATTAAATTAAAATTTACATCTACAAATCAGAAGTTAAATATGTCAATACAGAAGTGAAATGTCATTTAAAAATTATAATAAGTCCTAGAATAAATCAACTATGAATAGAAGTCTCGCCAGGTGTTTTATTTTTACATAAATTAATTCAATAAATAAATAGCATAGCAGCAAGCTAGAGGCCTGTGATACATTGATTAAAAATCTAGTGGATTTTTTTCCACATTCTACATTTAGAAGAAAGATTCAAAAGTATTAAGTAAAAATATCTTCTCAGGTATTACTAACTTTTACATCATGGAGATTTAAATATAGTTTTAACAGTGGATAGAACCAAAGAGATGTTAAATTATATTTATCATATTATTTATTCATGATGAGAAAAGTAGCCTCAGTCTATTAATAAAGGATTTTAAAATGGGAAGTTGAGACTAAGTATGAGCCGTCTCATGAACTTTCTGTTGTTCCAAAGTATTAAATTCATGAAATACCTTATTTGCAAAGTATTATGACCAGTGGAGGAATTTTTAACTAATACAGTGAGGTAAGATAAACAAAGAGCAGCATATAGTCTACTGAATAATTGAACACCCTTCAACTTCTCTTGGCTTTTGTTGAACTGACTCGTATGTGGGCTACCTTCATCTGCTACTTTTCTACACAAACAACTGAAAGCCTAATAGCTCACTCAGTTGTGGGTTAAAGCTCAAAGGAGCCATAGGTTATTTAATGCGCTCCCTCTCTCACAGCTGAAGAAAGTTAGGTGTATAGAAGTGAAACTAAATTGTGTAAGTATACACTGCAAGTTAATAGAAGAGCAATAGTTAAAACCTAGCTTCTTCCAGTCCAGTATTCTCTCCATGCTACTATCCTGCTTCCCCCAAGACATTTGTTACAAAATGTTAAAATTGGGCAAGAATGTTTTCCCTTTAATAATCCAGAATAGTAATTTCTAATGTTTTTAAAGCGATTACTTTATTATATTAATTATGCTGAGTCCTTGCAAAATATATATTTTACCTGTTTTTCTATCTCTCTTTGTTTTTTGTCTCTCGCTGACACACTCTGAAAGTAATTTGTTTTTGAGATTTGAGGACTTTCAAATATTTCCAATGAAAGGCAAACTCTTTTTGGTGGAGATCACATTTTGTCACCTGGTGCATAATAAATGTTCTCTGAACTGAATTAAGCTTAACCAAATTTATAAAATTGACAAAGCCTTAGTGAAATCATGCTTTGAAATCACCTACTCAGAGAGTGTTTTAATTTTCTACTCTGTGTGGGTAGACACTGTCTAAACTGAAAGTAAACTGATTTATTGAAGCAAGAATGGCATTGCCAAATAGAAACTTCCTATGGCTCTGTCCTGGTTAGGTTTTTCATTATTTGTGTTGTAATTGTTAAATACAGACTTGATACTACCATATGTTTCCCTCGTTTTAACATAACTATACTTTGTATAGTTTATTTCTATCTTCTCAGCAGATTGATAATGTTACGAATTACCTTCGTTATCTGTATTTTGTTTCATCTTTTTGTGTCTTCCCATAGTCCTTTGCTTTTGAAGATACTTTAACTTAAAAAAAAGCTAAAATAAATGAAGAGATGTTTAGACTCAGTGCTAAGAGAGAAAAATCTTTAAAATCTGGATAAAAATGCTTACATTTTTCTTTTCAGTCTTCAATAAGTATTAAATTCACAAGTCTCTTATTGAGGAAGTCGTTCTTAGGTACTTCCTCCTTCTCGACCCCTTCTATATTCTGTGTGTGTGTGTGTGTGTGTGTGTGTGTGTGTGTGTGTGTGTGTGCACTATGTACAGTTGATGATGTAGCAGATGAAAGAACTTATATTTAGGAGGAAAATCCAGCAGATGGACCTTGAACAAGAATTTGGGGAGCTGAGAATCTGGAGAACAAAAGAAATAGCTCCCAGAACTCCAGGTCTCAGTGCTGGCCACAACTCTTCTGGACAATTATGGCTTTGGGGCACAGGAACATGTGAGCACCTGTTAGAACAAATCTCCCTATGCCTCCACCTGAGTGGGGTGGTGGGAGAGGATAATAACTTCACTCCAGATTTTACTGTTTGCAGATAAAGCTGTACCAAGCAGCTGCTTGATTCAGACAAACAAAGCAAGCTAAATAAATGATAACTGTTTATCTCTTGTACTCTCTTCTTTTTGGAAAGCACACATTTTGTTGCCTAGATACATTTGTTTAAATGATGTCTGTTTTTACATTGCTTTGTTTCCTGGTATTATTTCTTAAGTCCTTACGGAAACATTATAGGTTCTAATGCTGAGTCTATGCTTGTTGAATGAATGAACAAATGAAGAACAGAAATATGCCATGTAGATCTGAAACATTTGTGAGAAATAAATCATCTAGTCCTGTCCCCTTATACTATAGAAAGAGGAAATGGAAGTCTGGGGAGACTACATAATTTCTGATCATCAGCAGAATGGGTTTAGTTAGTGTCTATTTCTTTTGATTTCCACTAAAATATGCTCTTCCATTGGAAAAATACAACTGATGCTAAATTGATAGACTTTATAACTCTTGACTGCAGGATTGAGGAGGTTCTTACTTTAGTGCCTGAGTCTTTATGACCCTAATATAACTTCCTAGCACAGACATATCTCTTAGAGTAAGACTTATGCCATAACCGAGAAATTCTACTTCTCAGTCATCTACTCTAGAATAACACCTGTCTATAAGGATTCATAAAAAAACACACAAATGTTTATTTCAGCAGCGTATATAATAATAAAACCCTGACAAGAACCTAATGTTTCTATATGGGGAGGGGTTAAATGAATCTTAATATTTTTATTCTGTGAAATACTATGCAACAGTTAAAAAGAATGGGCTGTACCTATGTAATAGCAGCAGAATTCTAAGACATTGTACAATAAAAAAATGAAAGTTACAGAGTATCTACATTATGCAAACACATAGACATGTAAAAACTATATAGTGATTCTTGTTCCATATGATGTTTATGTAAAAGCATTAATAAAAGGTGGGAAATAAATATGTTAAATTTGTAATAGAGATAGTTACCTCTGGGGATGGCAGGACTAAAAATTGAAGGTGGCTGTCAAAGGTGGCTCGATTTCATTTTCACATTTTAATTTTCTAAGAAATAGAATGTATTCATGAATTATTTGTGTAATGTAAAAGAAAGTTTCTTAAAAGCACATTATTCATTAAAAGCTCAGTGTGCCTCTATTTTGACGTGACCTTTCACCAGGAGCTGGGAGAGAATGTGCAGATGTGCAAGAGAAGGTTGTCATTCTAGGCCAGTTCGTAGTCTATAAAGAAGATAACATAAATAAGTTATTGATATTTAATCATAGGAAAAAAGACAATTGTACACAATATGAGGCAGTAATGGAAGAAGACAGTAAAATTGCTAATGTTTTTGTCAACAAAGAGTTAAATTAGTTAGTAACAAGAAGCCAATATTTTTTCAAGTCCAGATGAGTGATCCTCAAATAGTCCCTAAATCATATTCTCTGAAAAAGGTCAGAATTTTCAGGCTGTGGCTATTCTGAAATATTTTATCTTTTGTTGCTTAATCATTATGTTTTGACATCAGTGGAAATCAAAAGAAATGAGTAAAAATCAGGATCAGAAAAAGGGGGGACATTTAGACATACTCTTGGGGGAAATAATGGAAGTATACAAAAATGCTGAATTATTGGTAAGGACGAGTGATATCTGATTTATTTTTCTGAGCTCTGAGCCTTCTGCTAGCAAATATCATCTTAAAATGAAACCTTATTTAGGAAGAAGAGCTTCATGAATAGCTAATGTGCATAGAATATGATTCACAATGAAACTTTGTGAGGTTTATTTATGGAAGTTATGTAGTGCGGAGGTGAAGATCACAGGTTTAGTGCTTAGACATATCTGTGAGTTTTGAAACCTGATTCCAGCACTTATAGGTTGTAAGATCTTAGGTAAGTTATTTAACCTGCCTGTGCCTCAGTTTACTCATTTGTTAAAAGTAATGATACTGCATACCTCACAGATTGTTTTAAGGAGGTAAAACATGAGGTAATGAAAGAAAAGCACTTTTCTTAGTCACGCTCAGTAAGTTAGAGAAGAATTACTTTTTTTTCCCTCCAGTGGAAGTTTATCAACTTAGGCAAACAGTAAAATGATAGCCTTTTATTAGTGTTCCACAAAACAAAGTGTATATTATTTAGCCTTCAGTTAATCTGGTGAATATAGACACAAAATATATGATTGTTTTGGGGGTGGCAGGTTAGCTCAGTTGGTTAGAACGTGGTGCTGATAACACCAAGGTTGCCGGTTCAATCCCTGCATGGGCCACCGTGAACTGTGCCCTCCTTAAAAAAAAAACACAAAAATGATAATTTAATTGACACAGAGAGATTTTCAGATTTTAGGTAAAAGCAGAACAGTCAGACATTTTTCTTGGTTTAGCTGGGCTAAGGAGAAATGGAGAGTCAGAACACAGCCAGGGAGAGACTGGAGATTAAGGTGATAGTGGGGAGACGATGCACGCTCAGTGTTCTGTCCACAGGGCTGTCCTTGGCGCACAGGTGATAACTGACTTCTATTGGCAAGGATTAGGGGAGAAAATAGATTGAAGCAGATAAAAGCGTGGAGAGTATCTACTGATGGGACACTACTCCCCAGCTGTGCTCCAGTTTCTCCGTGTTAAATAATTCCATAGTTAGGAAGGTTTCTCTTTCAGCTGATTCCTGTTTCCTAACACACACACCACACCCTCATCCCCAACACGTACACACACGTTTGCCTACATGACTATATATTTTTCCTCTGAATAACTGAAGGGCTCCTGGAAATTATTACTTTTTATTATGATTACTATTATTGGCATTGATTTCCACTGCTTCCTTTAGTAGAAATGAAAACTATCCATTCACCCTCCTTTGTAAAATAACTCCCCATAGATTTGAACTTACTCAAAGTCAGTTGCCAAGATGGTAGTTGAAATCCGAGTGAAAAACTCAGTATTGTTTTTGGTCTTAATATCAACATTGGCACAAAATAAGCCAATGCAAGTGTACATGAAAATTATTGATTCTCAAAGTGTCTTCATCTGGGGAAGGAGTGAATGTTTGTACTGGGCAAAAGGATTCTTATGTCCATAATACCAGTTGTTTCATGGATACCTCACCAGAGGGTTCTAACCAGGTAGCTATAACTTAATCAAATATTAAGAAGTCAAAGGTTTTTTAATTTCTTATTTTAAAAACATTAAACCGTATATTTGTTCTCATCAGTTCCATTTACTCGGGATTTAGCCAATGGGATTTGGATTTTTCATGTATATTAGACTTTATTAAACAGTTAGCATGACACTGAACCAAATTTAAGGATCTTTCATTTACTGTAGAAATATAACCCTTCAGATAAAAGTCTGATTCAAAAAATTGATCACGTATAGAGGGCCTTAAAAAGAAAAATTAACTATGTGGTTATTAATATCTTTAAGTGGATTCTATTCATGGGATTGCAAATGCTAACTTTCTACATAGTCAATTTTGTTTCCCTTTCTTGCCTTAATTGTCAGGAAGTGAGGAACCAAATTTAATGTTTAAAGTCAGTAAACATAGGTCAGGTGGTTGATATAGTTATTTCATTCCTTTTATACATTTAAAAAAAATCTAATTTAATAGTCTTATTTTATACAGTGGTTATTTGTTTTCTTTTTTTTGTTTGTTTGTTATATGTTTTAGTTATATTTACAAAGTTGTTCTTTTGATGTTGAAAATATAGTACTGTAGGATCCCTGGAACTCCAAAGGAGAAAAACAAAGCACTGCTTAACAAAATTGAAGATGATAGTGATTTTTGCAGGTATCTACTTTTCCCTTCAGCTATTCAGGTTTACCATTAAAACATTTACCCCCAGAGATTCCCAATGATGCATGCATCCTAATGTTTGATAATACAGTGGTTATTTGTAATAATAATAAATTCCTTTTGGAAGATGGCAGGCTATCAGCTACATACAGGATACATTCTGAGTTCTGCAACTTTTTTTTTAATTGAAAATTACTTCCCTTTAAATGCAACAGGAGGTGGTATAAAACAGGAGGACTAAACACCTAGCATTCCTATTACTATGACCAGGGTTTTAAACAACTATATCTAACTTTTCCATCAGAACAATGAAAGTTGGTTTTATTTTAAATTAGGGGCTCAGGTAAATTCTGGAACATTCTAATCATTGACAGAATCATGAAGGAATTGCATTTTTAATACTATATGGTCATATACAGTTGGATACTTCAGGATCATGAGCTCTAGGAAAAAAGTTGCATTTGTCATCACAGAAATCAGATTCATTTCAACACTAGGATTATTGTGCAATAACAAGAGGCGTGGTCTTTCTTAGAGTAAAAAAAGAACAGTTTAGAGTACAACATCGAGTTTAATCATTGAGTTAAGGATGCAAGGTGATGTATAGTAGTGCTTCTTAAACTGTAACTTATATATGGATAATTTGGAGGACCTTGTTAAATGCACATTGTGACTCAGTAGGGGTGGGGCCTGAGGTCTTACATGTCTAAAAATCTCCTTGATGGTACGAATTCTACTAGTCTGGGGATCTCACATAGCAATAATGTGCATAATAACTTTTATATTTAGGGCCAGATAAGGTTTATATTATTTATTTGAAATCTAATAATGTTTGGAGATCACTTTCTCTCATGAACTTTCACAGGCTAAAATATTGATGGTAAAAGTGTGTTGTGCCAAGCTAATATTTTCAGTCATAAATTGTCCCTTTACTGAGAGGATCTGTATACTGGATTGAAACTAAGTATTCTAACACATCAGGCCAATCGTGTCTATAGATCTGTGCTCATGGGCTTTGGGGTAAAGACAGAATTCTTTCATGTATTTGTGCTATTTAATTTTCTTTATTTTGGATGCCCCGGGTAGCTTGATATGAACCAGAAGACTGGGTGGGAAGAGTTTGATGCAGCAAGTTTATATGCTTTTTCTTTTAAAATACAACAGAAATTTGCATAAGCTGTTTATATACAACTATCATAGAAACGCTTTGTGGGGAAAAAAGTGACATTTATTAATTTAATGTAAAAGCTTAGATTATCACCATTGAACTGAAAAATAATTTTTATTTGTCCCAGTCCTTGAGCTGTAGCCTCAATGTTGCCATTAATGGCGACTTTATCAGATTTCCAGAGCATGACTTGGAATTAGCTCTTTTACTGATAATGAATAATTTATAAACAGATAAGGCAATATAGATAGAACTTCAATGTAATCCTAGTTAAGACTGTCCTTGTTTGAATCAGATGTAAAAAACCTTTCTTAATTTTAGAGAAGAATGTCAACATCCATTACTATTTTATATGAAAACATAGCCATATAGGTTAAAGCCACAGACGTTGTTAAAATCAGAAATGAGAACAGAACTGGTTGTCTCAGAAATTTGTCCTCCAGTAAATTCTCCAGATAAGTTTTCCTCTGAGCAAAATGTAAGTAAACAGAATTTCCCCTTTTTCTTTAAGATTCATTCCATTCAATTCAAAATATTTATAAAAAGTCCCCTGTATGCAGTGAACTATTACTAAGTATTTTATGGAAAAGGATTTACATGAAAAACAGAACAAAAAGTAAAAAGCAAAAACAAATTACTAAATAGACTTGTATTTCTGGTTGAGATGGGGAACAGGAACCAGTATTATCCTCCTGCCTGAATGAAACAACTATAAAAGTAGACAAAATGTATGGAACAATGTTTTTCAGATATTGATCATTAAGCAGCACAGGATAATGGTCCCTGAGAAAGAGGAAACAAATGAGGGAAGCACTATGAAGAGAGTTTCCAGGTAATAGGGCAGGGAGGGGGAACCCAGGCTAAGTCTGGCCACCTCTCAGAGCTGAAGAGATCGAACTGGTCATCTGGGGAGGCACAGTACCTAAAGGTTGCAGGCACAGTTCCTGTGCAGAGAGAACTTCACAGAGAAAGAGCTCCTGAAATCTCCAGAAGATCCTCTCAAGTCTTCAGTTGGATAAAAATCAGTCTATTCATGTAAGGAAACAAGAACCACCTGAAGGAACACCACGGCCAGTCACCAAAGCTCATACAGATCTGAGAATCATTCATGTTCCTATACATGGAATTTTAGACATAATTCAATATGTATTAGAGTACTCAAAAAGTTATTACTTCAGGAGTGGAGCAAAATAAGCCCTGGACTAATGACTTTTCTCTGTTCCTGCCTCATAAACCTTCATGGAAAGCCTCAAAAGGATATATTTTCCAAGTAACTTAATTATGACCAAGAAAAATGTTCAAGAATATTAATAGGAATACAAAAATATCCGTCAGCTACCCAACAAGGCAAAATCACAATGTCTGGCATCCAATTAAAAATTACCAGGCATGTAAAGAACCAGGAAAATATGACCTACAGTGAAGAGAAAAAACAATCAATAGAAGTCCAACATTGACACAAATAATAGAATTAGTAGGTGATGATATTATACAAATTATTGTAGCTCTGTCACATATGCTCATGAAAGTAGAGGAAAGATTGAACACATTGAGTAGAGAGACATGAAAGATACATAAAAGATCCAGATCAAACTTCTAGAGTTGAAAAATACAATATCTGAGATGAAACTGAATTCAAAGTAGATTAAACACTACAGTGTAAAACAAATCAGTGAGCTTGAAGACATAGCAATAGAACTATTCAAAACAAAACATAGAGAAGCAAAAGACCAAAAACAAATGAACACAGCCTCACTGAACAAGCAGCTTAAACATATGTGTTAACTGGAATCCTCAAGGGATGTGGGCATTAAAAAACATTTGAAGAAATAACTGAAATGTTTCCAACCCAAAAAGTGCAATGGATCTCAAGTGCATAAAACCTGAAGAAAACTACCCAAAGAAATCATTATAAAATTACTTAAAATCACCAGTAAAGAAAAAAAAATCTTTAAAACGGAGAATAAAAAACATATTAATATTTTGTACAGCAACTTTTTTTAAAGTATTGGGGGAAAGAATCTGTCAACTTAGAATTCTGTATCAATGCCCTCCTTATTACTTAAAAAAAGGAATCTTCATTAAATAGTTTGGAATCAGTCAGGAAAGCATGGGCCTTGTGTGGTAAGTCTTCAGTCAACCCACCGCCCACCCCTTCTTTCCTTCCACACCTCTCCCTTCCTTTCTTTATCAATACAAGGTTGGGAAGAATTATCTTATGCACATATAATAATTGGTAATGCTAAGGTCTGATTTGCAAAGGAAGATGTCCCCTCCTAGGTGTCAAAGTGGTACTTAAACTCTAACCTTTGGAAATTGTTCCAAGACATTATTATCTCCCTAAATTTCTCATCTGCAATGTTAATTGCTGCACTCCCCCACTGCTAACCCCAAAGAGCATCGCACAAGAAGCTACTGAGAGAGTCAATGTGATTATAAACCTCCTCATGGCTCACAGGAGAACCTCAAATGATTGAGGAGAAGACAAAAATGATGTAGAAAGGGTCAGGCTTTACTTATTTTAAAATTTTGTCTAGGGCTGTAACTAATAAGGGGAATGATGAATAAGATGCATCTAATCCAGGAAACCCAGATAAATGTTAATGCTAACGATTATATTTCAAACATTAAGATATTTTAATTTTTACAGCTTTTCTAACTCGTATACAGTGTAAGGAGAATTTTAAAAAAATAGTGTCCCAACTGGGTTAAGTTTAAATTCTCAGTTCCCAAGGAAATTTTTATGAGGCTAGTCTTCACATCCAGTGCCATCTAGAAGACTCCACCCACCCTAAGTTCCATCAGTGATGAGTGAGTTATGTTAAATTAGCGTTTGCCCCAAAACAAAAAAGGCCCAACTCATTTTATAAGACAATTTAGCATTTGTTATGTTTATCTACAGTTATTGAGTAATTCAGGACCGTGATAAATAATATCTACTATAATAGATATCACAAAAATGTTACTGGAGTTCTGATAAATGTACATTTTCTAATATTATAAGAGAAAATCCCAGAGATAGCAAGAAGTTAGAAGTTACAAGTTAATTTTTTAATTATGTTGATCATCTAATCTTCAATCTCTGAGCTCTGATTTTACGAATTTGTACATAGAAGCAATTCATACAAAAATATATTGAAACGTTTTTAATTATTATATATGTTAAAAATAAAGTTTATTTGGGCAAATAAATTACTATCTACTGATAAATCAGAAAAGTAGCTTTGTTAAGTTTTAGATGTCTTTGAATTCTTATGATGTTTTTGCCAGGTGTTAAAGTCATCATATTGAACAGAGGAGAGAGAATAGTTGGTGTTTTTTTATGAGTATACGTATATGTAATTATTGTTGAATATAAAGGTGTGGATTAATTTATTTGCATACTCATACAAATATTATTATTCAATAGTTATTGAATGTGTGCTCTGGACCAAGCACTTTGTTGATGCCATACCACTGGATGACTAGATGGTTAGTAATTTTTTTATTGGTCCTAAAATATTCAGAGTTCTCTCATTTACTGGAAGAGGTTAGAAGATAGTGTTATGGAATATAAGAACTTCATACTAACAAACTTACAATATAATTAGGAGAATTAATACACCTTGAAAGGTTTTAAGGACATACCAAAAACTTGAGAATATTTTTTTTCTTTTAATTTAGAATTGCTATACTCCCCAAGCACATGAAAGAAAGGCTATAAAATTTGGATATCAATTTGGCATGTTTGAATAAATTGATCAGAGGTGGAAAAAAAAACCATCAATAGGCTGTCATAAAATAGATTATTTGTGAATAGGAATTTGAAGAAATTAAGTGGCATTGCTTAAGAGTGGAAGGTAGTAAAAATAAGCATTTCCCCTGCCCAATTATAAGTGTTGAACTAAGAAAGTCACATGGAGTTGGCAAGTTGATTAGTTTATCTGGAAAACAGAATTTGTGTTGGGAAATGATAAGAATTGAGATGGAGATGGATGGGTAAATGTTCTAAATGTTGCTCTGAAGAGTTTGGATTTAATAAGAAAGTCAATTAAGAGTTTTATGGAATTTTAGAGCAGGGCAATCCTTTAGTCTTCTACCTTCCCTTCAGAGATACTGACTACTGAGATTATACACCATTCACGGCATTGCCACATGGGATTAAAACCCAACATTTCCTGTTTCCGGTGCTCTTTTCATATACTCTACTACTCTACAAAACAATGCCCCATTGACCAGGAGCATGAGAGACATATGAGTATAATGATAATTTGAAATATTTTGTTAGGAAATTTCTACTTCAAACAGTAGAAATTACTGCCTCTTACTCTACAGCCTCTGATTTTTCTGAAAGCTAGTCGTGTGCCAACTTTTTCATTGCCCAGTCTCTCTTTCAGTGGATGTGGTTCTGTGGCATCATTTCTGCCACACAGCAGGAACAGGATCACTATTGGGCAGCTCAGCCTCCACCCCCTCCTGCCATAAGGCCCAATGTCATCCAAGCCTGGTCTTAGAGCAACTTTCTTCCAGGCCACCCAAAGATGGATGCTCCTCTATTCTGCTGTAAACCTCGGCCCAGTTATGCTGCTGTCCCATTGCCACAATCTGGGATCCTTTCACGGTCATCATCCAGAAAATGATGGATGGAACCTCTGATGGAATTTATGGCTCCCATTCTATTGTGAGCAGAAGAGGGGGGGTAGGATCAGAGTGTGACGCTTTTTAAGGAAAGTTCACTTGACTCTGGCAGCTACTCAATCATTTCTCAGAGTGCCTATCAACTGGAGGAAGAGAATGGAATAGCGTAGTTAGAATCAGCCTCAGCAGTTCTTTCTCCCCTCTCTAAGAGGTTTTAAGATTGTCCTGTGTAGGTCATGGCTTGGGAAGCTAGCTCAGCTTCTGTCACAGATTCAAAAGGTCACTCTTCCAGCCCTTCCAAATCACGTATTTTAGGGAGGGATGAAATGCGGTCATCTTGTAGATTCTCCTTTAGTACCAGGGAACCACATATGTTTCCTGGGGGATAGGTGAAAAGGAGGCGTGGAGGACCCTATTTTCTCAGTTCTCTGTAACCAGACTTGGCACAGTTCAGGCACATGTCTCTCCTTCCTAGCGCCTTCTGTTCCCAAGGAAAGACAGCCACTCCAATGGATGTAAAGTCTCTCTAGACAGTTTTAATCTTCCGAATTTCATATATACTGTTTCACAGTTGGAAAGCTTTAGAAACATAGGTAAGCTTCATATTATTATAGATATCTTGGTTTGCCAAATAGATCTGAAAAGCTCCCAGCTCCCAGGGTCATCCAGCCGTGTTATTCCTGTGGCCTCAGCGAACCTCATTGTAGTGGACCGATGCTCGTCCCCAAAAAGATATATCCAAGTCTTAACCCTGAACATGACCTTACTTGGCAAAAGGGTCTTTGAAGATGTAATAAACATCAGGAGCTCCAGATGAGGTCACCTTGGATTAATCCAGACCCTAAATCTAGTAGGCGTTCTTATAAGAAGAGGAGAATACAGATAGTGGAGAAGAAACACAGAGAAAATGTTGAGGTGGAGATTGGAGTTATGCAACTACAAGTCAAGGAACACCAGTGATTATCGATATGCACCAAAAGCTAAAGAGGCAAAATAGGACTCTCCGCTAGAGACTTCAGAGAGAGCAATGCCCTGCCAATACCTTGATTTTGAACTTCTGGCTTCCAGAACTGTGAGAAAATAAAATTCTCCTGGTCCAAGTCACCAAGTTTGTGGTAAATTTTTACGCAACCCTAGGAAAACTAATATACTAGCCTACAGAAACATGGTGATGGTGCCTGACTCTCCTGCCAAAGTCTCAGCTAGCCTCGCCCTGAAGATTGCAAAACTAGATGTCATTTGAAACCTTGCCTCACAATCAAACCCCTTTTCCCACCATTCTTGGTCTCACCTCAAAATACAATCTGCATTTAGTCTCTCCCATACTTTAATCCCCAGGGGATTTGTACTGTTTCTGCTTCAACCAAGCTCCTCTTTCTCCACTTCCTCCAAACAGGACTGGCTAAATAATTGTGGGGCTCAATGCAAGATGAAACTGTGGGGTCACTTGTTTAATATTATTAAGAATTTCAAGGCAGGGACAGCAGAGCACTAAGACAGGGATGGGGCCTTCTTAAAAGTAGAGTCCTACGTTACTGCACAGGTTGCACACCCATGAAGCTGGCTTGCCTTTGAAATTTATCCACTCTTAATTTACAGAATCCTTGTTCAATATTGAAAAAATCCCACTACCTATATAACCCACTCACACTATGCTTTCTCCATTTTTCTTGCTTTAGGTGAAAATCAACTTTCTCCTTAGAATAGTTTCTTCTAGGTCTCCCTCAGTGTAAAATGCTCATCATCTCACATCCTAGGACCAAGGGAAGCATTATTAGCACCGTTGTAGCTCCCGAGTATTGCTTCTGAGCTGTGTACTACCTCTTATACCAGCATTTGATCCTTTTAGGCTCTTCCATGGATATGCACATTCTGTCCCAACTGCACCGTCATCTACTTAGTTCCACATCATTCCACCACATTCATGGAAGTCTTTGGTATCTGATTCACTTCTTCTCTATCCCATGGCATCCACTGTAGGTGGCTTCAATCCATGTGAATAGCCTTTTCAGTACCTTAGGATCCAATTCCTTGATCTTTGTTCCTTGTTAGCCAGTCCCACCCACAATTCTTCTGTAAATCTTGCCATCATTCTTACTAAAACTTTCAAGAAAGCTATTCACCTTCACTACTTCTAATTGTTTTCTCTCTTATTTGATGGAGATGTGCAGTTCTTTCACTTCTTTTTTCTCCCTTTTTATGTCTTCCCATTTTCCTACATAATCTTAAATTAACCTGATAGCCCTGTCCTTCAACCACTCTCTTAAAAACGGCAGCCAAGCTTTCTCCTTGTCTTTCAATTAAATCACTTGGCAAAACCCCAAAGTTGGGTTAGTTAAGCTTTCTGCATTTAGAGTCATATATTTTACACAAATTCACATGATTGCGTAGTAGTAACGCTATCACCAATGCACTCAAAAGTACTTCTTTGGCCTTATGGTCAGGTTCTCGCTACCATTCCCAACCGTAGCTACTGCAAAGCTACTGCAAAGCTTTAGGTTGCTTACCTGATTTCTACTTTCCTAGTAGAAATGAGAGACAATCAAAAATCTTCAATCCATTATAAATAGATGAAAGCATTCTATAAATAGTATTTTCTTAAGTCATCATTTTGTCTTAATTGAAGGAAACTAGGTTATATTTATTCATTTAAAAACTGCTTATTAAACAACTGTTTTGTACAGGTACTGTTCTAGGTACTGAAGGTAAAGCTTTCACAGAACATACATTCTAGTGGTTCTAATGATTTAAAATATGTAACTTAAAAATGTATCAGTGAGAGCTAATGATTTTTTTCAAATTTACCCAAAAATACAGGTTTTTACAAAACAAATTTGGTGAGCATAAGAATACAATTGCAGAATCATAAAAATCCAAACATGGCAGTGTAACTCATAAATCCAAACATTTTAGCATCACTACATAGGCTCTCTAAAATAAATAGGCCTTAGAATAATTTACCTTAAATAATAATATATATTATTATATAATAAAATTATGACACCTTAGAAATACATTTGATAATGCCAAATAATAAGTTTTGAAGTTACGCTAAAAATACAAATAAGTCTCAATTTCTTTAAGTATTAATAATATCTGTATGACCACACAAGTAACTATGTTTTTAGAAAACTAAATGTACTGGCTGGCATTTAGAAAAATCACAAGCTTTTAATAACATGGTGTAAGCTAAAAAACGTCCATCAACCTTAAAGGCAGAAAGACCTAAGTTCAAAAACTGATTTGGAGTCTTCCTAGCTTTGTTAGTCGTGTACAAATTACCTAACCTTTCTGAGCCTCACTTTATTATATGAAAATAGAGATGATTATTACTACATTGTGGGGGTAGGAATATTTAATGACTTAAAGAGCATGATTGAAGCATCATTAGTAGATACTAAATAAAATATTTGCCTGGTTATATTTGCTTATCTCACATAGCTTTTGTGTAAAAAATAATTTGGAAGGAGTCAATGAAGTGGTAGGTATCCCTAAGGGGGAAGCCAAAGCACCGTATCAGTGAGCATACTGGTGTTAAGAAGACTTTGAATACTAGTAATGACTTTGAGGAAACCAGAGACGATCTCACGATTTCCCTAAGCACAAAGCACCTTCTCAGGAAGCAGAGATGAGCACCTTAATTTTTGCAGCAGTATTATCATCCATTAAATATGGCTTTTAAAGGACACCAAGTGAGAACAGTAAGGACTTCATTTTCCTTAGTGAGAACCTGAAAGTGAAACTTGATATACATTGTTTTCTTCTTTGCTTTGCCCCAAAGTTGTCAGCATTGCATGTTCCTTCCCACTCAGTTAAAACAGTCTGTTAGTAAACGTGAAGCTCCAAATGCCGGGTGTAGATGAGACAACTATGCACATTCCTACCTTTTCCAAACAGCCAGGAATAGATCAAAGGGCAACTTTATGGCACTTGGAGTAAAAAACCTGCAGGCACGCACATATGGGTCGGACTGACAAGTTGTAGCGTCCGGGAGCTGGAAGAGAAGAGAAATTCCCGTAGTCACTTAAATTCTTAACAGAAGCTGAACAGTCACCCAGCGGGACTGAGCGTGGCAGGTGGGGAGGATGCGGGTTCTGTGATGATCACAGATGATTAGTCGTCTGAACGCGCACGCAGGGAAGAGTCTTGTGCCGGGCGCCAAAAGGGAAGAGCGACCGTCGCGCTTGCCGCGAGAGCTCCGCGGCGCCCGGGCTGCACAAAGAGCGGGACGCGGCAGGGGGAACCGCGCTCTGCGCTCGGGGGGCGGGTCCCAGCGGTCACTCCCTCCGCCCCCGGAGTCGCGGCTACCGCCTGACTAAACCTCAGCCCGACAGCTCAGAAAAGGCTGCAGTTCCCTATGTTGTAGAGGCTGCCACGAGCTAGAGCCCGCAGCGCAGCTCCCAGCCACAGGGAGGCTGGCTGAGCGAGTTGGAAAGCGAGGGGACACCTGGCCCAGGCACGCGGTCAGCTCTGCACGCGGTTGGTACGTACCTGGTGGTGTAGTGGGAGTGGGTGTCGCTGGTGCGAGGATGGAGGGCAAGGACTTGGGGAGTCAAGGGAGACTGAGCCTGCGAAATTGTAACTTTCCCATTTCCCACCCTGTCTGCACTAGCACCCGGGGAATTCAAAGCGGATGCCCCTTTTGCTAAGGCGACCACGTCATTCTTATGCACACTAGTGAAAGGGGGCGCTCAGGTCTACAGGCATAGCCAGGGAGGTCTGGTCACCTTCTTTTTGCCCACTGTGTCCTGAAGGTGGATATTGGTGACCTCCTGTTGTAAATTGCCAAGCCCTTCGCCTCTCACACAGACAATGCCAGTTGTTTTCCTTGGGCTGCGCGTTCAGAGCCCCAGGCAGCCCTTCGCGGCCACCCAGTCAATAGAGACCCGAGTTCTTACTGGCTCTGCTAGCGTCGAGCTGCGTGGCTTTAGCCAGGTCACCTCGCATAGCCACTATCCCTCTGTCCATTCTTTGATAAAATATGGGGATGATTAGAATGGATGATCCCCAGGGCAAGTATTGGATTTTCCTGGAGCCTAGGACCCCGGCCGGCGACAGGGAGAGACCCGAATGTAACGTGGTGGCAGGGGCTTAGGGGATGGGAGGCGGGGGTCCTTGACTGCTGCTACTGCTACTGCTGCACCCCGTTAGGGAAGCTCCTGAAAGCGCCTTCTCGGGGGTGGAGCGGGGATGAATCTTCCTTAACCAGCTGCTCAGGCTGGGGCTGGCAGGTCCCTGCTGAGTGAGGCTGAGACAGGCTGGCCTGCCCCCTCTTTTTAGAGCTCATGCTAGGGAGCGCAGCTGAACTCGGTTCCTTTGGAAAAGTGCTTGACCTGAGCGAGGCACACGGGAAACATTTGAAAAATAAACCAGAAAACTGCAGATGGTGTTACTAGTCAGAGTCTGTGTAGGGCTGGAAAGTGGAGACTTGAGGCTGATAACCACTTCAACATTCACCTAGGGAAAACAAAAACAAACAAAAACAAAACCAAAAAAAACCCCTAAAACATTCATGTTAATGATTTGGGTACTGAAAAAGTATTTCATTAGAATTACTTTGAATCTTGCATTTCTTTTTGTATACATCTAGATTCAAAATCCATCTGTTCACTTTATCTCTTCACAAGAGTCTTTCTTCTTATGGACTTTGCTACACGTTAAAAATTATTCTGGGATTTAATATTCAGAAAGCTCAGAATTTGGATTATTAAAATGAGATCTGATGGACATAAGCCACAGCAAGTACTGTAATGTGGTAGGTTCTGGATCAAGCGTTTTGAAAACCCTTTTTGTTTTCTGATCTTACGTCATCTGCTGGTCAATACTCCTAACACTATCTCAAGAGAGTTCATATTATAAAAAAGTGTTTTGGAAAATCAAATCATTCAACTTGGAAGCAAAATATACTTTGGAAAAAAATTTTTTTTGCAAGAAGTTTTCGGTAATTGACTTTTTAGTCTTATCTTTACCACAACTTTCTTCAACAAAATATTGAAGGTTAATGAAATACGTAATGCAGGATATTAAAAAATGTGTCACATTTCATTTTTGTTAAAGTTCTTTCCTCTTCTTTAGTCAATATTAAACTAGAAATTTTGATTTTTAGAAATTACCCCTTTCAATGATTTTTAAAGAAAAATTTTTATTACAAAATTGTATACCTGAAATCCATGTAACTTTGCTAATAATTTAAAGAAAGTTTATGAAGTTGTAAAACCATGCTCATAATTCAGTTTTAGAACATTTTAATCACCCTATAAGATCCATTATACCCATTTACAGTTAATCTCTACTCTCACCCCAGCGAAGGCAACCACTAATCTACTTTCAATCTCTATAGATTTGCCTTTTCTGGACATTTCATGTAGACAGAATTATGCAGTATATTGCATTTTGTTTATGGGTTCTTTCACTTAACATGTTTTTGAGATTCATCCATTTTGTAGTATGTATCAGTATTTCATTCCTCTTTATTATTGAATAGTTTTCCCTTCTATGGATATACCACATATGTCTATCCATTCACCAGTGGATGGAAATTTGGATTGTTTTTAATTTAAGGCCACTATGAATCATGATGCTAAGAATATTTATGTGCAAGTCTTTGTGAGTACATGTTTTCATTTCTCTTGGGTAGTATTAACAGTGGAATTGCTGGGTTGTATGGTAAACTTATGTAACATTTTAAGAACATTATAAAATGATTTTTATGCAGAATTGACATATTTACAAAAGTAGAAAATTGTAGAGAAATAAATGATTCCTACTGGATAATATATGATTTGATATATATATATATATATATATATATATATATATATATATATATATGTAAAGAGAAAGTTGGAAGAGGAAACACTTTACTTCCTTTCAAATTTAGAGCTCAAATCAGCAATTTTGAAAAAAAGAAGTAATATTTCTCATAAATAAAATACTTTTAAAGATAATTTTTTGGGGGAGCAGTTTTAGATTCACAGCAAAATTGAGAGGAAGGTACAGAGATTTCCCACATAACCCCTACCCCCACTCCACATGCATAGCTGCCCCACTATCAACATCACTCACCACAGTGGTACTTTTGTTACAATGGATGAACCTACATTGACATATGCTAATCACCCAAAGTCCATAGTTTACCTTAGGCTTCACTCTTGTTGTTTTACAATCTATGGGTTTGGACAAATGTATAATGGTAGGTATCCATCATTAAAATATCATACACAGTACTTTTACTGCCCTAAAAATCTTCTGTGATCTGCCTAGTCATCCTTTCCCCCAATATCTTCTTTTAATGCTAAATGAGAGTAAATTTGGTTTTATCAAGACTAAAGCTCATTCAATGTCCATTGCAAATGAGAAAGAAAGTAATTTGAAAATTGTATTTTAAAATGTTGATGAGACTCAGACCTGAATGGCTTGAAAGTTTTTCTATTCCTTCAACAGATTTTAGGAAATATCATTCCTTTCTGAATATGAAATAACCTTCTATAAATCCTATGATTAAAATAAGCTTCCTTAACAATGATGAAGCATAATTATTTTAAATAATAATTAAATATATTCTATTATTAGATGTAGATATCTAAGGCTCAAGAGTAATTTACATGTACAAATATGACATGTTAATGATAAATCCAGGACTCCTGTCTTCCAGTTTTAAAAGTTCGACCATTAGTACATGCTCTTCTGAATCCTGTTGGTGTCAGAAATTTTCATATTAATATGCTCTACATACTTTTTATAAATCATTATCAGTTAGTGACATTAATAAAAAGAACTCCAGGTTAAGAATTTGAACTTACCCAGACAAACAAAATTGTTTATTATTATTTTTTCTTTTTATTTGAAGTGCAATTGATTTTGAGAAATCAAATAAGTAGTCTATGTTTTACTCAAGCTATTCTTCTCATTCTAGCTCTCAAAGGCAAATAGCAGCTTTATGCATCTGCCCAGGTATGATGAGTGCTACGAACTTTATAAATCATCGTGGATTTGTGTCCTCCAGTCACTCTTATTCTTAAAATGTGATGGTGTCCAAAAGCTAGGTGCTTGGTTGGAGAAGAAGTTCAGAGCTAAACAAGAATCAAACAGTTTGGATTTGTATATATTCCTGAACAGGAGGAGGTAATCTCACCTAGAATCTGGATCAGTTAGAATAGGATTTCTCAGACTGGAAAGAGGGCCAAGGGAGTGGAGACACTTTAAGATTATGTAGTCTGGAGCCAATACAACTTGGACACTTGTTGGCAGCAGAAGAAGCATTTACAGATAATATAAATGGAGCTAAATGCCTTCCTCTACCTCTCATATTCTCCCTTTCCATAGTCTCTTCTTCCTGCTAAGTCTGAAAATCTACTATGCTGATGAAAAAGAATCCCCATTTGGGAGTATGGAAATCAGCATGGTAAACTGCAGGTTTTTGTTTTTTGCATGAAGTAAAAGAGGAAACTGAGGTCCAGTATGATAATATCTGGAGTAAAACCACAGAAAACAGAAGAGTTAAGCCATCTTCCCAAACATGCTTATATTTAAATGACTATAAAATAATTTACTTCTAAACTAATCTTTATGGATGGGCTAACATGTCTCAGAAAAAAACACTATTCATAAAATCAGTGTGTGTGTGCGTGTGTGTGTGTGTGTGTGTGTGTGTGTAAATAAGAATGGCTTACATCTCATGCAATAACTCTTGTTTACTATGATCGTTTTTAAAAAAATGAGAATGAGTACTTCTATCATGGAGCCTATGGATCCAGGTATAATTTTAAATCTCAAAACACTGACATAAGCCCCTCTTGTCTTTCTTTCTCAAAGAGGCCTTGAAACCTGATAAAAAAGCTAGATTATAGATGTCCTGGTTTTTGTCACACTCTGAAGATTTGTAAAGAATCTATCAAACCAAAAGAAGATGTTACAAAGTCCAGGGCTGCCACAGAAACCACTCTGCCTCTCAGTTCCCCCATCCTTGAAGAAGTATGTCTATTATAATTGTGTGCATTGCTGTCAAGAAGCAGAACTTTTCACAGTAGTGAAAAGTTACAAAAAAATAAACCCAACTCTACATCTTCCTATCATGTGAAGGAGCTGTATGTATTTATTTGTATGTACTCTAGTAGCTCTAAGGAGGTTGGATTGAAGGGGTATTGGACAGACTGTTGTAGTAGGGCAAGCAAGGGATGCTAAAGAGTGAGTCAGGCATTAGGGATGAAAAATTAGAGATGAACAAGAGTATTCAAAGTCTAGAAATATCAGAAGCCGAAACAATCAAGCTTGATAATAATTGGGATATGAAGTTGGGGATAGGTGGGAATGAATAATAATGCTTCTCAGATTCTTGGCTTCAGTTTGAGATCTAACACGATTTACTAAGATGAAAATATAAGAATAAGAGCAGATTCGGTGGGTTTACTGGGTTGGATAATGTCTCCTCAAAATTCAGGTACTTCCTGAAACCTCACAATATGATTTTATTTACAAATAGGGTCATTGCTGTTATAATTGGTTAAGATAAAGTCATACTGGAGTAGAATGGGCCCTTAACTCAATATGTCTGGTGTCCTTATAAGAAGAGAAGAGCACAAAGACAGAGACAGGCAGAGGGAAGACAAACCTGTGACAGTGGTGGCAGAGATTGGAGTTAGGCAGCTGCAAGGGATTCCAAGATTTACCAGCTATCACCAGAAAATAGGGAAGAGGCATGAAATGGATTCTCCTTCTGAGTCCCTAAGATGGAGGCAACTCTGCTGACACTTTGATTTTAGATTGCTGGCTTCCTCACCTATGTAAGAATAAATTCCTGCTGTTTTAAAGCACTTGGTTGGTGGGCAATTTGTTATGGCAGCCATAGAAAACTAGTACAGTGGTTATGGGGGTAGATAATGACTAAAAGATGAACCAGAGGTGAAGGTATCCAAGAGGTTGTTTCATAAAAAGCGCAGGAGACATATATTTAGTTGACATTGGCATCCAGGTGGTAAACATTATGATGAGACCTCCTCTGGCAAGCATGTAGAGTAAGAAAATGGAAGCCTGTGAAGTGAATTCTCTGGGAGCCCAAGAAGAAAAGCTGGAAAGGGCATTGCTATAGCAACAAGGGTACATAGAGGTTTAAAAAGTGTACCATGATCAACAGGTCATAGTCATCAGAAGGCTCAGTAGGACAAAGGCTCAAAGGACTTTTTATTTGACAGTAGAAAGTGAGAGTAATGGCTTTATGACTGTGAGGTGAAAGCCAGGTAGCATTGGGTAAGAAATTGAAAGTAAGGAAATGGGGTCAGCCAGTATTGAGTACTCATCCCAGGATTACAGCTGAAAATAGAAGACAAATTGGGTGGGCAGTGGGAGTCAAGACAGAGGGTCAAATTAATTTTTAGTTAATGTTTCAAGGAGAGCCTTAGTTCTCTCTTTAGATGCCATGAAAGAGTGATTAGTGTGGGAGAGGCTGAAGATCCAGAAAAGACAATTCATGGAGCTGATTTCCAAAGGAGGATATGGGATCAGGGTGAAGGTAGAGGCCTTAAAAATGTAATATATTTTTCAAATTGTAATAGAAGCTTGAAAATCTTCTAAGGGACAGTAGTTATTTTTCTTTCCATGGAAATCAGTGTACATATAAGGACAAGGGAAACTGCTATTTACTGAGGAACATACCAGGCCCAAAGTAGGTGTTTCTACATGTTCATTTATTCTCCAACCTGTAGAATTGGTCTTATGGCTCTGTTCTCTAGATAAGTGAGTGAAGAGAGTATATATCCAAACTCATTTAATAGAAAGTGGCACTAAGGTTGCTTCTATATCTTGGCTATTGTATTAATAAATAATGCTGCAATGAATAAAAGGGTGCACATATCTTTTCAAACTGGGGTTTGGGATTTTTTCGGATAAAAAAGTGGAATTGCTGGGTCATAATGTGGTTTTATTTTTAATTTTTTGAGGAACCTCCATACTGTTTTCCATAGTGGCTACACCAATTTGCAATCCCACCAACAGTGAACGAGGGTTCCCTTTTCTCCACATCCCTGCCAACACTTGTTTGTTGATTTATTGGTGATGGCCATTCTGACAGGTGTGAGGTGATATTGTGGTATATATATATATATATATATATATATATATATATATATATATATATATAGTTATATTTCAATTCTAATGTTCAATCGTAATTCCTTCAATATTATCTTCCAGTCTTTCTACATTTGTAAGGATGTATTTTTAGATTGATGTAATAGTGGTACATAGTTTGCATTTTACTTTTCTTCCTCTTAAAATTATTATTACCAGAATAAAAATGAATCAAAATAGCAAACTGAAAAAAATAACATTTTCCCTTATTATGTAACGTGACCTATGAAATAGTTTTTGGTTAGATAAAATTTCAGATTTAAGGGTATGAAACAGAATTTTCTAGTTTATCGAAAGGCTACACTCTGATTTTGCTGCATCCTGTGGTAATCACTGATTTAACATAGAGATGAGAAAACAAAACAAAAATATACCCAAACCATTAAAATATATTGCTTTAACTATTAATAATGTTTAAATGTAGAATTCAGTATTTCCCAGGATGGTATGTGCTTGCTATTGTGATTTCTTCAATAAGAATCACAGATGTGAAAATATAATGAAGTGATTTTTTCCTTTTGATCTCATTCTTTTGTCAACTCTCCATTATTACATTATAATGAGTTATTCCACATGTTATTTTCTGGGCAGATAATCTTTACCACTTAAAATACCATTAAATTTTAAACTTTAAAATATTCAAGTATTGATTTTGAGATAATATACATTGCAATGAAAGTCAAAAATTATAGAATTGCATTAAAGAAATAAGGTCCACCTATTTTTCTACCATTAATTATAAAATTATTTGCATATATGTAGCTCTTTAAAAACAAGTTACATGTACATATAATATATACATATATATACATATATATCTTATTTTCCACTTAATAAATCATCTTACTATATCTTTCCTAGACAATAATCATATTTTTAATGGCTGCATAGTGTGCTATTAATTTTTTAATTAATCTCTATTGGTAAATATGCAGAATTTCCTCAAATTTAGTTGCATAAATAGTATCATAGTAGATAACTCTGTTCATAATCTTTATACACTGTGCACACTTTTTTGACTAATGCCTTGAAATAAATCTCTATACATGGAATTGCTAAGACAGAGGACATTCACTTTTTAAAGATTTTTGATACATTCTGCAAAATATTTTTTTCAAAAACCCTATAGCAATTTCTACTCAAAATAGTATTTTTACTAATATGCTAACACTGTTTCAAAAAATTAAATTTAAAAATCAGTGGGAAAAGATAGCTCATATTTGTATTTCTTTGATTGCTAGTGAGGCTGAATATTTTCAGTTAGCCAATATTTTTAATAGGTATTTTGGATTTATTTTTTATGAATTGTTTTATTATATTCTTTGCCTGCTTTTAATCTTTTTTGTTTGTTTGTTTGTTTCAAGAGCTTTTTATTCGTAAGGATATGAACGCTGTGGCAATTTTTGAATCAGGTTCTTTTTTTGCCATTAACTGTTTAGGGAACATTGCTAGGAAGAATACTGAAATTTTATGGATGTTAAAGCTATCAATTTCTTCACACACAGTTTCTGATTTTGTTAAGTTTGAGAAGGACTGTTCCATTTGTAAAACTATTCACTTACGTTTTTATAGTACTTTTGATTTTTTTTTATTTAAAATTTTAATCCTTTGGAAGTTATTTTAGTAGGGAATGAAGTAGGGAACCTAAAATTTATTACTATTATCATTATTATTATTGTTTTTAATAGCTAATCTTATCTCAAATCATTTGTTCTGTAACTGATTCCTTTCCCATTAATTTCAAATAGCATCCCGTGCCTCTCATCCCTGCACCTCTTTGGAGCCCATCTATGTCACAGCTCTCTGTACCATTGTGAAGTCCCATAGGTTTTCCACCCACTTACCTCCCTGGCCATCATTCCAACACGTGACTTTAGTCTTTTCCATTGCTTCCCTAAGTTGCCTCGATCCACATCTGTCACTCATCACCTCATCCCAGAAGGAAAAGAAATTCCATGTCCCACATCATAGCAGCTAGCTATTCCTAAATTCCCACATTACCAGTTTTGGAAAATATAATTGTATTAGCCCTGCAAAACAGGTAATTTTCCAGTGTCGTAAGTCTCTATTTTCATCATTTGTTTACTTATTTTTCCTGTTTGCTTTGAAACTTTGATATGCTTTTGTGCTGTCTCTCTGAACTAATCTCTGTTTTTTATTCTTCTGTCAAAAACATTCCATCATGTCCTCTGGAACACCTGTTCAATCACAGTAAACTCCTCTTGACCTCCACTTCTTTCCCCGAACCCTGAAACTTGGCTCTCCCCTGAGCATTCCACTTCCCCTTGAGGCCTTCTATTAGAGACTGTTTATTATTTCATTGGATATGATTTTCAGAGTGCGAGGTGTGTCACATGCCCTTAATATACCTGTGTCCCACCTCTAGACCCTTATTTCTCCGCCCTCTTATACTCACTGCTGTTCCTTTGAGCCATCTGGCTGCACTATCCTGTACCATTACTCATTCTTGTTATCTATTCACCACCTGGTGAGTAGGAACAAACCCTTCCTTCACAGCAACTGGTGTACCGTCATCTCCTGTCCTCAATCTGGGTAATTTCATATCTAATCCAACACCACAAGCTCTCACTTTTTGATCTCCACAACTCAAGCAGTAATCTTCTCTATTACTCCTTCTCACCCAACCTCTTCTGTACCCACACCCTGGGCTTCCTATCATAAGAAATTGTTCCTTCCTAAAATTTAAAATTCAGAAACTCTCTGGGCATAGCATCCTATATTCTTTTCTTACAACAATCTGATGATTCACTCCTACACTTGTCCTTTGGCTTCATTGGAATGGCCGATACTTTGACCCATCTATTTTCACTCTCCGTGCTCTTATTGCTTGGAGTAAGATGTTTCTCAGTGGATTCTACTTCCATCAGTACCAGTCAATGTAGAACCTAAGAATTCTGTGTGCTTCTGGCTAGTCCCTGACAGCTCTCTCCCTTCCAACTACAGCAACCTCAGAGCCTCACCACCACTTGCCTTGAGTCCTCCATGACCTAATGACCCCTTATCTTTTTTATGCAAATCACTGCAAGAATCCTTATACTCCCAAGTAGTATGACCAACTGTCCTGGTTTTCCTGGGATGGAGGGGTTTCGCAGGATGCTATATGGAGAAAGTCCTTGATATAAAGACGTCACATATTTGAAATTTTTACAATTCCTTATTTTCTTTTTACACATCACCTGTTTTCTTCTTCACTTTCAAGCTATAAGCTATTAGTTCATCTGAACTATAGCAAGTCCTTGAATAATATCGTGTCATTATAATGTTGATAAGATGCTGTAGGAACTTAACTCTTATTTATATCAATTAACAGATGGTAAAATTGGTTTCATAGACTTTTTTTGTTGAAAGCCTCAGAACTTATAGACGGATGGACGTAAAGTGAGGATTTACTGTATGTGATATCTTTTACTGTTTTCTCTCTTTCTATGTGACACATTTAATCTAGTGTGGGTTAAGAAATTCAGATAACCAAGTACATTAGTTAGGAATGTTATGGTTGCCCATGACAGAAAATTTGCATCAAATTGGCTTAAGAAGAGAGGGAGAATTTGTCCAATTTATGTAACCCAGTCTTCAGTCACAGCTTAATCTAGAACTCAAATTATTTTGTAAGGACCCAATTCCCTTCTACTTTTTGGCTCTAATCTCTTTCAAATTGGCTTATTCTCAAGCTCTTCTGGGTGACAAAATAGCTATCAACAGCTCCGGATCTAACTTCCCAAGTTGAAACTCAAAGAGAAAAAAGTCTTTACTTAGTAGCTTTGGCACCTGTCCTACGATGCATCATGAACCCACTCTTTAATCATTTGCTGGGATGGAAAAATGTAATAAGCTTGCGGGGGTGGGTTTGAGTCACTCATCACTTCTGAACTAATCAGTGTGGCTAAGGAGTATTTAGAGTTTTGATGTGTCAGGTCTGGGTCTCAACTTCATTCTTGAAAGCAACTGAATCACATGGAGTGAGTATAAGAGTGAAGGCTCCTCAAAGGGGGATGGGATGTTGAGCAGGCAAAATTTTTACGACTCTCCGAATTGGTGACAAAACAGGTTAAAAACAAAACAGAAGCATAAATGGGCTCTGATTAAACCTGTAGGACTCTTTTATGAGAAAAGAAGGCAAACATTATTAGTGTATAGGTTTTGTGACATTTATTTTGACTGAACAGTAGTATTTTTATATAACCTGATTCTTGATTGTATTCTTTGTAGTTAAGTTGCAAAATTAGTAACCTTTGTGTAGATACATTTTATTTAATATCACTCTCATTGAACATCATTAATGGATTTTATTTTAAATTCTGCCAGTTCAAATAATATTTTAAAGATAAAATAATACATGAGAAAGAAGGGAATCTTTCTTCTTTATATAAATATTTTTGCAGCTAACATTTTTAAAACTATCAACACATGATTTGGGAGGTAGTAGTGGAAAACAATAAACTAGAAATTACAAAGCTTTGTTGTGAGGCCAGCTCAGCTTTTAATTAGTTATGTGACCCTGGAGAAGTCACCTAATCTCTTGACATTTCAGTTTTTTTGTCAACATAATTACACCAACATGAATAATACAATTTCAGTTCTTCATCATGAAATCAGTACACTGAAAAAAGTACTTGTATTATTCTGAATAGAATCTATAATTCCATATTTTAATGCTACCATACGTGTGCCCATTAATTTTCAGGTTCATTTCTGTGGATGGTTATAGATGTCTTTTATTTAAATTTTTCATGAATTTTGGAATTCAGTACATTCGTGTATGAGATATATAGCTAATGAAATTCAAATAAACAAATATCTATTAAAAAGCTCCTTCCTGGATTCAGGTACTTGTGTTAGTGATATAGTTAGTGCGTACAGGAAGGAGTGGGACCCCATCCATTCTATAGGAAGCGTATAATTCCATCTGTTTGGGGAAGTGAGGGAAGATAACATACACAAGATTTCTGTGAGGTAGACTGTAATATGTACCCCAAAAGAACTAACAAATGCTATAGGTTTCAAAGAAGAGAAAGATAAAGTTTGAAATTACTCAGAAAGATGTTATAGAAGGTGTAGTAATTGGGATGGTCCTTGAAGGACTGATGAAATTTCAATGAGTAGGTGAAACATTCCCAAGTGAAAGAACAATATGAACAAAAGTACAAATACAGAAAAGAATGCGATTTAGCTGTGTAGAATTTTAGCGACTAGAAGAAGATAAGGATGGAGAGATACACTGGGGCTGTAGGGAAGAATCTTAAATGCTAGGATGAATACTTTAGACTTAAATTTGTAACTACTTTTTTAGCATCTTTAAATGTTTTTGAGTAGGGAGTCATATAACCTGTGCTGTGCTTTATGAGTCAAAAAATATTTTTACATGTTGTTTATATGTGGATAAATACAAGAGTTGTATACATTTTTTAAGCCAGATAGAGAAGAAATGGTTATTAATAGAATCTGTTAAAAAATATGAAAGAGTTTTGTTTTATGGCCTATTCAATAAGAATTGTATATTTTTAAGTTGTATTAATAGCAGTATCTTATCCAGAACAAGGAAAGTGATGACCCAACTCTGCTCTGCCATGATCAAATTATTCTGGATACTCTACTCCTACAAATAAACACACACACACACACACACACACACACACACACACACACACCACATATTGATCAGCATGGTGAATTATTGCAGAATGATAGAAGGACTAGTCATAAAATGGAGATATTTAGCTAGGAGAAATGAACACTTGGTAAAGAAGGCATGGAAATGTAGTATAATACGATATCTCAAAAAGACAAAGAAACAACAGAAGCTTTGGAGTTAGATGCATATTTAGTTATCCTTTTGTAGGCCTAGTTCCTTTATTTTCTTTCCTTCCTTCCTTCCTTCTTTCCTTTCCTTTCCCTTCCCTTCCCTTCCTTCCTTCCTTCCTTCCTTCCTTCCTTCCTTCCTTCCTTCTTTTCTTTTTATAGCATAGAGGTACTGTTTACTTTCAGCTCTAGTGTTGTGATTAATGATTGTCAAGTACCCAACACATTTCCTGGCATCCAGTACAGAAGGAACACATCCTCCATTAGTTGTGACCATTATTATTATTATTTTTTTGAAGGAATACTTAGGTACATAGGGGTTTAGGCTGGCCCTGTGAGGTATCTGAAGAAAGATTTAGGACTAATATTGAGAGAAAATGATTTTTGCCACAAAATAAAAAAAGATGTTACAAAAGTTAAGCTGCAATTAAAAAGTTATGGTATCTTACAAAACAAATTTGTGTAAATTTGGCACTCTATAGTGTGTTTATTTTATTTTAATACATAAATATGCCTATATATATAATCAAGTAATACTGTTTTGATATACAAAATTCATCATATGGTTGTGAGTATCTTCAGCATGCAGTCAAGTATTTCTAAGGGTACAGGTTTCCCAGTTGAAGAAGCACAGGCTTGCAGAATACAGAACCCACAAGCTTGGAATAGACTAAGAATTCTCAGTTTAACACAGGCTAATAATTCCGATTTCTATAGAATAGAATTTGTGTTGCATGGATAGTTGTATGAACATATATATGAATTTAAGAAGTTATGGAAAAAGCATAGAAGCGTTATTATATTTGAAAAAGGAAACCAATATCTTTAGTTCCTGAGGTGATGAGGTAAGAGTGGCTTCATAATATTACACTTGGCTGCTGCATTTGTGGCCTTTTGTGTGTTGTTTGCTCATGTTTCCATTTATTTTTTAGTTAGTGTTTTGAGGGGGATAGCTGTTAAATAAATGATGTTTTGTGAAGTATTATTTAAGAGGTTTTAAAATTAGAATAACTTTTTTTTGCTTTTTATTTAACCCTACTTTTTTTGTTTGTTTCCTTTATATTCACTTCCCTATTTTAGTTGCACCAAGATTTCTGCAAAAACTGCTTTAAGAATTGCTAATCTGAGTGGGAAATTATCTTCCTTGAGATCAGTTGCAGACCAGCTTTTAGTGATTTGGTTACCAAGTAGTTCCCTTGAGTTTCATGTTATTATGATTATAATAAAGGGGGCACAGGCCATCTGATTATTTCAGCCCTATTACTGGATGGATTGGATCACTATAGAAATATCTGCTGTTTTTCCTCTATGATTCACCATAAATTTAGGGAGAAAAAGACCAGGCCACAGTCAGGAGATTAAGTTTTTGTTGTTGGTGAGTTGTTTTATTATCCTTTCTTGGTTAATTAAGAGGTTAAACATGCGCAATCCTCACATATTTTACAATTTTACCTAAGAGTACAGTTCTCTAACCATTAGTAAACTATAGTATAAAATACCTTCTTAATGCCAAGGAATATACCAGGTTGAACAGAACAAGGTCCTAGATCTTGAAGAACATGGAATAAATATTGAGTAGGTAAATGACTGTAAAACAATGTGACTAATATCACCATAGCAGTATGAATGAAGTATGCAGATGTTCAGAGGTGGTGATAAGTAATTCTAACATCAAGGACGGTTTCTCAGAGGAGGTAATGTTATTGCTAGGTCTTGAAAGAGAAGCAGTAGTTTGCCAGGCAAAGGACAATGTGTCCTTTGAAGAGGAAAGAGACTTAAAGTGACGTGATTAGGGAACTATAATTAAATCAGCATAGTGGATAGCAGCATATATGGTTGGAAGTTTGACAGGAAGTAGTTTCAGAAGTGCCTTGTGGTATCATGCTAAGTAGCTTGGATTTGACTATTTTGAATTAGTGCAGTAGTAGAATCTTATTTGTATTGTGATTTATTTGGCGGCAAGTCCATTTCTCTTGGAGAACATACCTCTTCCTCTATAACGGAGAGGTAAGAGACAGCAGGGGACATAAAGGAAAGGCTGGACTCTTGGTTTGATGTCTGGGTAAGTTTTTAGATTGGTTGACTGGACATGTTGCCTTTTTCCAAACAGGTAGGCTGTATATGGATAGAAAAATATGACCAGTTTAGATTTGTGTGGAGTTTGAGTTAAGGGTCTAGAACACGAGTGTCCAAACTTTTTTCAACGTTTTTCACCAAGGGCCATATGCGGTAAAATACACAAACAGCCGGGCCACTCACTTGAGGTGAAGTACCTATTGCCTCACCTGGTTTATTTAAGTAAACTAAATATATTTTTGGAATTTGCTGCGGGCCAATAAAAAATGGATTGTGGGCCGCAGTTGGCCCGCGGGCTTCAGTTTGGACACTCCTGGTCTAGAGCTAAGGAGACATTGAGACTGAAGATGTAAATGTAGGTTTAACTATAGATAAGAATAGAAAGTCTTTCCTAAAAATTGCTATACTTAAAAGGAGTTATGTTTAAAATATTTTAGGAAAAACCTTGCCATAAGAATAATGTGGTTTAATTCTTATGTTTTCCCATTTTTATTTTTTTGTCTGTTAATAGAAAATATCTAACTAGCAAAATTCTTTCAAATTATGAAAGCTTTGAAAGTCATATTTTAAACGTGATTTTAAAAAGGAATGTCCTCCTTTATGTGTATGTGTGTGCTTTTTTTAATAGACTTCCCCCCACCCCTCTACCCCCACAAATTTTGGCTGTAATGCATTAGTTTTCTGTCAGCTTCTGTAAAGATCCAAGGATAGCGTTTAAATTAAGGGTAGGAAGTAGCTCTGCTCTGATTTTTACTTAGAGACAGTTGGAGAGCATTCCGTGAAATATGTATTAATTATGTAACTAGTTAGTCACTTAGGGCCCCTGGCCTCCTGTTAACCTGGCCCCCTTGAGAGGCAGTGCTATGGGAGCAGCTGGGGCAGACTCAGCGCTGTTGCCTAGCAGTCCCAGAGGAGCCGTCATAAGGGGTTGTTGCTGAGCAACCAGAGGCTCATGGTGGCGCGTCAGCCCCGATGGAGTTTTACAGTACTTGTGGGCCTGCCCCCATGGGAGAAGCAGTAGTCTGGCAGGGCAAGCCTCCCTCAGAGACACAAGGGTTGCTAGCAGTAAGTATTTGACCTTAGAATCAAAGACAACAACTTATGTTCTATGAACATGCAAGCAATTTATGAACTTGGAGCAAGGCAGGTAGCTGTGGCAGATAGAGTTCCCATATCAAATATTTCCATTTCAGTTCTTTCTCCTTCAGGCGTAGTTAGTTGCAAGGTAAATTTTCTGGGTCAATGGAAAGTAATTTTTCTTTATGCCATATTAAATATGTAACTTTCCCTGTTAATAGTATTAAGCCAAAACAAATGTTTACATTTGAGAAAAATCAGCAAGCTAATTCTGGTCTTGTCAAATGGGCCTGAAATGGCAAAGTATTTGATTTAATATCGATGCAAGAAATTGCTACTAATACGGGAAATACTGCTTCAAAGTTTCTTTCTGTATAAGAAAGTCAGAAGATAATTCACCAGGACCACATCTTATTTTATTTGTAATATTTGACACAGTCCATAAATGACTCTTCAGGAGAGTTGATAAAATGTCGAAACTAAACAGCTCTTGTAAGGAGGCTTGAATTCTATTTTTAGGACTTCCAGTCACCTGTGTTAAGCAATGGCTTCTTGTGAGATCTAGGCACATATTGTAACAGCCAAAATTGAGCTCTTTCAATAGCTTGGAATAGCACACAGTTGCATCTGAGGCTAAAGTGTGAAGTAGAGAAACATGCAACTGTTAGAGCTGAGAAATAATTAACATTGGCCAGCTAGAGAGAAGTGATATAAACCTTTCTTATCTCCTTCCCCGCCTCTACCTTTGCATCCAGTACTTCCGGCCTTGGGTGGTTACTGTTTGCCCGCTGATCCTAAGGGTTCAGGAGGCATGGCTTTGCTCTGGGTACACAGGGGAAACTTCTTTGTTGGCACTGGGGGCCTCCCTCTTTGAGGGAACCTATATTTTTAAAAATAAAAATAATAAAAATTCCTCTCAAGAATTGCACACAGATTTTTGTTTTACTCACAAACATGCACACCCGCTAATGTGTCTAAGCCATTCACTTAGAGTACTACTGAAATATATCAGTAGTAATAGAAAATTTAAATGTTTTCCTAAGTGGCCTTATTTAAAACTACTTAATGTTTAAAAGTGATCTTTTTAATGTTTTTTATCATACATATCATTGGCACAAGTATTGTATTTATCCTTGTTGTATAAGAGTATCAATAAATCTAAAATATATTAAGCATAGTATGTGCCAGGTATTGTTTATATGACTTAAATTCAGGATATTATTTAAATCTCCCAACAGGTCTTTGTGATAGGTACTATCAGCATGGATATTTTATATATGGGGAAATCTAGTCCTGCCCAGAAAGGTTGGTATCTAGACCAAATATACACAGTAACAGATTTATAATCAGAAAGTCTGTCTTCGGACTCTGTGCTCTCTATCATAACACTATACTCTAAGTACTATATGATTTCATGTGGGCAACACAGGAAGTCTTCTTTTGAGGTTATATTTGTTCTTCTTTTTCTAGTTCTTTAAGGTGTAATGTGAGGTTATTTATTTGGGATTTTTCTTGTTTCTTGAGATAGGCCTGTAATGATATAAATTTCCCTCTTAAAACTGCTTTCGCTGTATCCCCCAAATTTTGGTAGGATGTATTTTCATTCTCATTTGTTTCTATGTATCTTGATCTCTCCTCTAATTTCTTCTTTGATCCGTCGTTCTCTAAAAGTATGTTGTTTAATCTCCATGTATTTGTGGTTTTTCCTGCTTTCTTTTTGCAGTTGATACCCAATTTCAAAGACGCGTGATCAGAGAATATGCTTGGTATGATTTCAGTCTTCTTAAATTTGCTGAGGCTAGTTTTATGTCCCAATATTTGGTCTATCCTTGAGAATGTTCCATGTACACTAGAAAAAAATATATAGTCTGATGTTTTAGGATGAAGTGCTCTATAAATGTCAATTATGTCCATTTCATCTAATGTGTCATTTAGGGCTGCTATTTCGTTATTTATTTTCTGTTTGGATGATCTATCCGTAGCCGTCAATGCTGTATTTATGTCCCCTAGTATAATTGTGTTTTGATCAATTTCTCCCTTTAGTTCTGTCAGTAGTTGCTTGGTTTATTTTGGTGCTCCCTGATTGGGGGCATAAATATTGATGACTGTTATGTCTTCTTGTTGTATAGTCCCCTTTACCATTATAAAATGTCCATCTTTCTCTCTTGTTACATTTTTCACCCTGAAGTCTGTTTCATCTGATATCATTATGGATATACCTGATTTTCTCTGGATACCATTTGCTTGGAGTTTGTTTCGGGGTTATAATGATATAGTGAGAAAATGCAAGAGAGTGAAAAGTATGAAATAATTTACATAACTGAATTTGCTTATTTTATTATTTGGGCCTATAGAGCACAGCTTTTTAATCAAGTTTCTTTACATCCATTCACATTGTACGAACATGAAAAATAATTCAGGCATTTAGCACTGAACTTTCTTTTTAGTATGACATGTGAGGTATATTTTCCTTGGCATATGAGATGTTGAAGAAAGGAAATAGTTAAAAGAAAAATTAGAGAAAATGAATAAGTGAACTGTTTTTGAGTCAGTTCTCCAAAAAAATCATATTTCTTAGAGCTTTAGATACAAAGCAAAATTAATAAGAGTCAAGGAACTGCTGTTTAGTCATAAGAGAAAAATAATACTTGGGAAAAGTTACATATAAAACTTAGGTCAACAGTCCAAGAATATGGTGAGGCACTGTGGTGACTAGTATCAATCTCAGGCTTTAGAGTCTGAAAAGGCTGAACTTGAATCTTGTCTCTGTGACATTGACTTTAGTTGTGTGGCCTTAGGCAGGTACCTCACCATCTCTAAGCTTTGAAAAAAGTCTGCTCTGTGGTAGATTACTTGTGTTGATTAAATGGAATAAAATGCAAAGTATCTTGCAAGGTGCATGACACAGGACACATATTTACTTAATGTTAAAGTCCTTTTATCTCCTCTCCCTCCTAGCAACAATAATAAAGTAAAAGGAGGCTTATCCTGGGGATCTGAAGGGGCAAGGGAGTTTCACAGTGGGATGATGGGATCAAAGTTTGTCGACAGTTTTAAGACTCTTGGTCAAATTTGCCAAATTGCTAGGTAAAAGCAATTGTACAATGCAGGTGTTACATTTTTAATTAGAAAACCTGATTTTATTTTGCCTGTTACAGATGTTTATGGTATTGACTTGAATCTAAGAAGACAGTTCGACTGAATGTTTAACTGTTTGTATTAACTGAATCTGAAACATGAATATATTTCTGATTTGTAGTCCTTTTCATTAGTTCCTCTTAATTCATTCTCTAGCTACGAAGGCTTCATGAAATGTTTTTATTAATAATTTCAGATAAATTAGAGATATGGCACTTAGATAAAATTTTAATTGTGATCATTTGTGTATATTTCTTACCAACTACTGTAGGAGTGACACTCTCTCTGTCTTTTAAAACAGGGTTTGTGTTTCTTCCATGATGTCTACCACATGGTAGACAATAGTATTTGCTGAATGGATGGATGGATGGATGAATGGATGGATGGATGGATGGATGGACCACACAGGTTATTTGCAATTTTATGTACCTACAGTAGCTGTTAAAGCTTTTGAAAATGTAGCAATAACTAAGGATCTATTTGTAGGATAGTTGAAATTGTAGAAATCAAGCATAGATAGCAGGAAAAAATAGGAGAGAATATGCTAAGGGGTCAATGAGAAGTAAACTTAAGAATAAGTAAATGAAAGAATTTGAATAGAATCAAGCTCATTTGTTGTGAACACTTTTATAAATAATTCCATGAGTTTTTCATATTTTCACAAAGGTAAAAATTCATGATGTAAATACAACTTTTTAGAGCTATATGGAGGAAGAGTGAGCGTAAAACATTTGCAAATCTTCATATTGAAGTTATAATATACCTTTTACTCATGCAAGCAAAAATGTATGAATTTTCCATTCAGTAATCACTAAATAAGTGCCTACATATATCGTGCTGAGTCTTACAGATGGATGAGTGAAACATTGCCATTCAAGATACTCACAGGCTGCTAGGGAAAACTGTCACACATAGAGCTTTAATGCAAAGCCGACTACGCTAAGTACATCAGAGAGTTATGAACAAAGTGATTTAGTGGCAGGGAGTATGATGAATACAAAACTGGAGCAATTCCAAAGAGCTCTACAAAAGCAGCAGTACTAGAGTTGGAACTTTAAGGACGGCCCCACAGGGCTATCCTGCTGAGAGCAAAGGGTGATGTGTGTTCTAAGCAGAAGCAGAATGTTGTTGTTTTTCTTTTGTTTGTTTTTGTTTTTTGTTTTTTTGTTTTGTTTTAATGTGGCCTGTTAGTGCAATTCTTTTGACATTAGTTGCTACCCCTATGTGGCCAAGGGATCCAAACCAGCACATTTTATCACATCTTATACAAGGTCTCATGCACGGGAGACACTCAGTAGGTTTTGGTTTTTGAATATCTAAATGAATGGATGAATGAACACACAGATTCTTCTTAATGTAGGACAATAACTTTCAAATAAAAAAATTATACTTCATTGAGGATTGTTTTATTTACCTCATTATACATCTGCAATTCAGAGGAAAATTTAAGCTAGTGAACTCTAATTAACATTAATCTCACCAAATTTTAAGAAAATATAGCTTTGTTCTTTATTCCTAGCACTCTGCTCTTATTTCTACACTTAATTTCTATACTTTCATTGGTTTGTTTAGATGCATGAGTTCAAATATATCCCTCTGGTTTCTTTAGTCTAAAATAAAAAAATAAAAAATAAATAAAAAAATGAAAAACTGTCTTGAACTTAGGCTATAATGCTGCTTATATATGAAATGATATTTGGGTTGTTTTCAATTTTCTTTTTAGAAGCAAAACAAGCTCATCCTACTACACACATTCCACATTCTCCAATTAAAAACCTGCAATACAATGGTAGAAAATAGGCATATATTTCCTACTGCAAAGTGTCCAGTAATATCTGGAGTCATTAGCTGGAGATTGCATTAACATTTATGCCACAAGTGACTGTTGGGTTATTTTAATTAAATGGCAGTTTCAGCCAAATAAGGTTGGTCACTTTTTTGAGACCCTTTTTCTTTTCTTTCTTTTTTAGATTCAGCATGTCTTGGAAATCCAAATATTAGAGTCTGATTCTTTTGTTTTTTTCCCCACCTTTGGAAGCCAAAACAAAATGCTTTAGAACATCACAATCTCAAAAGGAAGCTGCAAGACTTAGGAGTGTGTTCACAGCTGCCTTTCTAGGATCCCAGTCTGAATCTAGTGTTGAACACAAGAAGTACCCTTTTTGCTTTTGCAGTTCTTCAAGGAGAATAATAACAATACAGCATATATACTGTATTTTATTATATATGATCTTCCTTGATTCCCAAAGCAACCTGGAGAGATAAGCAGGATAAATATTTTCATCCCCATTTGATAAACAAAGCTCTGTCATTTCCTCCAAGAAAGGAGGTAGCTCCTCAGAGTCAATAGTTGATAAATGGATGAGCTGAAGCTAGAATTAAGTTCAGTGCTTCTGCCTCTATATTACAACACCCTCAGGACTTGCTCTTACTGGGTTGCTTGTAAGCTATGAGGAAACGTGAGAAGCAAAAGAAAGAGAAGAGTAATGAAATTATTTGAAAACTAACTTTGAAGATGGCTAGCATAGTGCTATTAGCATTTGGAGAAAAATACTTTATTTGAGAATTATACTGAAATATTTTCACCACAAATAATTCTTGGAATATATATATATATATATATATATATATATATATATATATATATATATATATAATGTAAATTTAACGTTCAGTTACTGTCCCAACATGACTGGTCTGTGGAACATGGACTGCAAGGAGCATTCCTCTACCCTGGGAGACTAGTGAGAGATGTCTTAATCTGTGTAAGAATTGATGGAGTGGAGGAAGGTGCAGGTGAGGAGGGTCGAAATAAATGGTCCCTGGGGGAATGGAATTGGAATGAAGAGTGAGTTGAGGAACATTATGAGCCTGGAAAAGATAAAATGTGGTGACTTAGTAGAAAGGAAGAGGGAGAGAAGAAAACAGCAGACAGCATTGGACTCTATTCTTCTCTGAATAACCCTAGTAAATTTAAACACTGCATATAAGTATAGGAATATGGACATTACTGGCGCCACACTTTGTAGAAAAAGGAGCAGATGATCTCCATAACATGAAAGAAACACGGCTATCTCCTCTTGGCCAACTAAGCATTTACTATGTGTCTGCTCAGACATGTAAACTGCCCGAGTGAAAGGGGGCCTGGTTTACCCTGTGATCAGTTGTAGCTACCTCTGTCAGTATATATGGAAATGAAAATAACTAAGTTGTTTTCTGTATTATTAGTTTTAAAATAGGGGCTTTGTATATATAATACCTAATAAGATATGAACAGGGCAACAATGCAAGTGGGTTGGATGCCTATTCATAGCAAATTTTCAAGTTACCTCTTGATACTGAGGCATTACATGTGGGCTGGATTTTATTGGGTTCATTTTCTCTTCCAGAATTCTAATCACCATACTGTATAATTGAGGAAAACAATGTAATGTTCTTGTTCTTTGGCACTGGAGTTCAAAGATGAACTGCTGCAGGGGTTTATTGCTTTTAAAATCACACATTTGAGAAAGGCTGTCACTCAGTTAGTGAACCTGTGTTCAATGGAAATTTGAAAAGCTGAAGAAAAATATGTATCTTGCTATATTGTTGATTTTACTATTTAGTAAGAATGGCTCTTACTGTTCATGTTACATGTTCTTAGAACAAAACACAGGAAAGATTGCTTGGAATACAAGCGTTGGGTTTGAATGGTGAACAAAATAATAAAAAGAAACACACTTCTCATTTACAAGGGAGTATTGAGCTGCTTACTCAAGAAAATTCATCCTGCTCCTGCTATAAATCAGAGAAATATAAAAGAAAAGGAAATCAGGGTGAGGAATGAAAAAATAACAATGAACTTTGTTTTAAAATTGTGTGGCATTTTGTCATTAAATTAGACGTTATTGCCTGAGGAACCATTTGTTCTTTTCTGAAAGAGACAAGGAATGAGAGTTTTATCTTAATAAATCTTTTGTCTCTCTTTGTTTCCTTCAGGGGTCATGGTACACTGAATAGGCACTCGATCAAGAGAAATCTGGGGGAAGCTGGAAGTCATCAAGTTACTGTAGCCACACAGGGAGCAGAAAAGACAGAGGTAGGTACACTTTTGATCCACTGATCCTACTATTGAGGCTGTCCCTGAAAATATCTTTTTTTTGCTATAAAGCCAGAGGACAGCAAAGAAAAGGTAGGGTGTGTGTGTCTTTTCTTAGAAATCAGATCGGTACGGTTTAACCGAAACTTGATAGAATCTATTGTTAATGTCAAATTAATAGCAAATAATGCATGCTGAGAACTTGAGATATACATTTCCATCCTGTGTCTGCCAGGGACCAGTGATTAGTACAGAGACAAAGCTTGGTTTGATATTTACATGCTTAACTGTGCTTATTTAAATTGTTCTCAGCAGACTTGACCATCCCACCACAATAATGTTTCAATTTATAGCCTTTGAAACAGAAGAGAAATTCATAATATTACCTATCAGGTCTTAAAAACTTACTACTCTTCTAATATTCTTCTTCTCAGAGACCATAGTAATAGATTTATAATCAGAACACACAAGTCAATATTCTTGATGACATTGATTGGTGGACATAAATCTTAAATATTTCTTGAGAAACAGATTTCTGTGTGCTGATTATATATACCTATATATGCATATGTATCACATATATTTCATATATATAAATGGCATATATATGACAATGGTATATATGTGTGTGTGTGTGTGTGTGTGTGTGTGTGTGTGTATGGCATCCATTTGTGTAGGTGAATAAGAATATGTAGAGATCTCTGTTTATACTCATCTGTATATATACTATATATATTGCATATAAACTGTATACACTATATATGTGTATATTCATATTCATCTTTTCAACTGATGGTTGTTGGCATTAATTCAATGCCAGCAGGAATCCCCAATTTGGGGTACAGTGAAGAGGGAAACTTTTTTCAGTGCAAACAGCTCAATTGTGGTATAGCATGGCTGTGAGAACAGCATGGCTGTAGAACAGCTCAATAGTGTTACATCTGAATTATAAAACTGCATGGCTGCAAGGCTGCCCTGGAACAAGGAGGCCCTGGGGTGAGGCCCTTCTCCTGCTAGACAGCTTTGCTCTGCTCTAGTCTACTTCATCTACTCCAGTCTAGTCCACTTCCCTCTGCTCTGGCAAGACATTTTTAATGTTTCATCTTTGGTGTTTCAGCTCCAGCCGGGGAAACACAGACTTCTGTCTTTGGTGGAAAGAGAAAGTGTGCTAGAGCTGACTTATATAGACAGGAGTCCCTACCCCTGGTCCCTGATTGGTCCATCCTCATGCACATGAGGACTCCAAGAGCTTACAATTTATTGGTCCAAATGGCACTGCCCTGATTGGTCAGAATGGAGCCGCTCTGATTGGTCAATGAAGATGTCGATGGGGATATACCTGTATAGCTCCAGTTAGGTGGGGAACACCTCAGTCCTATTAGTTGAAATACCATTCCAGGAACTCCTTTATAAGGGCTGGCTCAGAAGGCAGGCACAGAGCTCAGGTAGGCAGTTCATTATGGAAGGTAGGCAACTTAGTACAGGCTTCTCCCTAAAGCGCCATTTGCCCCTGTTTAGAAAGGGCTGCTAGGCTCTGCTTTGAAATTTGAACCCAGGTAGTCAGCAGGAGCCTTTCTTCATAAGTATCTTCTCTCTCAGCATCCACAGCCTATACAGATTGTGTGTCTTTTAAAAATGAGACTACATTTATGGTACAATCTTAATATTTAACAAAAAGTTCTATTATGTTGGTTATATTTGAGGCCACTCCAATCCCTTCCTGCTGCCACCTGGAATGCGAGACTTGCTCTCCTCTTGCAGTTTGGATGGCAGATCAGAGAACAGGGAGTAAGCCTCAGCCTGTGTAAAGGTACTTTCTCCTCCCACTCTCTGATTCCCATGAGAACAAAGCTCCAAGGGAACAAGAAAGAGTGGCAGACATTATATTGGTTTAGGCTTATTGTCGGGTTTTCTAAAAACCAGTACAACTTTCTCATTAACTCTCTGTGATTTCATTTAGACAGTGGCAATGGGTTCATTTTCATGTGTTAGCAGAACATTTTTACTTTCATGTCAACTTTTAAATTTGTCAGTAGAGAATAACTGTCTTAATTGAAATCTACCTTTTATTATGAAGTAATTTCATACAGAACTGTTTTTCAAAAACATTTCTTTTTCTACATAAACAACTAAAATCTCCATGCTAAGAAAAAGTAGCAAGTACAATTGTAAACATTAATTTTGTATTTAAGGAAAATTAAAACTAACCCATTAAATAATTCATTGAGTCTTTATTGCAGGTGGAGTGCATAGTGATTTATAAACATGATTTCATGTAGTCCTCATAATAACTCTTTGTGAGGAATGTAAAGAAGGTATGGTTGTTCCCTGTGATCAAAGTGCAACTTGCCAAGTGCACACATTTAGCTAGTGGGTGGTGAGGTTAGGATTTGAGCCTAATTTTATCTGATGGTTAAGCCTCTGTCCTTGACCAGCTTGGATAGGAACATTTGGCAGGACCTATAATATTCTGTTTAGATGAGCGAAGTATCTTGTTTTCACCAGATACTTATAATTAGTGGTTGAAAATATGCATTTTTTTAAGGAACGTATTATGCCATACTCTATAAGCGCTATAAAAGGGATGAAACATTTTTTCTAATTCATTTAATAAAAAGCATAATACTAAAAAAAGCCGAAAACAAGAAAACACTAATAAAAGTAGGAAAAAAAAGAAAATCACAAAAATTCATTGAAATACTAGATATAGGAATGTAGAAATCAACAAAATACAATAATATAACAAATGGTGTCTATTCTAGCAATGTGCAAGTTGTTCAATATTGGAAAATTTATTAAAATAATTTCATAGTCATAGACTAAAGATTAAAACCCCTATTTTTTACTTCCTAATGAATTCCAAATGACATTTGATAAAATGCAACCATATTCCTTTTAAGAAAAAATACATCCATACAACAGAGTAATTTAGGAATGGAGGTGTTATTAAATTCTGAAAAATCAATTTTAAGAAAACAGAAAAATGTTAGAGGCTTACTATAGTATATGCCCAACGTCATCCCTTGTAGTTCAATGCAATAAAATTAAAAGACAAACATCTTAAAATTTTTTATTATATATATGCTAAAAACTGTTCTACTTTGCAAATATTAACTGGTTTAATCTTCACAACAATCCTAGGAGATAGAGACTATTATTTCACTTCACAAATTAGGAAGCTGAGGCCCAGGGAAGCTAAATAACTTAGCCAAGGTCACACAACTAGTAAGTGTCAGAGCTGAACTTTAAAACTCAAGTGGCTTAACTCATGAGTCTTTAAACTTAAATAGTACGGTATGCTGTCTCTCAAAATTTAACAATTATTAGAAAAGAGATGACATCTTTTTTCTTTAACAATGTATTTTTTATTTTTACTAAAAATCCCCCAAAAAATCAATTGAAGAACTATTAGAATAAGAAACTTCAGTTAAGTGGCCATACAAAAAATAAATATGTATGAATTAATTGACTTTTCTATAACAGCTACAAATTGGAAAACATGATGAAAAAATCCCATTTATCATAGCAATGAAATATATCTCTGAATAAACTACATAAGAAATGTACGACTTAAATAAAGAAAATAAAACAAATAAGATTAGCAGTAATCAAGATTTATATTGTATTCCTGAATGAGAATAATAAATATTGTAATGATGTTAGCTTCCCCAAATTAGTTTATAAAATTAATGCAATTTCATTAAAACCATAAAGAGATTTTTAGGGAGAGGTTAGCAAAATAATTATTAAAATACATCTGTAAGAATGTATTTTTGGGAATAGCAAAATTTTGAAAAAGAATAATGAAGAAGGAACTTCTAATTGCAAGTATTAAAAAATATTATGAAGTTACAATTACTAAGACAATATGGCAATTTTTACTAAAATAAAAACTTAGAGTCGGTAAATCAGCTTGAAAATTCTCAAAACAGATTTAAGTATATGAAGGTAATGTATAACAAATGCAGTATTTTATGTCGGTGAAGAAACTACTACTATATGAACACAATTCCAAGGAAATTGGAAATTGGAATTAATACAAGGAAAAATTGTAAAGTTGGAATCTTTTATTCATATAATACACAAATGTCAGATTACTTAAAGAAAACAAATAATGAGATATAACTGAAGGAAAATAGATCGGTGGATAGTTTTATAATCTTGTAAAATATGACATCAAAGTCAGAAATCATAATTTAAGATTGATAGACTTGAATACAGACATAGTAAAATTTCTATAACTATAAACAGAAAAGAGATTCAAGCAGTATGCCTAACAATGTGTTTGATAATCCTTTTCTTGATGTTTGGAGGGATAGAATTAATAAATAGTAAACTCTGACTAACATTCCAAATATACTACTGTTTGAAGGCTTAATAAAGCAGAGCCCATCCTGGGCTAGAACTTTGTGGAATTGTACCCACTGCAGACAGAGCATCACAGACATTTTTGAGGGCTGAATATATTGTATGTCCTAGTTAAAAATAAAGATGGAGTTCTAGAGAAGACCAAATAATGTCTTGGAAATCAGGATTGTTTCACCTAAAAAGGTCAACTAATTTGAGTTATAACATCCAAGAGAACAGGGATTTCAACTAGACAGTTTCATAATTCTTACACGTGCCAGGACATCTCATTTCAGTAGAAGTTATTTACAACATTATTGAATAATGTCTGAATTTTTATAATACATTAAAACATGTTATCACTAATAAAAAATGAAATAATTCCAGTTTCCTATCTTGAATTATGCAGTAGATAATTGCAGAGGAGTGACACACTGATAAAATTTGGAGAGAAGTATTTCCTTTTTATTGTATATTACAGCAAAGATTGTTTTCTTCATCTTTTTCCAGAGTAGTTTTGCTCCTTTAATGCTGGGGCCCCAGAAACAAATAGAACAGGGAAATGTATTATGGTCAATGAACAGTGAAATAAAGGAAAACAGTTTGAATTTATTTAAAACATTCCAGGTGCTATCAGCCTGCCAGTTAATTTACATCAGCACTAACAAAACAGTACATTTTTGTCTTGTTCCCTAGTGGGAAAATTGCTTCAAGCCCCAAATAGCTCATGAGAAAGAGTAACCAAGAGGCCCATGAACTTCCTAGTCTTTCTGTTACATCCAGTCCTTCTCCATGTCCTTGGGCAATGTGTTGATTCCTGGCCACTGCTGTTCCTCCTGAGGTCACTCCCTCCGCTCCACGCCTTTCTGCTAGCGATCCCTCAGCTCACATCCCCCGCCACCTGTCTCATCTGTGGTGCACTTTTCTTCCAGGCTCAACTTGCACAATGTTCTGCATTCAGCCATGTTTTCCGCTCCTTCCTAACCTGACTATTGTCCTTGGGTCAGGTTTTTTCCTCCAACTCTCTTTATCCATCAATATACAGAGATTCTTCCTTCTAAGAGGTTCTTCCCTCTCTAATACAGGGGCTAGGACTGTTAATAGGTGGCTTTTGCTCAGGAAGCTTAGAGGTCTTAGCCATTATCAGTGTCCATCTTATAAGGACTTTTAGGTACTCGTGAAGTTATATCTTTGGCAGATCCATCCTGCTGGCTCATGAGACATGCTTGGAAATGTCCAAATCTCAACAAACAAACAAACAAACAAACAAAAACAGCTTAGACCTAGCTCTAATACCCATGCTGAATAAACATTGGTTTAAGAATATATCTTATTTTGTTCATAGTTATACACCTAGTACATATATTATTGATCATCCTTAGAAAAAAAGGCCTGGAAGTAACCAAAACAAATGTATAAAATGTTTTCTTCTTCTCATAAGTAATAAAAGCAAAAGAGAAGCTTACCTATTTTATGTTAAGTAAGAGTAACAAAATCAAGCAAGCACAACTCTAGAGATAAAGAAATAAATCTTGTTAATTTTCATGCTAATCAGACTGTCACTTTTTAAAGACTGTTAAAAAACTGTTCGTAATTGGTGAGTTATGGAGGGGGAAATGAGCAACAAAACAAGTGAAACAACCAAGAAACAAAAGAGCAGAACAAACAGACACCTTTATAAAGGACACAAAAAGGGATATATACAATGAATGAGGTGGTCATTGACAGTTTAGCACTAATTGTTAGTGATCAAAATTGTTATCATTTAATGTTCACAGTGTTTGCAAAACTAATACTTTCATTCCTTCATTCATTCAGTATTTATTGAGCCCTTACCCCATTTATCTTGTGCCCTTTTGTGAGCTCTCACAGAGGTATAGACTTTACAATTTCCCATGGTTTGTGAACTGCCAGAATGGAAATGCTGATCTAGTGAAAAATTGACTGGAGGACTATGAGGAGACCCATAGAGCATCTTCTTAGGAGTGACTGACATTTAGTACTTTGGGGAAGTCCTGGGATGACATGCTAACTTTCTTCAATTATGTAAGAAATATCATCTGTTCTACATGACGGAGAAGGCAAAACTTGGTTTGAGTGGATGGGAATCAGAGGAAGATACTTTTTTATTTAATCAAAGGAATGGCTGCCTGAAATTATAACAAGTTACCTCTGGTAACTGAGATGATTGCAGAAGCTTTGTATCACTAGGAAGGAATGTAGCACAAACAATTCATATACCGTGTTCCCCCGAAAATAAGACCTAGCTGGACAATCAGCTCTAATGCGTCTTTTGGAGCAAACGTTAATATAAGACCAGGTCTTATTTTACTATAATATAAGACTGGGTCTTTAATAATAATACAATATAATATAATATAATATAATACCAGATCTTATATTAATTTTTGCTCCAAAAGATGCATTAGAGCTGATTGTCCATCTAGGTCTTCTTTTCAAGGAAACAGGGTATGGGATGCTGAGGGGCTGGGGATGGAGGGTTGGTAATTAACTCATCTATGAAGACAAAAGTTTCAGGATGCGTTATTGAGATCATTGATGTGAGAAGGGCTCCCCTGAAGACAGACAACACAATGAGGGACTCTATGGCTGCTTTGGAGTCAGGCCCAGCAGCTTTGCACTTAACTTATAGACCTTGGCCAAATTTCATTTAAATTAAATGAACTAATTTAAACTGTTTAGAACTCAATAAATGGTACTGTTATGGTGACCTAGAGTCTCATTTTGGGAAACACTTGTTCTGACTTAAAAAACTCAGAAAGTAAAAATGATATCCACTAATGTAGATAGTGTCTCACTATCCTGGAATGTAGAAACATCTTTCTAAAATGTATGGTGAGAAATAGTAAATGCACATTAGAAAACACATTGGGCTAATTGTCCCATTTTGTTAGCATTTGCTTATTATTTCTTCTTAGTTGCTGGAAAGATTTGTTTTTTAGCTCAGTCTGTAGCTCTTTGAATTATGCTGGGGGATGTATATTCTCAACCTCCATTTGTTATATCAAAAAGGATCTTGGACAATGTGTTATGACCTGTTCAAAGAAAGCCTGCTTATGTACTTGGATGAAATTTGAAAGTCGCTGGGGCTTTGTTTGTAACCAATTATCTGTGTTGCTATCAGTTCCTTTGTTTCAGTCATGTTGTTAGCATTGACCATTGAATAATTTGAATTAGCCATTAAAAAGGCCAAAGGGACTTCAGGTGGTTGTGCTACAGCCAGGTTATGCCAACAGGAGCCCAGAAAGCAATATACAGTGATTGCCTGTAACATCAATTCAAAACACTGTGGTTGACTGTGAGTTATGCTTATCAGCTGCAATACATGAGCCATTTGAATCTTTTGTGCCACTTTTCCAGGCCTATCCTTGGTTAGCTCCATCTACTTTTTGATTCAGTAGTTCATGTTCTGTTTTTGTATTAGTGTATTTATATATTGAGACATTTAACAAGGCAGAGATGAAAAAAGAATAAAATCAACTCCCATTTCTCAGAATTGACACTTATTTTGTTTTATAATATTTGCTGAAAGTCTTTCTTTTTAAAGAAATAAATGGTACAATTAGTTAAGTCTCATTTTAGAAGCATTTATAAATTAGTCTATATCGTTCCAATCCATTTTATACTTTTATTCATGTATTTATATAACTATTTCAATATTTAGTCCTGGTTTGTATTTTTAAAATTTACAAAAGTAATATCTCTCTGCTTTTTACAGCATGATGTTTTTGAGATCTATGTAGTTATATATAGTTCTAGTTCTGTTCTCCCTGTTGAAATTTGTTTTCCTTGACTAGACATTTGCTGTTCACATCTGGTGACCTTCCTTACACCTAAATGGGGCCCATGGATGACAGGATGTTATTGCTGGAAGAGTTAGAGGAAAACATCATTCTAGTTTACGCTTTTATACATTGTCAACACTGGGACTTTTTGAAAATGACAAAAGCTAAGCCAGAAGGGATATCAAGGAAAATGTAAATAAACTAGGACTTTCCCAGGGAAATCGCAATGGAGGATCACCCTGTGTTTGAAGAAAGCAAGGCTGAGGGAGTGAAATGGCTTTCTGGGTTACACAGCTGATTTAACGGCAGTCCTTGAAATACCCAGCCCAAATCTCAAAAGCAAACAATTGCATGGGGTAAGATATTGAAGACATATATAGCTTTCCAGTCCATTTTTCTTTTCTTCATGCTGCTTCTTATGTTTAAAGATGTAGAGAAGTAAGATAATGGATTCTGAGGGCCACCTCACCAGGGAAATGCTTGATATCCTGCCTTCAGAATAGTTAGTTACTGAATGGCTTTAATCCATCATTTTTTCCTTATGCTTGCTCTCTCTTTTCCCAGATAAACTTAATTACTGCCTCTTTCCACTAGATAAAGTACTCCATCCTATTTGTCCCAGTAGGTAGTGGGAAGTGGCTAGGTAAGTCAGGTTTCACTGGGGATCAGAAGTCATGTCTTTTCCAGTTACTTGTCAGCTTAGTGTTGCCTTAGTTCAATTAACAGCTGGCTAGTTAATGAATGTGACATATCTGTTTCTGCAAGGTTTGGGTGTCTCCCAAGATTGTATGGGAGACAGAAAACTGACTCATTAATTATCCAAGGGTTTTCAGTTCCAACTCAGGTCTGTAATTTCCTTCAACCTGGTCCAATCTCAGGTGTCCTTCATAGTAGGGTGGTATTGTAATTATGTCATTTATAGTTCATGGAGTTAGGACAAATAATTCATCATTTCGTTTTTATTTTAAACTTCTAATACAACTCCTAGGACTAAAAGGCTTGCAAATAATTTTTAAATTTTACTTATTTCAAATTTGTTTTTGTTTTTCCAAGATGATTTATTATTCTAAGATAAACAAAACAAGTATTCTCGACTACCTGCTGGAAATATAATTTAATTGCTAAAATGCTCTATATATGATAAAGGATGCATTGAAAGTAAAGATTTAGTATGTGTTATATATCAAGTTTTACCAAATTAAGTTCTTAATAAAATTATGTAATTTGATTATTTTACAAATAAGTTCAACCTATAAAATCCTAATTTATAGATGCTTGAGAACATATAACATTTTTGATTAATGTCAACTTCTTACCCTACCTTGTAGGTTAGAAATTGCAACTATAGTCATAAAACAACAACAACAATTGTTAGGAAAGTATAAGTGCTTATGGTTGTTTTTAAATACAACCTCTCAAGAATGTAACTTTTGAAAAGATGAAATCATTGTCCAAAACGTGCACATAAGCTGATTTTTATTATTGTCTCAGATGATGTATTTTAAAATTGCTGGAAGATGTCATGAATATTTCAGCTGCTGATTATTATTAAAGTCTTCAGTGCCTAACAGTTCAGTATGTGTGGGCATGGCTGCTGAAGGGTGGCTAAAAGGATGATGGCCCTCAAAGTGATATCCACATTGCCTATCTGTGAAGGAAGCTCCTCTTTGGTTTTGTTTAGTTTGTGGTTATTTGTGATTCATATATCATGTGGAACATGACTCAACTTTGTGAGCTGACTACTAGCGGGCCACCCCAAAATGAGCCACTTCATTTAAAATTATTGTATGTGTTAGTTTGTGGAATCTATTTTGAGTATTTAAATGCATATCATAGCTTAATTACATCACATCAAGTTGTAATTTCAGTGTTATATATAATATTTCTTTGGCTATTTTGCTTATGGCAATTTACCAGCCCATCATATGGGATTTCATAGTCTTTCTGACACTAGGTGAACATTTTAACATCATAACCGATTTGGTGGAAAGAGCACTGAATATTGAAAATCTAATCTCTATTCTATACCTTTCTTTGCCATTGTCTAGCTACATGAGTCTTATTAAGTCTATTATTCAGAGGTACAGCACAGTGCAGTGGATCAAATCATTGGTTGCCAAATTTGAGTCCCACGTGTGTCATTAATTAGCTGTTTGCCCTTAGGCAAATTACTAACCTCTCTGTCTCAGGTTCTCATCCGTGAATAGAATCTGTCTTAAAAAATTACTAAGAAGATTAAATCAGTTGATATTTGTAAAGCACTTAGAATAGTGCCTATATGACTGATTGTTTCATAAAATTTTAATGTGATTGGACTTCACTGGATTTGATGTCTATAAGAGTCCAGTTTGAAGATTGTATCATTTTAAGTTTCTGTTTCTTGTCTTTTTAAAAACACACCTTTAACTTATGCTGGTGAAAACAGTTTCTATGCAGTGTTAGGGCTATATGATCAACCATTGATTTTTTTTTGTCATTTGTTTTAAATTAAGGCACATATGCATAACTAAAGATTTGCTTTAAAATCTAGGCAAAATGTCTATATACAGTATCTCATAGTTGTATATAGACTGTGACAGCACCTATTAATTGGTCTTGGAACTTGTTTTCACATTGTGTAGACATTTTGTTCACCTTCTAAAGGGTTAATGTCATTTATTATTTTTCAATTTCTGTCTTTATAAATGTGCTATTCGATGAAGCTGCTTGGAAAACAATTTGATGATAGCTTGTGGTGTCAGTGAAAATATTCCACTGTTTATCAGGTTTCTTTAGTGCACGTTGGTACATGATTTCTATCTTTTTAGACTTATCACATACCCATAACTCTTTGTTAAACAATTCACAGTCTCTTTTAATTAAGCTTGAAACCTGTTAAATTTAAATATTTTATATGGCATAGAGTAGTCTAATGTCAGAATAAGAGCTTGGTGGTAGAGGGATAGATTAGTTTGTTTGTTAAAGACAGGACATGCCCACCAGTGTGAAAGAGGCAACTGAAATTGGAGCTTATTTCAGCTGATGGGAGAAAGTCCAGCCAGGCCAGTGGGCTTATTATTTAGGGAGAATGATGTTGGCAACAGGAGGAGGCAGTCCTGAAAGGCAAGGGGTAGGAAGGAGTCCAGGAAGACCAGCAAGGTGTAACAGATGGTGTCCCAGCAGGTGGGCAGGCCATGGTGACAGAGAGTCTGGAAGTAGGCAATAGATATCCAGGCAGATAAACAAAGAGGTCTGATCACAAAGAGTGGGAGCCCAGGGTTGGGTTTGGGGCTGGGGCCTGAAATTCAGAGACCCATTTTGGAGGGAGTAGGAGGATATGGTAATATTAGTGCATGAGCATTGCTAGACCTCCTATGGTGTGAAGTGAGCTCCCTGAAAAGAAGCATGCTATGTAGAATACCATGGTGATGCATAAGGCATTCTTTAAATTCAGGTATAGTGGTTTTGGCAGAAGTATTGCATGAAGGGGAAGCAAATCTATATCCAGAGGGTTTATTGCAGTAAGAATAAAACTCTGCCCCTTCCATGATGGAAACAGTCCAGGATAATCAATCTGGCACCAGGTAGTTGGCTGACCTCCCTGGGGAATAGTGCCATATTGGGAACTCAGTACTGTATCTTCTGTTGGCAGATTGTACACTCAGTGGTAGCTGTAGCCAGGTCAGCATTGGTGAGAACAATTCCATGTTACTGAGCCCAGGTATAATCTTCACCTCTGCCGTCATGGCCGCTAATCATGCACCCATTGGACAATCACAGCAGTGGTTATGGCAAAGGCACAATATGCACAAAATTGGTCATCCTGTCCATTGGGTTATTAACATCCCCCTCTGCTGAGGTGACCCTTTAGTGAGCATTCACATAAGACACAAATATCTCTATGTTCTTTGCCCATTGAGAGGGTTCTATCCATATACCTCTTCCCCAAATTTCCTTATCACCAATTTTCCAATTATTTTCTTTCCAAATTACTGACCATCCAGTGAAGTCATAGACCACAGTCTGTAAGTCAGCACAGTTTTGTACCTCTGGCCATTTCTCTTTCCCATCAAATGAACACCTAGCAGCACTGTTCAAAGTTCTGCCCCCTGGGAGGATTTCCCTTCAACATTGTCCTTCACAGATGTGTCAGAAAGGGTCTGGAGTGTACCAACTGTCCAATTTTGGGTAGTGCCTGCATATTATACAGAACCATCTGTAAACCTAGCTCAAGTTTTCCTCAGTCAACTAGTTTTAGGGAACTCCCCATGAGGCAACAGGTATGGGCTGGTAGACAGAAGGTAACGTAATAGGAGTAGAAGCCATGGGCATTTGTACCACTTCCTCATGACATTTACTTATGCCTTCAGGGCCTGCTTGAGCCCAATCTCATATCTACCTCTTCTAGTTGATTGGAGTGCTGTTGTACAGGCCCAGTTTTGTGGCTTGGTGGGTCCTACATCTAGTTCATGTCGGGCAGCTCAGATCCCATGGTAATTTGGTGGCCCATGGTTAGTCGTTTATTTTCTATTAAGGTCCAGTAGTAAGCTGAAAGCTGTTTTTCAAAAGGAGAGTAGTTGTGGGCAGAGGACGGTAGAGTTTTCTTCCAAATCCTGAGGGTTTGCATTGTGATTCACCTGGAGGAGCCTCACAGAGGCTCCAAGCAGCCTCTCTGTTCTGCCACTGGCACTTCAAGTGCTATGCGATGTGCTGGATCATCTAAACAGCAGCCTGGACTTGTTGCAGAACTTTCTCTTGTTCTGGCTCTACTCAAAACTAGCAGCTTTTTGGGACACCCAGTAAATGGGCCAAAGTAGCTCATCCATGTGAAGAATATGTGGCTTCCAAAATCCAAAAGGCCCACCAGGCATTGTGCTTCTCTTTTGGTTGTAGGAAGGCCAGATGCCACAGCTTAACCTTCACCTTGGAAGGAGTGTGTCCACATGCTCCACGCCACTAGACCCTCTAGGAATTTCTCTGAGGTAGAAGTCCCTACACAGGACAAATAGGTGAGTTAAAGGGGATGTGGTGGGAATCACCATCCCTATGGCCTTTAAGTTCTTGATGGTGGCACAAATTTTTGCAGTCCCTCCAGGAATGCAGTTTTGCTTTTGGTTACTGTTTTTCTAAGTAGAAGCAGTTCTAGTGGGTTCTACTTGGCTGTTCCTACCACAGTAACTCTCATTGTACAGGTCAGGGAGCCAATATGATTCTGCCATTTGCTAAGTATGTTCATGTCAATCATACATTCCAGAACTGGGGAAATGGCCATAGGCTGGGTTCAGGGACCCACTGGACCCACTGTGAGACCAACCTGAGCTAAAACTCCACCGATCACCTGACTTCCATAAGCCCTTTCTCCAACTAGTGGTTCAAGTGACATTTTGGATCTCTTGATACTAGTGTCACTTCAAAGTCAGTGTCCAGTAATCTGTAAAGAGCCTGACTATTTTCCTTTCCCTAGTATGCAGTTGCCCTAGTAAATGGTTGTAGGTTCTTTTGGAGAGCTGGGAAAAAGATCAACAATATGAATTTTTGTTAGTATAACAGTTTCTCAAGGGGAGCCAGCCTGCCCATCATTCATGGATCTGGGTTTGTAAACTAGGTCAAGACTAAGAATTGATTGAGAGATTGTGACTCTGTTTGGATAATTCAAAATAGACAGCTGTTCACTAGTCCTAGAACTCTGCTGCTTATACAGATCAAGTAAGAAGTTTTTAGATTGCCTATATATTTATTTTCTAGGGACACCATGATGAACTAGCCAACAGTTAGTTGCCTCTTTTTAAGAATATGGGTAGCAATGATAGCATAAATCTCATTTTTATTTTAGGTAAACTAAACACTAAGATTTTAAGCATATTCCTAAATAATTGGAAAGGACCAGTTCATAGGGAACTAAATAAAATTTCTCCACCTAAAGAGATTTTAAATATAGTATTTGAATTTGAGAAAAATAAATTTGCCTAACTATTGTGGTAAGATATTGCTCCTATAATGTCATGAACAGCTTCTTAGCCAAACTGATTTATCAGCACTGAGATTTGTCCCCATGCGTGTCAGCTGGCTGGTTCTCACTCCTCTGACCTTGGTCCCATAACGCAGCAGGACTACTGAGTTATAGCTTTAGACATACAGCCAGCCAATGACAAGCCCAGCTGGGAGAAGTGAGGGGGCAAGGACGTTGATGGAAAAGTTGGGACTCCTGTGAGTAGAAGAGAGGAGAAACAAGGGCATCCCTGTATTATAGATATGGTACTGAGGACACTGGCATGTGGGTAAAAGTAAATTATCAGTGAAGATAAGGTCACTGGCGATCCACATGCTTTCTCCAAGGCACACTTAATACATTTGTCATGTACAGCTCCACCGGGTTCACCTCTTTAGTGAGGCTGTCTCTAATTTCTTCATCTAATTTAGATCATCCTTGAGTTCTCATTATTCTCTAACAATTTATTTCCCCCCTTCATTGCCCTCAGTAAAACTACAAATTATGTATTTGATTACTTATATATTCTATAATCTCCCTTAGTCTTTAGGATCTTGTCTTTCTTGTTTACCACGTTACCCACCCACCCCCACTAGCTTCTAGTTATTCAATACATATTTATTAAATTAATGAATGAGTGACAATGAAAGCTTTCAATTGGTTGCTCTTGTCTTTCCCATTTATCCAACCTGAGTCTAAAATTGCTGCTTTGGGCTACTTAATTCTTTGAGCTCTCATGAATATTGCGAAAAAATGTTTAGAAATGTTCTTTATATTTTTAGAGTTATTATTCAATTGGCTTGCAGTAGGTTTGGTGATTGCGTTTATACCAAAAATGCAGCTATTCATCATAATTTAATATTGTGATTAATGTTAATGTCATTAGTTACTTTTTATTGATATCAATGATGGATGTTAAGATGATATTTTGGAGCTAATTTAGCTTTAGTTTTCAGGTTAATATGTAGAATTAGTAGTGAGGGGAATTTATGAGTGAATGATTACCGAAGTATTTGGATTATCTCTTGTTTTGGGGGATATCTGCAGGCTGCTTCCTTTTTCATCTTAGTTAAGGAAGAACTGTGTCAGATCTTTCTTACACTGATGTTTCCAGCAAACTGTATTGATATTTATTGAGTTCTTTTCATCTGTGTGTTTCTAAGCTTTGAAAAATTAGGGAGTAATTCAACTTAAACATTGGCTTTAACCCACATCTCAATGTAGTGATATAACCGAAAGAAGTTCTCTCACTACAGCTTCACGGATGCAGGAACCACGCAGCTTTTGCTTGAGCAATTAAGGGACTAAAAATAAGGCTTTGTTAAATATCAGCTATGTGGTGGTGTGTATGATAACCTTAAAGAAACAGTCACAAATTCTAGTTCTCTGCTGCTATCCTGAATCTCTGGAGTAAGCTCTTTATGTCATGTTGATTAAGATATACATTAAAATTAAATTTATTAGGCTTTCAGGCAAATTTCAAAGAAAAATCTGCCAGGACTCTTAGTTTACTAATTGAGAATAATTAGAAATATTGTGTGCTTTCAATTTTCTGAAGGTCTCTAAAATATTTTTGGAATTAGTGGGTTTTATGCTAGTGCTGGAATAATTAGTAGGAAATATTAGATACAATATGTGCAAAATTGGTTTGGATGACGTTATTTATTATTATGCCTTGACAGCATCTGTACATATGAGCAGTGGCTTAGTTACTATATAATTATGCTAATTTAATGATCCTTACTAAATGATGGGTCAGATTCAATTTACACATTCAGAAAAGTAATGATATACATACATAAATTACACACACATGCACATGCTCGTGTGTGTATATGTGTGTATATTTCTGTCTATACATATATATACATATTGGGGGTGCCAAAAAAAGCACACATTTTAAGAGACGTTATCTATATATTTCTTTTCGAAGTTGAATTGAATTAGGATAGCAATATGTATTATGACGTTCACTCAAAACATGGTGTTAATCAAACGAATGCTAGCGTCAATCATTGTATTACAAGTATGAGAGATTTTTCCTTTCTTAAAATATGTGTACATTTTTTGTCACTGTGTGTGTGTGTGTGTGTGTGTGTGTGTGTGTGTGTATAATTTTTGGCTATATATTACTCTAAAACAGAGTAGGAAATATGTTTGCTTAGGTTTTGAGCGCTTTAAGATTATATCTTAAATATTATCCCTTGAGGTGCAATAAATCTGATTGCCTGACTTAACTTTTCACTAATTGTCTCCATTCATTTTGCCTTTTTTTCAAGATTGCAATTATTGCTTTCATGATGTAATATACGTGTTACAATGGAAGTTAACAAGGTTGAGTTCATGCTTTACTTTTCCTTAGTAGTAGGGACTTTCTATGTGTAGAACTCTGTCTAAATTAAGGCCAGGGGAGAGCCTCATGTTCTTAGCAAGAGCAGAGCTGACTCAGGACCATTCCTGGCCGCTGTAACTTCTAACCTTCAATCTGAAACAGGGGTCACTGAAAACAAGGTATCTGAAGGAAACATGGGTCTCTTCAATAGGGAAATAAGTTTTCAGCATTCTTTCTAATTATGTCTTTTCTTATACAAGTCATCATAAAATAAACAAAGTGTATTGTTATCTGAGAAAAGTTGTAGGAATTAATGAGATATTCCTATGACTGGATTTGGTCAACTTTGGATATGATAAAACATGAAAAATGCAGTATCACAACCATAAGGCACTATATTCCATGAGAAGATGGAATGAAAGTGAATCAGATAACTTATCAATGGATTTCTTGTCCAGGAACTACACTGGGTCCTACTGAAATGAAGTCCAGTGATGTGTGCCCTTTTGTCTTTATTGCTTTGATGTGCCATTGATATCACAGTGACAAGGCACATAGAGAAGAGACTACTTTTGGGAAGCAGGTTCAGGAATGAGTTAATTCTACTTTGCCAAAGGTCTAGGAAAATCTTTATCTCCAGAAAACGAGCAGCACCCGTAATAATTGGTTAGTGTGTTTGGACTGGACTCAACACCTGAGTTTGAATCTTGACCCTGACACCAAGTAGCTTGTGGCTTGGGCAACCTTACCCAGCTTCAGTTTTCTCCGCATTGAAATGAGGATAATCATATCTATCTTGAGAATGTTAAGAGGACGATGATAATAATTCCTTTTAGTTGACTAGCATATTTCAGTTGCTCAGTAGAAGTTATTTTCATTACATTTTTATTGGTTAGTCAGGGTCCCACCAAAAGTAGGACTTGGAACCAAATATTTGGGGAAGACCAAAATTATACCTTTCTTTTTTGGTTGATTACTCAAAAAAGGACCATAACAAAAACAAGCTTAATAATTGAAAATAAATGAGGGAAAACCATAATAGCATACTTTGTGCTCATCTGTAAGTTGGGGGTAGTAATATCTGATTTATAAGATTGTTAAGATTAGATGAGTTAAGATATATGAGGCTTAAAATCATATATAACATGCAGGGATGGCTCAACAATATTATTATTATTATTACTATCATTATTATTATTATATCATTGCTAATATTATTAGTAGCATTACTGTTACTGCAGAGTAGGGTTTAAGCTCAGGCTCTGCAATCAGGGAGAACTTGGTTACATACTCAACCTTTCTGAATGGGCAACCTTTTGTATTTACTTAGCCTCATTGAACTGAGTTTCATCTATAAAATGGAGATGACAGTGGTTCCTCTCCAATAGGGCTATTTCAGGATGAAAAGCAACAAAATAGAGAGTTTGGCATAGTTCCTGGAAAATTTGAAGCACTTGGTAATGTTAGATATTTATATTAACAATTACAGTTATTCATTTATTTAATATTCATTTGACAACTTTTTATTAAGCATCTACTTGCCATCTGCCTGGCACTCTTCTAGATACTGGAGACATAGTTTTGAATGCAATAGAATCATAGCCTAATGGAACTAACATTTTATAATAATATTAAATAGTAGACTTGAATTATTTAATATTTTTAATCAAAGCAATTTTTTTCATGAGGGACAAAAAGCTGGATATTACCACATTGAAGTCAGATGGAGTTCTCGAATGAATAAAGATGTTTTTATTTACGTATTATTTACATGGAAATGGATACTTCTAAATACTTTACAATAACTTTTTTATTGATGAGTTTGAAGATCTCTACCTCACATTAGAATTTTATTTACTCCATTAGTTTACATAACAAAATTAATGAGGTTTTATATGCACACATAAAATACACTTGAATGTGTTCTTAAATTTATAGCTAGAGAGTTAGTACATATTTTCAAAATTATTGGCATCAGGAATATTCAGCTCTTACCATGCTGTTTCCCTCAGAGGTTACGCAAAATTTAACTATGCTTTTAAAAAACATTTTGAAATATGAATCTATTGATAAATCAAACTAAGTGGGAAATCATCCTGCAAGACCATTGCCTGTTATATGTTTTATCTATAGGTACTTGGTATTTCTTTTCTACCTAACCACTGAATAAGCTTTAACTCAGTAAAGGCAAACATTATTCTGTC